>NC_090778.1:10705625-11012500 GCF_040054535.1 Antennarius striatus | reverse complement strand
GCACATGTCTGCTGTTGTTAGAGAACATGCAGAATGTGGCTTGTTGTTTTGCTGGAAAAAAATCCCGTCCCTAAAAGACATTTTTTAGATGGTAGCATAAGTTGCTGCACAACATATATGTACCTTTCTGCCTGGGTGGTACTGTGGGCCCTGACTCACATCGTTAACACCACAGAGATTGACTTTTTAACTTTGTTCACAGCAATCTGGATTATCCTTTTTGCTCTTCAGCTCAGGTGTTGGACTTGTTAGCCTGAAGCACACTTTTCAGATGTACATCAGTCGCATCACAGACAAGCTCAGAGAACTCAGCCGTGCCTCTGGTGGTTATTGATATTTGATATTGATATTTATTTGTTTTCTTCATTTTTGAGTCTTAACTTGCATTTGTAGAGGAAGTACAGAATGAACAGACTGTCTATTGACATTCTGTTTACCTATTTATTGATATTCTTTATGTGATCATTTTATTTATTTGCTGATGCAGGATTGTTTTTATCCCAAACATTTGAAGATTGTGTCTCATACATCATCACAATAGTGAACCTTTCAACATTTTTGAGTGAGTTTGCCTTTCAAGAACTTAACTTTAATATTGTATCATTTGGTATTGCGATGAGCTGGCACCTTATACAAGGTGCACCCTGTGTTTTGCCCCTAACCAGCTGCTATGGGCTCCAGAAGACTAGATAAGAAACTATAGTCAAGATGATTGTGATTATCTCATCTACAAGAAAATGGATGGATGGATGGATGGATGGATGGATGGATGGATGGACGGACGGCTCAAGGGATTGGTTGGTAAATGTCACTGTGACCTTTGAATCTACACAATCAGCCAGAATTTCACACCAATGTGAAACAAAATGAAGTAATATATATATAGATGTCCAGCCAACTTCATTGTGACACAATGTTCTACAACACATTTTCTGGCCAACATTTGAAACCATAATTCAGGGACAGAAAAGCAGATTGTACTCATATTTTATAAAAGGTGAGAAGAGGCACAGGCACATATACTCCAGTGAATATTTTTGCAGATGATACATAATATGTGGAAGTCGGAGTAGACTAATAGTACAACAAAAAGGCTCTAATCTAATTGCCTTCATTATTAATCTTTTCCAAAATCTTCAGAACAATTTGAACATCCACCTTTTTTGGAAAATAGTTATTTTTTATGTCACATAGGAGGCGGTGTTAATCATATAGGATTTAGCAAGGGAAGATTCCTCTTTGATTATTTTGGAGTATGAAAGCACATTGAACATCACATTTTCCATTGGTGGAGAATATTATTATACTACATTATAAATGTTGACGCATCAACCTCGGCTTTTTTAACAGTTTACAGTAACAGTGACTTTTATTTTGGTTGTTAGGTTAATAGGCTTCATCTCCAAGGCTGATTGTTTTGCCATTGGCAAAAGACAACATAGTCGCTGGCTTTAGCTTTGATACTCGATTGCACAAATAGCTTTTTAATGAGCCATAAGTCAATTTCCATCCTATTGCTAGAAAGCATTTTGTGCCTGCATCATATCATAATTTGGCCGTTAATTACATTGTTAGTCAGCTTATTGTACGGATGAGCACTCAGAGGCATTGTATGCGAGTGCTACTGTAATTACGATAGAGCTAATACACAGCTTAATGCAATTTACATATCAATACACATTTCAAATACAGATTATTTATTTTATGTTTTTTTATGTATTTTAAAGAGCAAAGATAGTTTTATACGACAGGAATAATAATAATTGTAACATTAAAATTAATAATAATAATAAATTTATAATTATATGTATACACAGTATATAGTATATACAGTATATATAACATACTGTACATTACAGTAACAAGCTGCATGTGATAGCCCCTGATATAGCATATGTATTGAGGACATGTGCTTGCTGTGCTGCTGACTGACTAGCATATGTGTACCTGTCACAGTTTGAGAGTGTGTGAAAAGTGAAATTAAGTGAGAAAGCAGCAGCAGTGGGTGAGAAAGGAAGAGAGAGAGAGAGAGAGAGAGAGAGAGAGAGAGAGAGAGAGAGAGAGAGAGAGAGAGAGAGAGAGAGAGAGAGAGAGAGAGAGATGGACCCACTGAGCTCATAGAAAGTGGAGCGCCTGTGGGCTGTGCAACAAGCTGCGATCAGTAGAGCTACTGGGCTGAGGAGCGCTGAAAGAAAACCCTGGCAGGAATAAGTATCAATCAGGATATGTGACAATGTACAAGAGACAGAAGGAAGAAGAAAGAGATGAAATGAAAGCGAAGGAGAGAGAGTGAGAGGAGGAGGAGGAGACTGTATGTACAGGCTGGAGTGGGGAAGTGAAAAGAGCGCAACTCTGTGAGTGCTGTGATCAACACAAAGGAATACAGAACATCAGGGGGAAAGTGATCGATTTTATCGGAGTGTCAGTCAAGAAACAAGCAAAGGAGAACCTGAAGCATGACATGTTTCATGTTTGATCCACTAATATTCTTCTGATTTATTGTGGAGCTGATCGAACTCATTAGTTTTCCTGACTCGTCTCCTCAAAGCTTTTAGTCGTGCATATATTTAAAAGTGACTCGAACAGGTGCCGTCAGGCTCTGAGTCCTTGGGACCATACGTGTTGTCTGTTGGATTGTGCTGTCAAACTTGGCTCTTTTTTTTTTTTTAACACACTGGCTCAGCTTTTCTCTCTAAGGTAGGTATTTTGCTTTATTTGAAAGCAGTCACATCATTTGATAAATATTTGAAAAATGAAAGCAAATATTTCATTTTAAGTAAGCTGTATGAGATGAAGACATTTGAGAAATATGTGAGTGTTGGCATTGATGAAGACATCAGTTATGTAATAAATCAGGGGATTTTCATCATGTAAGGTGCACTAATGGGCTTATTGGCCTCATGGGATTTAGAGGACCCCTGAATGAACCTTTTATGTCTGCATGAATATGAAGCTGAATGTGAATAAGATGTGTGTGTATGTGAGTGTCTGTGTGATCTCAAGAAATGATATTGCACTGTCAGAAAATCTATTTTTAGGAAGCTACTGAAACAATATCAGAGCAGTTTCCTCTCTCTCTTCCCTCTGAGGAATAATTTTATTAAATGTGCTGACTGGTCAATCTTTGCCTACATACAGAATCTTTGTCTTGTGCTCCTTATCCCTGCCACCGTGCCTTGGCAACAAGCTTCGCGGATAATATTTAAATAGAAATAAACACCCAGTTTGCACAGAGTAGTACACACCTTCCACCAGCGTGGGACACGCTGGATTGTGTCACGTTTCTGGAGCTTCCATACAGCTCCAGACGCTCGAAGCTGTAACACCAAACAATATTCAATCATCCAGCAGCATCATTGATTTACTACCACTCAATCTGAACATCAGGGATTTCATCTGGTCGTGAGATAGCTGAATGTTATCAAAATTAATCATTAGATTAGATTAATTTAAACGTTTTAATTTAAACTCTTTTCATGAGATGCAAAAGTAGCCTTAGGGGGATCTTTCATTAAGTGAAAATGAAAGTACCATACATTGGACAAAAAATAGGATTATCTACAAATGTCCACAAATGGGGATCCCACTGTGCCTCAAAGGGCTTCTTATAATTTATTTGAATACTGGTAAAACGCAGTAAAGCAAAGAGTAAAGATTATTAATTCGAGATTCCAGATGTGGCCAGACGGATATGAGTAAGCAGGGATATAAATGCTTTGAAAATGACAGCAATTAGAATCCATGACAAGAACAAGGACATTTGCTCTGTTGCTTACAGTGAGCAACTACCTGTTAAACCCATACAGTTTTTATTTTATTTATTTTTATTTAACCTTTATTTATCCAGGTTAGCCTCATTGAGATTAAGAATCTCTTTTTCAAGAGGGACCATATACGTAACAGTGTTTTTACCTTTAAGCATATGGTTAAGTATATAATCACACAAGGTAAAGTATGTATCCATTTACATCTGGGAGGTTAGGAGATAGAGCTGTAACCCGGTGCTGAAGTTCAAAGTCTGGCATCAAACCAAGATGATGCAGTTGTTTGAAGCTGCAGATTCACGATTAAGAACTTGATGTACACCCACGTATTTAGCCATGGTGCTTGAAGATATGCTCGTCTCCATGTGTATGTACTCTGAGTTGGTAGAGTGTGACCATATGTCACATTGTGTTGTATATTCAGTCAGTGACGTATATTAGGTATCCACCATAAAGCTGTGTTCAACGCATGTGTGGTGCAGGGTGTCTTGTCCGACTCAGGGAGCAAAAAGCTCACAAAGTTTCAAGCAAGTCATTTCAGTAGTTTTCACACAGTAAAACAATCTAACAAGGACTGAAAAAAATGCCCTGCAGGGCTTGAAATTAACTTTTTTTTCTTGGTAGCACTGGTGCTCCCAAATTTAGAAGTTAGTAGCATCAGCAAATACTTTAGGAGCACCTACCCAAAAGCAAGGCAGTGACGGAGTGATAGAGACCGCTCCGTCCAGCTTCGTTCCGCGCCTCTCTCCCTTAACCGCGGTCCTGCTCAGACTGTTTCGCGCACATTCTCCGGCAGGTCCACACTCCTGTGTCCGCATCAAACAAACTGTCGCGGTAGTGCGTTCGAGGGTGCACACTCGGCCGCTATGCGTTTGCCCCACATCCACACAAAACTGTATGAGAGACGCTCACCTGAGAATCCGCCTCCGGGTCAGGGGTCAAACCGAGGCACTACCTGGGTGTGGCTTAAATAGCGCATTGTGGCACGCTGTCAGGCCAGCCCGGTACCTGGACTGAACCATTTTGGTTGTTATTGGAATGTTTTGTATTTTAAAACATCACTAAAAGATGTTTTATGTTGCCCTAAACTCCATCATGCCTTTGGTGAACGTTCGTTTGAATTTTTCTCGGTCATTTTGCCCTCAGCTCGGACTAATTCTGCGCAAAAGATCTGTGCTTTTGTTTCATAGCGGCGCTTCATGTTACCACTTTTAATTCATGCTACGTGTTCAGATCATATGAGGTAAAATGGTTTGAACTGCCTGACGGAGGAATAAACATAAATTTCATCCACTCATTGTTAACCAGCGGTTTACCTCGTTAACCTCCCTTCGTTTGGAGCTATGCTGTCTCCCTTATTCTGTGTTCCGCTGTAGCGGTAAACTCACAGCGGCAGTGAGCTGTCTCACTTCCTGGTACGCTGACGGCGTAGGCTAGACAAACAATCTGATTGGCTGAACTGAGTGGCGCTATTACCGTATTAACTGGAGGAGCAGCGCCCGCCGTCTGTAGCCGCGAACTGCAAGTAAAAAGGGAAAAACTACTCTCATGAGTTTATCATATAGTGGTCATGGGTCCGGACAGAAACATCTAACGGTACGGATCCAGACCGTGGTTTTCCATTTGGTGACCCCTGCTCTATAGAGCGAGAGAAAGAGCCAGAGAGAAGAGGGGGAAAAAAGGCGCACCAGATTTTTTGCCCTAGTCGCACCAGAGCTCCCAAATAGTCGCACTGATAAAAATTTGGGCACATATGTGACCAAAATGGTGGCAATTTCGAGACCTGCCCTGAAAGAAAGAGTGGATCCGACCCTTTATCCAGATCTACACCAAATATTTGTTCTTTCCTGGCTGTTGTCCAGTTCACAGACAGAAATGAAGACTTTCTGATGGACAAATTGTGCAGGATTGTCAAAATTTCTAACTTATACCTGGATTCTGTATTCCTACATCAATATATTTTAATTAAATTCTTCATCTTCTCCTGCCACTCAAACTTAGTGGATACACTTGTGACACATTTATTTTCATTTGATGTTGGTTGAAATTTCTGGAGATTGTGTCTGTTTTGTTCTGTGACTCATTTTCATATTTCTGACATTGGTTTAATCACCATTTGTTGTGTCAATCTACAATGGTGGGACTATCACTGGAAATGTAATGTCAGGCTTTATTATTTAAAGCCCATGACATCGTCCATTTAGAGATCTGAATGCGGATTCATGAAATAAATACAAATTCACTGGACATTTGACATTTCTGTCTGGTTTGACAAAATCCATTCTTTACATTGTCATTTTTCTCCCAACCGAAAGAAGATAAAAATTATCACCAATTTGCACAGCTATGCTGACCTCCCTAATTGTTTGGGCACACATGATGAGCTGCCCAAGTGGTGAAAGAACTGCTGTCAGTCAAGAAGCGTGTGCATGAACTGTAGGCAGGCTAAGGGTTCTTGTTACCGGGTTACCTGGCGTCGCCATTCACAGAGCGGTCACCTTGACATTTATATGTGCAAATGACTATGCTCTAGGCACAATCACAAATATACTTTATTGCAGTCCCTGCCTGCCTTTTTCAATCATACATATCAAAACACTTGAGGACCATTTAACATTTAGGTATGAAGACACACTTGTGGTATTTAACACAAAATCTGTCATTGTTGGCTTTCTCTCTGGCCCCGTTTCCCCAAACCACATCTCCCCTCTCTCTCTCTTGTCTTGAGCTAACCAAAAACTGCTGTTAAATTTTCATTTTTATCCTCACCTATGAAAACACAGTGAAGTCATTAAGCCATATTTCATAAACCAAAGATGAACTTCAGAACAAATGAGCAAGAAAATTAACAATACTGTCCACACAAGAAGAAAAAAATGTGTGGTAGTCAAGACCTGACTGAAGGTGGGAAACACTGGCAAGTACTGAAATCACAACATGGAACACGATGCATAAATAGTTGTAGCTATTTGTAGTGATGACACTGGACACTGTGTGTGCGCGTGCGTGCGTGCGTGCGTGTGTGTGTGTGTGCGTGTGTGTGTTTGTGACAGACATACCTGATGAGTGATGAATGAGATGGATGCCTTGATGCTCATCTAACCAGGGAATAGCTGTAATGGTGAATGTAAACAGTGATTTGCTAAGATTAAATGACTTGAGGGCTTTAGGGACGGCTGTAACCGCAGAGGCAGTGAGAACCTGTGTTCTCTATACTGTAGTTATGATGACGTCAGCTGGCAATCATCTTCTTCCCTTTTTCATGTTACGTTGGGTCTATTTGTTGCTTCTTGTGCAATTACCAGCAACACCTGTTCCTCTGTGGAACAACCAACCATAACCATACGGAATCGACAGCATATTTTGTGTGTGTGTGTGTGTGTGTGTGTGTGTGTGTGTGTGTGTGTGTGTGTCATAAGGTTTTTAATCAGAAGGTAAATATGATTTATTAGTTTGTGTTTTCACCATATTTAGCAGGCTAAACAAACTGGATCCAATATCAATAGAACCAGCAATTGTGTTTTTACCAAATGTAGACAATGTTGCACTGATCTGACTTCAGGTTTACAATCTGTTGCAACAGCTGCAACAAGGATAAGACACACAAGATGCTGGCTGGAGTGATTTTTCTATAAAGATAAATCTGCGTAATATCAAATTAGTTCAAATAAAGTATGCAGCTGTCATCGTATGCCCTCCCAGGAAATGAGAGATAAAAGAGGTTGGGGAAGATCCCTGGGCTCAGGTACAACTCATCCAGAGAACAGTGCTCCCATCAGCACCTGCAGCTCAAGCAGACACCAACAAGCAAACAGAGGAAAACCAAGACTCGGGGTAAACCTGCTCTTATAGTTGGCTTCAAACAAGAAAAAAGTGTAATCAAACAAAAGAAGTCAAAGAAACATTGTGTGAGGCAGGTTTTATACATTGACAGTGCCCATTGAAGCTCTAGGCAGCGTTATCTACAACCATCAATTTATCGTAGCCGTCTGACAGGAAGATGCTTTAGTTCAGAACAAATGCTTTCATCTGAATGGCAAGGACAACAAGTGCTATCGATGCTTGGCATCTCTGAAGGGGTTTTGGAGAATGCTAAATCAATTAGCCTCAGGAGGCTGCACATTGTCATTCACATGGGGTTACTGGTGGCGGGGGCCCAGCAACAGCTCTTAGAGCAAACGTTCACTCAAGGAAACAGGGAGGAAAGGATCAAGCGGGAGCAGGCACAGCTTATTGGATTTGCTCAGGAAAGTGATTACACCTTCCGCTTCCCAAAAACCCTCCCATCCTCTCAGTTTGTTGGCTGCTAAATGACAGTGACACACCTTGCCAAGTCCTTCCTTATGGTTACTTTTACAACTTTGCTTCAGATCCTGTCGGAGTGCAGTCACTTTAGCTTGTATGGCAATCTATTCATACTGCAAACTAAATTTCCTAGTACTGCCACTAACAGAGTGGTTCAGGCATATGCTGTTCTCAAGATTAATGAAAAAGAAGGGCCCTTCTGTCTTCACATGATATACTTGATGCGTGTGTGGGTGTGTGGGAGCACATGGGTATAATCTGTGGGGTGTGTATGAAAAATGACAGATGGATTGGAAGGATGATGATAAATCAATTAGAGTGCGTAGGAGAATTAGTTTAATGAAGGTGACAGCAGATCCAGTGTCCCACTCAGCTATGACTCAGTGCTTTGGGCGGCTGGGTGTGGGCACACATGCTGGTTTCTACTGGATCTACTGCTATTGTAATGGTACAGTTTGTGTGTTTTATCAGTGTTCTGGTTGGGATGAGGAATAAAACTCAACTCAAATCCTCTTTGGTTTAACAATAAAATTGCATACAACCACTCTGAAGATTATTTCTCATCAAATCAAACTACCTTTGCTGTTATCTGACCAGTGTCTGAATTCATGACCTTTTGTCTCAGAACCAAATATTTGTTGTAGTTTATCAGTAGCTGTTAGGCATTAGGTCCCGTGACAGTATGTGGTTGTGTCAGGACTCCACAGCATTAACCAAGTGATCACTTTAACCCCAACAGTATTAAAGTAAACAAGTATTTGGGGGGGCGGGGTGGCTTAATCTACGCAAACATGTACATCATTCACTGTGGCTGTGGTTACACATGTAGTTTACCATCACCACGTATGAATGAGGAGTGAATGAATAGTAGATCCACTGTATGAGCAACTCGAGTATCTCGGGGTCTCGTTCACGAGTGAGGGTACGATGGAACGGGAGATCGACAGGCGGATCGGTGCAACGTCTGCAGTGATGCGGACTCTGTATCGGTCCGTCGTGGTGAAGAAGGAGCTGAGCCGAAAGGCAAAGCTCTCGATTTACCGGTCAATCTGCGTTCCTGCCCTCACCCATGGTCACGAGCTGTGGGTCGTGACCGAAAGAAGATCTCAGATACAAGCGTCCGAAATTGGTTTCCTCCACAGGGTGTCCGGGCTCTCCCTTAGAGATAGGGTGAGAAGTTCGGTCATCCGGGAGGGACTCAGAGACGGGCCGCTGCTCCTCCGCATCGAGAGGAGCCAGATGAGGTGGCTCGGGCATCTGGTCAGGATGCCTCCAGGACGCCTCCCTGGTGAGGTGTTCTGGGCACATCCTACCGGGAGGAGGCCCCGGGGACGACCCAGGACATGCTGGAGAGACTATGTCTCCCGGCTGGCCTGGGAACGCCTTGGGATTCTCCCGGAGGAGCTGGACGAAGTGGCTAGGGAGAGGGAAGTTTGGGCTTCCCTGCTAAGCTGCTGCCCCCGCGACCCGACCCCGGATAAGCGGAGGAAGATGGATGGATGGATGGATGGATGGATGGATGGATGGATGGATGGATGGATGGATGAGCAACTTTGAGTGTCTGGAAAAGCGCTATATAAATCCAATCCATTATTATTATTTTCTGAGGGGGTGATTAATGGACTGCAGCCCATGGGTCAGGACAAGATATGGTAGACCCATGAAAGTAGAGGTAATCATATACTGTACCACCCTTCCTATCATTACTACGCAGATGTCTTAATGTAGGACAGAAAGAGCTATGAGGAAGACCTCACTTAGTATGAATGACTTCTGTTGTCTTTTCATTGTTTCTTTGTTATCAGATTTAAAGACATTATCTCATATAAAACAAAACACTGCTTTATAAACCTGTGATCGGATAGAAATAAATTCTATAACATTTCCCATAATTCGGTTGATGGATCAAAGACTAAATGTGAATTCACCAATAAACGTCTAAAGTAATTAGTGGTCACGAGCATCACAGGTTTCCCTGGTCAGGACTTAATTTTTCACTTGTAACACTCAGTATCTTGAGATTGTTTTCCATCCCTCCAGTCTACAACATCTATTTACATTCTAAAATTACTCCTGCCATTACTATTTCTTTTATCGCTCCTTCAAACAGCTGTTATCATGCTTTTCTTCTTGGCTCTTTCTGTTTCAAACCGTCTCTCAGCCAGCTGCCTGCTATTCTTCTAGCTGTCATTCTTTTCTTCAGGATTCATGCCCCCTCCTAATTGTGGTATTTATTTTCTGTCAGGCACCCTTTGTCCTAGACAGAATAGTGTACTCATTACACATGTTCACACATTTTCAGAATGCTTGTGAGCATTTTGCCTCTTGCACAGAGACACACATATTTTCTCCTTCTTGGAATTGGTACCAATCAGCAGCAGTTATGTACCTTTCGGGATCTGCTGTGGATTTGTTTTCTCAGCTTGTGGAGAAGTGGATGGATTCTTAGAACTGTCTGTGGCCTTTTCAGAATAATGAGAAGATTAAAAATTGGTAAACCACTTCTAATTTACCACTTTTCCAGGCATAAAAAGTTCAGTGGTTTTTTTTTCAGCATTCACAAAAACATCAATGGAACAATTCTTTGAGGAGAGAAATGATGAAACTTCTAATTTTAGTGGAGGTGCTGTTTCTCTTGCAGTGACTCCACGTAGACTCATGCTTTATTGCATTAAGTACTATAAAAATAAAGAATTAAATACATTAAAATGCAAATAAAAAGCATGAAGCTAACTGGCTAAAAGCCTTGAACCATAAATAAACGTACACTATGCATCCAGCTCCTTGTGACTGACTAATGGTGACTTGGACTGAATTCTCGGTTCTGTTGGCTGTGATGGTTCCATGGAGATGTCAGTGGCCAATGCGTTTCTGAGGTTCAACTGCTCCCTTTTGTGGCACAGCAGAGCACAGTTGTCTTTAGATCAAGTGAACTCCTTATATATGTGTGTGTTTGTGTGTGTGTGTGTGTGTGTGTGTGTGTGTGTGTGTGCGTGCGTGCGTGCGTGCGTGTGTGTTCGCGCACTATATGTATAGGTGAAATCAAATAAGTCTTATAGTTAGGTGCCTGATAAACTTAAAATGACAGCGATGTTCAAGCCCCTGATAAAAATCTTTGTAACTTAGTTCTGTTTCACATCAACATATTCAGATGTTAATTATTGTTTGCTGGATATTTTGTTCTCCAACGTCATAATCTATTCATCATAATTAAATCTACAATGTGGACGGAAATGTAGTTGGAAATCAAACCTTTCCTGTTTTGCACAATTCGATCTTAATTAATCTGGCACATTAACAGTTTGTGCTTTTGTTTTATATTAGTAACGTTTGGCCTGTCATTTTCAAGTCAGGATCTCAGAGGATGAGATTTGTCAAACCCCTATGTCCAAGGTCAAGTGTTGATTATTAAAATTCATCAAATCCCATATGCCAGAAGATCAATAAGAGTTGAATTAAGTTTTAAAAGAATTAAGAATCAAGTAGAGAAAGAGAGCCATAAACACATAAATAATGTATTTGCTTCAAGCATTTCTTTTAAATGTGAAAATTTATATTTGGGAAATGTATCAACTGAAAATGTTTGTAACAACGATAAGAAGTTGCTTAGTATCTTGTTTACAGCAAGTAAAAAAAACTGTAACAAGAAAATGGCTAAGGGTTGACCCACTCACAGTTGATGAATGGCTGGACATTATATATGATATTTGTATCATGGAAAAATTGTCATTTACTCTCAAAGTCCAAAGAGATAAGTTTTATCAGATTCGGTCCAACTGGACAGAATATGTGAAACCTGTAAGATCTGACTTCACCTGAATGTTGCCTTATGCTGTGGCCCGATTGATTGCCTCTTAGGTAGGTGTGTGTATGAAGGACTGCTGAAGACCCCCAAGGGTAACTCCCTGTTTCTGTGGTTTTTGTTTTTTTTAATTTGCTTTTTTTCTTTTCCTCTCCCCATTGTGTTGTTGTTGTTGTTGTATTTTTTAAAATTGAAAATTGAATAAAAACACAAAAATGAAAAAAAAAGAAGAAAAAACAAAGAATCTAGTAGATTTCTACTTCCAGTCTTCCTTAGATTTTTGCGGTGGAAAATCACAAGTAGCAGAAATGCGTAAGCTTTCATTTTGTTATTATCAGAGTTTCTTCTTATTGTTGATTTGTGTTTAGGGAAATGCTGTTTTTATTAACCACATGGCTCTTTCCCTGCTCTTTTGTTGGTGGATATGTTGCTTATGTTTATTGACGGACAGGGAACCTGCTTAATTGGTGATGTGAGGTTTCCATTGTAAACTCTTCTCTCTGTAGCAGTCCTGTATTACTTCATAAAGGTGTTATTTGAGGTAAAACCAACTGCAAACTAGCAGTCCCTCTGTGTGTATGTGGACTTTGTTTATTTTATGTAACTTGTGAAGGTATTATAGACACATGGAAGCTACTAATGCTGCTTTTTGATTGATAGTCTGGACATGATATTGACAGGAGGGCAGGGCTGTTTGAATGGTTTCAGGAGAGCACTTAAGACGCTGATCAATGAGTTTACAGCATTTGAAAAGGAAACACGCTGAGGCGCTTTTACAAGGCTCTGGACCAATCAAGAAGAAAGCCACTTACTAAGAGGCTTTTTGACAAAAGTGATGAGCTCAGTCAGATTCCTGGCAGAACAATAGATGTGCCTATCATTCAGAAAATAACGTATATAAACCATTCAACACTCATCTGGCTCGTAAACCAAAATGCATGTGTCATTTCAGTACAGTCTAGACACACAGAAACAGCAGGACGCTTGACATGTTGAGGTAAAAGGCATTGGCAATAGTTTTATTGGTAATAAATAACATGACCAGAAGCATTCACCTTCACACAACGTGACATCATTGACTTCTATTACTCCTTCATAAGATTTTCAGAGTCACGGTCAATATGGGGTTTGAATCTGTACAAATATAGAGATTCAACCAAACGCAGAGTAAAAAGGAATCAGTCCAAAAGATTTATTCCCGTATGGTGATCTGGTGTGTCAACAGATAGATTACTAACTTGTCTCAACTCTGGTAAATAATACTAATAACCGAAGTTCTGTTGGATCCCTGTTAAGGTAAGCCTGAAATTTAAAAAAGGCCAAATATAGACTGCTGACAGCATAAAAATCTTACCTATCTCTGCAATTTATGAGTAAATTTTCCATTGATCCTCAGGAAAGGTAATATATACAAAAGCCAATATAAATATGAATGTTTCAAATGAAGTATGTTCACTGGACTTTAACCAAACACTTGAACACTCGGCTGTAAATTAAATTCTAGCATGAGTAATGTTTAAGGAACTGTATGAAGACTTGAAACACTATTAGGTTTAATTAGGTTTCTATTTGACTTCATCGTCACAGAATCACAGAACATTAAAATCTTGTTCAATAAACATGTACCAGTATGTCAGTTTGATTAGAATTGGTTATAGTGCAAACAGAACACAGAACTTAATCAAATGGTCACAATTTTAGAGGCCAACAAAGAGGGTGGAAAAAACAAATGATACACAACGTCTTGTCAGAGCTGGGACATTTATTTATGTCATGGCACAACTTGTTCCAAGGTTTTCTCCTCTTTTTGTTTTTATGTTACCTCGAGTTAATGCGACAAGCTCCAAACCATAAACTATGAATCAACTGGAAGTCACTACAAGTCACCTATGTTGTTTCAGCCTGAAGGGTGGAATTTGATGGCCTGAAGGGTGGAATTTGATGTTTTGAATGAGGTACATGTTGATCTGGATTTCTGTCTATGCATCCAAGTCAATTTTAGCTCAATATTTAAACCTCTAATGACTGGTGGCTGAATTCAGTAAACAAAGTAATGACTCAAACTGTTTCAATTTAACTTCACTATCTGTATATTTTTAAAAAGCATAATGTATTAAGTGAAAATTGTCTCATAACAACAAGTGCAAATTCACTCAACCACTGTTGTTTTGGGGGTGTGTATGTGATTTTTTTTTTCACGAAGTAATTTCAAAGGTGTGACGCAAATGCCTACTCATGCTGCAGCATTATTAATCAGAGAAACAGTAGAGGAAGTAAATCTCCTTAGAAGTCCTTGTCATTTGTGGGCACTTAAGAAGACACTCAGAAAAATCTCACATTTTGGCCAGAGTTTCAAGTTGTCACTTGGATCTTACCCAACATGAAATGACAGAAAAAGAAAGCAAGGAGGCTTTGCCAACAAGAAGGCATCATAGTTAGAAGAATGTATAGGAGACTAACAAGTAGGGTGAATGAACTAAATAATACACAGGAGCTATCTAGTGTGATATTAACATTTTATGTTTTGACTATGACAGCTTTGAGTATGGAGGTGCTGCAAAAAAAAAAAAGCAAATATCAATGGAGGTCCTGATGTGGTTAAGAGACTCTTGCACTTGCTCAGAGCTTCCTACTATCCGCTCCATAATCAGCAGGGCTGGAAGGGGATGATGTGGTTTCCCAACCTGCCATCAGCCATCTGCTCTCCACCAGGCTCATGGGAAAAAAGAAACAACACCCAGTATGAATTAGTCAGGGCGATTCTGCTTGTACACAAAATCCTTAAGTTATCAGAAAAGCTTGAAGAACGTTCCTTTCAGAACAAAATGTTGACAGTAAAATTCATGCAAACACATTAAATGGTCACATCAGTGTTCCTACCTTCACGTAAAGTGATAACTCCAGTGAAAACTTTATTAGCATGGTATAAGAAACCACTTATGTAGAAACATTTTTCTTGCACCCATTTAGATTGTCCTCCTAAAAACATTTATCACCAGCTGTAGGTGGCTTTCCTTATTCTGTGTCCTCTGTCTTGTACCAGTGACTGTTTTGGTTTTTTTTGTTTTTGGTAGAATGGCAAATCCTCTTACATTTCAAGCAGTAGAGTTTCATGCCAATTCACACCTTGGAAGTGATCCAATGTGCAGTCTGTATCTTTCTCTGTGGAAAAAACAACTTTTACATACTTAAACAAAGCTACCGAAACAAAACCACCCCAACTGAATTCTTGTCATATTCTCATTTAAATAGTTTTTACTTATCTGATAGGTGCATCGGTTTTTTCACATATTAAACAATCTTTGCTTTTTACTTTGGTTGACAATAGCACACTCGTATCACTTTGTAAGAAGTAGACTGAGGAAAAATATTTCAGGGTCTTTAATTTATGGATATGTTCAGTAATTTAAGTGATAGCCTTGTGTGGGCTTTTGTGCAGCTTCTGAACTTTTTTGTAAAAGCTTCCAAAATGGAGCAACTTACACAAGCTGAGTCAGAACATATCTACCTTGATTTTGTGGCTTGACTGACCTCAAGACAAGATTGATTAAAGTTATAGAGATATAACTGTATAATATTTCCCATCTCCTATCCCCATTCACAGCTACGTCTTTTGTAGCCTTCACAACACTGAGAATCTACAATAGCATTTTAAAGTTCTTCAATCTCCTTCTGAGAAATTCACTCCAGAATGGGATAAATGTGGACAAAAATTCGTCTCTCCCTTCTGTGTTTATCAAGATCTACTCACATCTACCGGTAATTACAACTTTTTGCAGCCTTTAATGTAGCATTCCAGGTAAAATAATATAGTTTTACATAAAGAAAAGGTGAGAAAGATATGTGACACATTTCTGTTTTTCGTTCTAATGTGACAATTTTATTGAATGCATTTAAGGTTTGGGCCTTTTTCTACTTTCTAACTAAAATATTGGTTGATAAGTAAAAATTAATGATCAGATTAATGTGTTGTGAAAATGCCTTTTTGTTGCATCTTAATAAGGTCGTGTCTGCTGCTGATTGAACTCGGTATTTTGTATGTCACTTAACCCATGTTAAAGCATAAATTTCAAATCATGAATCCACTAATAAATTCTAAAGCTTTCTATGCAGTGTCATGCTGCTGGCCTGAAAGCTTTAAGAGTGTAATGCCCATTTTGGCAAGGTGTCTGTAAACCTATCACAGACACATCTAAGAATTGCTGTTAGTTGGCTTTTCTAGATGACACTGATACTGCAGTGGACATGTTCTTTGAGATGAAACTGCCTCTCTCTTTCTTCACATATTTTACTACAATGAGGTCATTAATGCTATTAACCAGTGGACAACAAGCTTCCATTTAGTCTCTGCATCCTTCAAATCAGCACACAGAAACAACCAACCAACGTGTCTGTGTGCGTGTGTGTGTGTGTGTGTGTGTGTGTGTGTGTGTGTGTGTGTGTGTGTGTGTGTGTGTGTGTGTGTGTGTGTGTGTGTGTGTGTGTGTGTGTGTGTGTGTGTGTGTGTGTGTGTGTGTGTGTGTGCTCTGCTTGGACAGCTGTGATTTAGAGGAGACCAGTTACCATATCATCTGACTGTAGCCCAGATCACTGCCTTCCAGTGATCTGGGCCATGGGTCACACTGACATGTCATCCAATTCCTGTTGAACCTTTCATCCTTCGATTTGGCATTTATGCAACCCATAAAACAATTCAGAATTCACTTTATTAAGTGAGGGAATGAGCTCTCCAGGTACGGTTCATCAGGTAAATATATGTATACTGTAGTCTGTTATTATAAGGTTGATTTAAACCTAAAACTATTTCAATTGCAGTGCGAAACGAGGGAGTGAGAAGGAATGACTTGATATTAGCTCCTCAAATGTCTTCTTCTCTTGTCCAGAGTTTTAATTCCCTCTGATGTTATATTGCTGGAATGTTTACAAGTTTTCCGTCCTCTTTTTCCCATTTTAGTTATGGACCACTGAAATTAAGTGATTGGGATGAAATACACTTTTCACAGGCTTCAGTAATGATCAGTGAGGCTGATCACATTTTGATCACAACTTGCACCATGTGGGAACTTAGATGAGGACAGACGGCTCCATTGAGAATATGTTCTCCAGGAATCGCTTCAATGGACAACACGGTGCAGGTGCTGCCTCTAAAGGAGGCACAAAAGCCAAAGTCCATTCCCCCAAAAAGAGGGCTCCAAACCCAAAGGTAGCACTAGTCATCCGAGGTAAAATACATCGCCTCCTGCAAGGTTCAGCAGATCACCATGTCCAAGAACCCGACCTCTATCATACAGGTTTTGAAGAAATGGAGCAGAAAACACAGGAGCACCAAAGTGCATATCCAAAGGTTAGTACCAGGACTGAAGCCTCCCCTTCAGTGTCAAATGGCAAAGGACATGGAGTACCAGCTGGCCCACCATGTGTTGGAGAGGTGGAGCTGAACAGAGAAGGGTGCATCAGAATACCCTGCACTTTGCAGCGTAAAAGCCGCCGTTCTCCAGCAAATATGAAAAGAATCTCCTTTGAGAGTGATATTAGGGCAACTCCTGATGAGATGCAACCACCACCGCACTACAGTCCAAAAGGCCCAGATGTGAATGGTGCTAACTTTGCAGGGGCAGCTGGAAGGGATTTACCTTCTCCCTGTTTTAGGCCAAAGAGACCATATTCAACTGGTGATTGCGTGGACTACAATTTCAACAGTACTCCTTCAGGGATGCTGCAGGATGAAGATGATGATAAAGAGGAGGAATCAAGTGCTGTCATTGAGCATATTCTTAAGGAGCTAAGGGGTATCAACAAGATTCAGGAGGAAATATCTGACCTCAGGGATTACCTGACCTCAGTTCGGGGCTCAGTTGAGGAAGTATCGTCCTGTGTAGATGCTGTATTGATGGAGATTGAGGGCATTCGTTCTGGGAGCAAGGCTGGGTCAGGGGTACATGCAGGTACATGGTCTGGTGTAGGGTTCAAAGATGGCCAGTCTACCCACAGAAGGCCTTCTAGTGCTTATGCTAGATTAGGAAGTACAATTCCAAAGTCTCATTCAAATGTTATCCCTCAAGTTGTCAATGAGCACCATAGCATCCATGGAGAATTGCTGTTACCAAGGTTAAAGGAGTCTACCGTGTCCCCTGTTGCTGAATCAGAAGATCAACCTGAACTAGAGGAACATGAGGATACCTCTGACCACAGCTCTGATATACCAGTCACTGCCATAGAAACAAAGCTCAGATTTGGCTATCTTGAAAACCAAGACTGTCCAAGCACTAGCTCCTTGTCGTCTGGTCATAGTTCAAAGTCTGACTCAGACCAGGAGAGACCATCTTGTAGTCTCGGAAGAAAACATCAAAGAGCCATTGATGAGGATGAAGACTGGCCTAGCACTGGACCACCACACAGTGCCACTGACAAGCCCCTGTGTTATAGGGAAACTGCATATCTCAGGGGTAGTCCGGTGAAGCATCAAGAAGAGAACTTTCTTTGTTGCAAAGGAGGTGGTAGCTGGAATCCTTACAGAGGTGCGGAGGGGTACTCAACATTGGGGCAGTGCACCAAAGGTAGCTCAGATCATCACTCTATCTTCTCTGCAAAGCATTACAACTCTCCTGCCAGCACTTCTGGTAGGAAGGAGTGGGGTTCACGGAGGAAAAGGCCCAAGTCTCAATCTGGGATTCATGTTCTGACTGATAGCAACCTTGAAAACACTGTAGAATATGAGTTTCCTGCAGATTTTTCTTATCATCATAGTTCTATTTATCATTCAGTTGATGGGCATGATGGAGGAAGAGAGGTATTTAGTATTGAGCAGTCAAATGACTTAAGCTACACAGAAAACTGTCAAGTTGACAGCTATCAAGAACATTACCTTAGCTTTGAAGAGTCTTCAAACGTATGTACCTCTATAGCTGATGATCATAGGCCATTCATGCAAGATACAGAAATAAGAAACCAAGGTCTAGAAAGCCAACTCCCTCACTCTGGCAGTGAAGACATCCCAGCTGGTTCCTTCAATGTGAAGCGCATTGGCCGAGCTGTACTTGATTTTAGCTCGGCCTTGCGTGGAGCATTACGCAAACTTGAGGTACCTGGAGCCCAAAATCCAGGTGAAGAAACAGACTTTGAAATATCAATGTCCTCTGACATATCTACAGCTGAGCGGCCTTCAAAACCTTCATGCTATGAGGCACAGTTTGAACACAGGTCTGAGGACAACTTAAGGAGTATGGCTGATCAGGACTTTTCTTTGGGTGAATTAAGAAAAAACAAAACACTCGACCAGTTAGATCTTTTCTCTGTGAAATCCATGCATGAAAAGGTTGACCATAACCCTCCATTCGAGTCTACAGACATCTCCCCGCATCCTTCTTGTTTGGATGACATCCCCACATGCCCACAACCTGTTTCTGTATACCAGGGCCCAGTTTCCAGTAGCATTACAAAACTGTCTCTACATGATGGCCTTGCGGAAGAATCTACAAAAGACTCAGCAGAAGGTCCTGCAGATGGTCAAAGAGATCTTTCCATTAGAAACCAGATTTCTCAAGGCACTACATCAGAATGTATATCTGGCTACGTCTTGGTTGATGAACCTCCAGTACAGGAAGAACAGGAAAAAAACGAGGTGCCGAAACAACCCACCGCAGACATTGTAGCCCCAGCAGAAGGAGATGTGGAGGATTCCTCAGTAGAGATCAACCAGATGGATGAACGCAGGCTGAAGTGCCTCAGGTCCTTCCAGCAGATTTTGCGAGAGAAGAGAGAGACCAGGCGCAGCCTCGCCAGTGCGACCATGTCCACCCTCTCTCAGGATGACTTTGAACCAGGTAGTCACTGTTAGACTTTTAATCAGGAAAAACAGGGTCACCTTTCTTTTCTCATGTGCATTTTATCTTGCTTTATTTCAGTAAGTAACTCATTCAGTTATTCTGAATTACAGGTAATTCTTGTTTTTCTTTTGAGGTGTTTCCACACCTCATGCTTCAAATGACTATCATTATGAAGGTGTTGTCATCTTTTTTTAAATATTTAAGTTATTTGTAATTTTTGATTATTTTATTTTGAAAGTGGTAGATGGCATTTATTTATTATCTATTTTATTATTTTTATTATTATTATTATTGTTATTATTTTTATATTTATTATTTGTTTATGATTATTTAACTTTTGTAGATCAATCAATAAAATTTGTTATATCTTTTTTTCATCACACATGTCCTTCAAATTAATGGTTGACAAAGTTACTTGGTGTGTTGTAGTTGTTTTGTGCATTGTGCATATAGATAAAAGGTTACAGTAACTGCCAGTCTCCTCTTCGAGTTTGCCTAAACAGTAGTTTCAAATCATCCTTTCGGTATTTACTATAGAAAACAATCTCTGTTGATAATCTAATGCTCTACTTTGAGAGAAGTGCATTGCCTGCCATTCATGAGTTCTTTAATCTTCTCCTAGGATCCAGCAGTAGCCATTTGCTGAATTAGAAATCATTCGTTTTCAGCTTGGAAAGCATATCTGACTTGAAAGTGAAAGGAAAGGAGTCATTTTTGCAATAAATTATAGGTGATAATGAAAACTTTATGGCGACAAAGTTTCTTAAACCTGCAGACTGTGTTGTGACAGTACTCTTAGCATTCACCTAATATTTGTAACAACATTATTAAGCCAAAAAGTGTCTGTGTTGGTATTTCAAAAATGATGTTTTAGTCATCAGTAACTGTATTTCTTGTCTGTTATTTTCCTTCTTATAATGTTTTTCAGATGGAAGTCAAGATGGAGATCAGGTTAACTTTTTTGTGGTTTCACTATAATTGGCACTGTTAACATGGCATGAGGTATTTTTAGTTATGTTTGTATGATGTTATAGAACATGATAATGACTAGCAATTAGCTTTATTATTTCAGATTCAGTGCATTTATGCCCTATTGAGAACATTTCTGATCTGTCATAGTTGTTAGGCCAGGAAAATGTTTGTATTAATTCATTAGAACAAAATATTGATATCGATGTTGATGTCGGGAATGTCAGTTCACCATGTTTGGATGCAATTCAGGTATTTTCTTTACCAGCTATCTCACTACAAACAGCCTCTTAGGGATCCACGACAGTATTCAGTGTCTATTAACTCGGTGTGTGTGCAGTTTGTCATTTTACATGGTGAGACCAGATTTATTACGCTCATATACACAAGGGGACAGTATAATTTATTGAAACATTCTCTTTGGCACATGATATTGAAACTCAACCAATCCTGTTCAGTCCTTATGACTCTGTCCTGTTCTGTCTTCTCCTTTCTTGTTTTTGTTGGCCTATTGCATGTGCATGGTCTAGTGTAATGAAATTGGTAAAGGCTGTCAGCCTTTAAGTGGTTAAATCTGTAACATCTGATAATCTGTTTCAGAACCGGGATCAGGATTGTGACCCTAACAAACAACCGTGGGCCCAGTCAGGGTTAGTAAACACTCTGGTGTATATGTGCTTGTGAAGTCCGATAACTTTTACTGTGCATTGTTTAATGATCAGTGCACTTTCGTTGATTATTGTTTTTACAGGGGAAACACACCATTTGGCATTGACAGTATGCCTGACCTCCGGAAGAGGAGGCCCATTCCACTTGTTAGTGAGCTGGTGAGTACCCATTATTCAATTCATTCATCATTCTGCTTCCTGATATTTGGATTTTACCCTCCACAGAACCTTGACGTTTTCACATCATAATTTTAAAAAAGTCTTTTCTGTCAATTGAATGAGGGTAAGAGATAAATGAGTACAAGCAAGGTTGTTATTTTTTACACTTTGTGACTTGACTTTTTTTCACTTCATTGTGTCTTGAGTTATAGCTTCATGGCTTCCAACCATTTCTGGTGGTAATACACCATTTCATTTTATTCACAAGGTGTCTGAAAGCATGTGCAAACACATGCACCAAGACATCTGCGTTAGGCATAGGGACACATGATGTTGTTGAGTGACGTCTTGATTCCAAAGGGTAAATTATTATTAAGACCTCAGGTGAAGGATCAGTGGTTTCAGTCAGGCTCTACAGGGCCAACCCAACTCAATTTGAAGTTGAAGATTGGCTCATTGCACTATTAAATATATATGCGACTGTGCACAAACAAATTATTCCTAAGAGTGTAATGAGTGATGATTTGCATCAGGTTCAGCTACCAGATAATTTTTATCTGTCAGCCCTTGGCAGATGAGACAGACCTAAAAATTAAAGAGCAAAACCTATTACCTCCATTCAAATGGTCTAACTATCCATCAATCCCAAATCAAGCAACGTGTTGTGCACAAACACATACAGACATGCACACACAAAAACATACCCAGACACACGAACACATACACACACACACGCACACGCACACACACACACACACACACACACACACACACACACACACACACACACACACACACACACACACACACACACACACACACACACACACACACAAACAAATCTTTATTTCAGATTGTCAGGGAGCTCATTCCATTCTTCCATGTGTTTGTAAGAAAATACAGGACGCAATGTTCTGCACCTGAAGCATAATCTGAAGCTCTGCTCATGTGCTCAGAGCAGAGGCATTACGGTTTGCATTCTACACAAAACACATCTAAATCTTAAATGAATTTTTTTTTAGAGAATATGTTTTACTGCGATTAAAATTGACCTGATAAAGTGATGTGATGAAAGCATTGACATAAAAAATATTTTTCTTCAATTTAACAGCTGACTTACCTGTAAATGATAATGTCCACATTTTCTGGGTTTTTTTTAAAATTATTTTCTTTGTCAAGATCCATGTTTTTCTTTTGTTTTTATGCACAGCATAAATTCACTGGGGTAATTTTTGCTTTATTCTGTTGACAAACCAACCAATGTAGGAATACGTAACCTCTGTCTCAATAAAAACAAGACAATATTTGGACTACAATCTTACAAAAATGCAAACTTTGAGAAGGGCTGTTTCTTTGCTTTGGCTCACCCTAAAAACAATGATCAATAAGCCAAGAACCACTACCTCTATTCATTTTTGTTCTCGATGTAATCTTTCAAAAATGTTGTGCATTGCACGCTGTTTTTATGATCTGTGATATGCACTTATGAATGGGGCTTCGTTTGTCCTGATAAGTCTCGACATAGAGTGACCCAACCCATTCCCCTGACCTTTTCAGCAGGTCAGGGGAACAGCAAAAGTTACAGATCAAAAGTACCTGGATTTCTTTGGACCATTCATGGACTCCGTCAACTACTCTCTATGCATCTTTGCCATCTTTGATTTTTTTTAAGTGATTTTTTATGTAACAGGCCATAAGGACTTGTTAAATTTATTCAGTTATATGTACAACAACTTGTGCTGCAGAGACCTGTCACGTTAATGCGCTTGTTGAGTGACATCAGAGGGTTAAATACTACAGTCAGAGAATGTGCAGCATGAAGAAGCATGGTTGCAGTGGTTGCATAATAATATGTTGCAAGCATCTAATCGCAGAATTCAAAGTGAAAGCTGTTGACCTCAGACAGCACCTGATTGGTTGTCTCTAATCTATGCCCTCTTTCTTTTTCTCCATTGTTCATGTTTTCTCCCTTCCTTTATTGGCCCTCAGGCAATGGTAAGTTGTGATGTGTTTATTTTAAGCTGTTGGTTTTTTTTGTTTGATGGACTTCTTTATACCTTATTGTTGCAAATTGTTGCTCTGTTTGCAATTCTCTCACGTACATTTGAAGAGCAGTGGTTTATGACAAGCAATACATCCTGACTCAAATCAGTCATTGTTCAGCTGAAATTCAAAACCTTCTGGCAAACAAGAAAAATCAATTCCTTGTTTGAATTGTTTTGTATCTCAGCTGCTTAATTCTCGTAGAGCAGCGGTGTCAAAGTCAAATACATGGAGGACCAAAAAAACAAATTCGCTATAAGCCGAGGGCCGGACTGGTTCAGCGTTTATTAAGACATATTGAAATTAACATAGCCTATTGAACCAAGTGCTAACACAGTGTTTATTATTTAATTATTAAATAAATAAAGCAATATTTTCTTTTGGCTCTGTCAGTAACTTCAAGGGGAAACATTTTCAACAAGCAAACAGCAAAAAAGTAAATGTCTTTCAAAAACAAAATATGTTCCTTATCAAGATAAATGCATAAATAAAATTGCATGCATTATAAACTGAAAATACATTACTGTGCATGCACAATAATAATGCATTATTGTGCAAAATAATTTTAAAAAAGTAAAACATTATTGTGCTGCTCTACGATCCTATCAATCACTGCTTTCAAATAGTATAATAAAAAAATCAGTTGTATTCTTTCTCATAACTCTTATCTGCAATTTATCTTTTCCACTAAAATAAATATAATTAAATAAAATAAAAGATCTGGCCCGCGAGCCTTGACTTTGACATACTGTATGTGTCTTAGAGAAAAGCCTTTTCTTTAATTGTTTTTTAAGGCACACGTTTCTAAATAATAGGTTTACTTTTGCTGTGTTAATCATTGCTCAATAATCAAGTGCTGTGTTGTGTTATAATTGTTTTTTTCAAAGTTGTACATGACTTGAAACCCCACTTTTCCTATAATATCTAAATTCAAATGAAGTTAGCTGAAGAAAATACAACTTGAAATGAGAGACCCTTGAACTTTATTAAAGCACTGCCTCTTACACTGAATGAGTAATAAGCCAATGAATCACAGACTGCTGTGATAAATAAATAATAATAAATAGCAGCATTTAGTTTCTTTGATGACAGCCAACAGCGAGATGTTGTGAGCACATCCACTTAGTAAAAACAAACAAGTTGTACTCAAATTTCAAATGCATGTCTCACATGTATCACAGGTTTAAACCTCTGCTGTAGGACGAAAACTGTTTTCTCGGTTGTTCATGGAGAACATTAAAACAAGGCTGTCCATCCTGCCCAAGCACAAAACACAAAAAAAGAATATTTATGGGAAATATGTTATTCAGTACATGACAGAGGGTTTGGTGTGTACGTGGACATCACTCTCACGTTTATACATTTGAAACACGGCCATAACAAGTAAATGATTAGCTCAGCATAACACAGGAACCGAACATGAGAATAAATGTAGACATACAGTTTTCATTGCTCCGTCTATAAATGACAAAAATTCAGGAGTGGCACAAAGCTCATAGATTGTGTTTGATGTCTGAGCAATTGTTAGACCATTGGGAAGATAATGGGCCCAATCAAGAAACATTTTACACAATAAAAGTTTATCATTGTATAATGCAATTGCTTGTAAATTATTGTTTGTCTTTAAATCAGCGCAGTTGTATGGTTTCCACATAAAAAAAAGATTACGTGATAATGTTAACATTTGAAAACAGTCAGGTTAGCTGTTCCCACCTTGTTTAGTCTGTATGCTGCAGTAAGATAATCATTGCCTACAGCCTGGTTTTCTAAATGTACTTACAAACTGCATATGTCATTTGTTAGGCTTTAGTCTTTCTTGAATATAAAAACATTCTTGATACTGTGTAGATCTGTGGTCCCCAACCTTTTTTGCACCACGGCCCGGTTTAACGTCAGAGAATATTTTCACGGACCGGCCTTTAAAGTGTAGCAGATAAATACAGCAAAATAAACAGATGCGACCAGCATAAAAACAGTTTTTATCTAAATATAATAATAAACCTGAATCCAATGTGTATGCAACTTAATTAGCAGTGCCGTTGGGACATTGAGACAACGTTGGTTTTTGTTCGTTTTGCTAGCTCGGGAGTTTTAGTTCGGCAGTAGTAGCCATGTGACCAAGGCAACCATCAAGAGTGACTCATAGATAGATGTGAAGGAGAGAATCCGGTAATTTTCCCAAACAAAACATCATACAAAATCAGATAATAAATAAAACAGACATAATGTCAGTTTTTTATTCTTTCTGTTTGGTCAGGTACCAATTGACCCACAGACCGGTACTTGTCCATGGTCTGGGTGTTGGGGACCTCTGCAGTAGAGTATTCTTAAGTATTCAGATTTGTATCCAAAAAAAAAGGAAAATTTAGATATCCATGATTTCAATGTATTAACCTCAAAAATGTACCAGTAAGAAACCTTTACAGTATAAATCCGCTCAAACGTAGTAAATCAAATATTTGACAGTTTTGTTTCTCAAAGCGTAAGTAAAAGAGAAGTGTGTTTGAAGAGCCGCAAGTTGATGAGGTGATGAGAGCATCTCATTATGTGGAGAACTGATTTCCTTTTGTCTTCTGTTCGTTTTGTTTCTCTGTGGCTGTTCATGAGTGATGCTGGTATTTGTCTGTTTCAGTCTATGATACAGTCCAGGAAAGCTGGACTCGCCCACACATTGGCCACACGGACCTCCCTGAAAGACGAGGAACTTGTGAGTAGCCAATACATATGCTGCACACACACACACGCACGCACACACACACACACGCACACACACACACATACACACACACACACACACACACACACACACACACACACACACACACACACACACACACACACACACACACACACACACACACACACACACACAGGCCTGTATCCACAGTGAGAACTACAATGTAAAACAAATCAGACAAGTTTCATTATTGTTCATTTCATCATTTGCTTTCATCTGCTTTAATGTAATGTACTTCACTCAGGGTATATTATACCAGTGAAAAGGAAGTGGATTAATTCAGTGGAAAAAGTGAGATAAAGTTGAATGTAGCATTAAATGTCAAGTAGATGGCCACGCTAGTGCCAAATATAGAAAAATATGTTTGTGTCAGAACACTAAAACTTAAATTCATTAAGAGATGAAGATGGAAGGTGCAATTCATTTTTAAATTATATCTACAGATGAGAACAAAAAAATTGTGAAAGTTATAAAAGTAAAGCAAAACTTATTTTATTCCTCCACTCGCCCCTCGTTTTAGTCGTTTTAATAATACTGACGATAAACCTGGCAGAACCCACAGGGGAAACCAATTACAGTATAAATGAAAGATATCTTGAGTCATGAAGATGGTTTGCAGTGACGTGGAAGTAAATCAGAGGTAATAAAATCAGGTGAAAGTATAGGACAGAGAGTTAAAAGGCACAAGTGATTGAAATATCATTGGAACAATCAATAATGCTAAAAAGTTAGGACAAGATTGAGTGAACGTAGAGGGAGATGTGACAGAAAGTAAAAAAATAAAAGTACAAAAGATTTATTTGACTCAGGATGAATTACAGCTGTTTCTATTAAGTAACCACATATCAATTTTGACTACATTAATAAAAAGAATAATTGCAAGTATGATAATAATGACTCACATACCGCTCTGTACAAATTTTGTTTACCAAATGGAGCTGGGCTTCTGGTCAAGGTATCCTCTCATCCTGTGGAAATGTATTCACCTCCTCCCACTCTCTTCCCACACTGGACAGCACAATTTTGTTAATCAGCAAAGAAGCCAAGAATGATAAAAACACAAATTAGTGTTGTCATACACAACCACACGTCTAGATAACTGGTAAGAACCCTTTTCCATGAACTGAATGTTCCATAAAATCTTCATCACCAAATGAAAACTATTGTTGTTTTCTCACTTCTTTTTTGCATTTTGTTCGATTGATCTTTTGTCACTTTTCCTTCTGCAAACTCTTTCTCTGTGCTTGGTTGTATTTCAAAGTCAAAGTCAAAGCCAGCTTTATTTTCAAATGTACCATATATGCACGACATACAGAACAGACAAAATTACAGTCCTCTTAGACCCATGGTCAACAGGCGGTACAACACAGGCAGTACAACAGACCGTACAGCACAAAGTATACTAATATATTACATATAATATATTCATATATAATAATATATATAATAATAATTATATATATTATATATATATCATATTATATATAGTATATATATATTATATATATTATATATTATATATTATATATATATATATATATATATATATATAGTGTATATATAAGTATATTCTGGTGTTTATCCACCGCATGATGTTTATCCATATATATGTATTCATTGTGTATGCCCAAGTAGTGGATTTGTGCAATTTCCTCTGGGATTAATAAAGTATATATATACATATACATATACAGTATAATACGAAACATAAAGGAACGGTTAACATCTCTATACACTCTCTAATACTGTAGGGGAAGTGACGTGCGCAGTCCCTGAGTTGATGGGGGAAAGAGAGAGGTAGTCAGAAGCTGGGGAGGGGGGCAGGGCAGGGTGAGGGTAGAGTTGAAGGGTGTGGCAGGGGGCAGAGCAGGGAGGGAGTTGAGCCTCCTGACTGCCTTGTGAAAGAAACTGTCCTTCAGCCTGCTGGTTTTGGCCCGAAGACTCTGCAGTCTCCTCTCTATCGCAGCAGGCTGAAAAGACTGTGAGAGGGGTGGGTGAGATCACCTGCAATGCTGATGGCTTTGCGGGTGAGGCGGGTGTTACAAATGTCTGTAAGGGAATGGGGAGAGACCCAGTGATCTTTTCAGCTGCTCTCACGATGCGCTGCAGGGTTTTGCGGCAGGACACGGTGTAAGCACCGTACCACACGGTGATGCAGCTGGTCAGGATGCTCTCGATGGTGCCTCTGTAGAAAGTCAGCATGATGGGGGGGATGGGGCTCTTTTATCAGTTTGCAGAGGAAGTAGAGGCGCTGTTGGGCTTTTTTGGCCAGTGATGCGGTGTTGCGGCCCCAGGACAGGTCCTCGGAGATGTGCACACCCAGGAACTTGGTGCTTCTGACCCTTTCCACTGCAGCACCGTCGATGGTTAGTGGAGCATGCTGAGTGCATGCTCTCCTGAAGTCCACAACAATCTCCTATGTCTTTTCCACATTCAGATGGAGATTGTTGTCCTTGCACCACATAGCCAGGAGGCTCACCTCATTTCTGTAGGCAATCTCGTTGTTGTTGATGAGACCCACACAGTAATGTCGTCTGCAAACTTTATGAAGAGGTTGGAGCTGGAAGTTGGTGTGTAGTCATGGATCAGCAGAGTGAAGAGGAGAGGGCTCAGTACACATCCTTTGGGGGCCCCCGTGTTCAGCGTGATGGTGCCACTGCCTGTGGTCTCCCTGTCAGGAAGTCCAGCAGCCAGTTGCATATGGAGGTGTTGAGACCAAGCTGGTCCAGTTTTATGGATGAGCTGCTGGGGATGATTGTGTTGAACATTGAGCTGAGTCGATGAACAGCATTCTGGCATATGAGTCTTCGGTCTCCAGGTGGGTGAGTGTCGAGTGTAGGGCAGTGGAGATTTGCTTACTGGTCAAGTGGAACTTGGACCGGTAAGCAAAGTGAAAAGTGTCCAGGGTTGAAGGCAGGGCAGATTTGATGTGGTGCATGACTAGCCGCTGGAAGCACTTCATGAAGATGGGAGTCAGTGCAACTGTAGGGCTGTAGTCGTTAAAGCAGGATGGGGGCGACTTCTTTGGGACTGGGATGATGGTAGTGGCTTTGAGGCAGGTGGGGACAACAGCCTGGCTCAGGGAGATGTTAAAGATGTTTGTGAAGACATCGGTGAGCTCGTCAGCACAGTCTCTCAGGATACGACCAGGAATGTTGTCAGGACCTGGGGCTTTCCGTGCGTTGGTCCTTCTGAGGACTTGCCTCACGCTCTTTGGAGAAGGCGTCAACACCTGGTCATCAGGAGTGGAGTCTTCTGTGCCAGGATGTTGTCTGCCTCAAAGCGCGCAAAGAAGTCATTCAGCTGATTCAGCAGAGTGGTGGAGCTGCCGCAGGTCTGCGGAAGGGGCTTGTAGTCCGTAATGGACTGAATGCCCCGCCACAGGCTCCTGGTGTCTCTGCTGTCGCTGAAGTGGGTGGCGATCCTCCTGGAGTACTGTCTCTTGGCCACTCTGATGCCTCGTGATAGGTTGGCCCTAGCTGTCCTTAGGCCCACCATGTCCTCAGCTCTGAAGGCCACTTTCTGTGCCCTCAGGAGCCTGTGGACTTCCCCTGTCAGCCATGGCTTCTGGTTGCATAGAAATGGAGATGGTTCTGGTGACCGTGACATCATCCATGCATTTCCTCATGTATGCAGTGGCGGTCGTCATGTACTCCTGGTCTGTGGTGTTTTTGTGGGTGGCTGCATCTCTGATTACGAGAGATTTGTGCGATTGTTGACCTTTCTCTTGTCTTATTCACACTTAATCCTAAGCTTCTGGTTTCCCCGTATAAATATCTCGTGCGTTTTTTCGTATTATTCTTATTTTCTTATACCCTTTTCCTCGTTCTTACCCTTATTCTGTCCATCATTCTCTCTCTTTCTTACAACAGAAAAATCATGTTTACAAGAAGACTCTGCAGGCTCTGATATACCCCATCTCCTGTACCACTCCACACAATTTCGAGGTGTGGACGGCTACCACTCCTACCTACTGCTACGAGTGCGAGGGTCTGCTGTGGGGCATTGCCCGGCAGGGTATGCGCTGTGCAGAGTGTGGGGTCAAAGTCCATGAGAAATGCCAAGAACTACTGAATGCTGACTGCCTTCAAAGTGAGTCTTAGTTATTAAGGTTTGAAAACAGACTAGAACCAGTACCTTTGAGAAGACTTGGGTTGCTAAATGCTCCAGTAATGCAATGCTTTTTTTTTAACCACATCTCCACTGCCTCGTGGGAGAGCCTCTGGGAACTCAGTTGAGCTTTGATGAAGAAGTGACCAGTAAAATGTAGACATGTGTAAGGGAACAGTGGGTAAATCAGACATTACTCTCTAAGTTAGCTGATAAGTGGGGATGATAACATGCAGTGTTGTCACAGTAGGCAATCACTACAGTTAGTCATGTGTGCACCTTTGGTTTACCTACCCTCCAATAGCAAGACTGGCAGAAGCATAGCCACAGCACACTGTTCATATCATGTTGTCATGTAGAACAATGCAGGGAGAGCAAAACATGGCCTATTTTTAAAAGAGGAAGAAAACATTACTACATTCAATAATACATGTTCCACAGAGTTTTAACAAAGCAAATAGTATTTTTACTATGGAATAATAAATCATGCTCATTATGTCCTAGTCCTAAAATGCAGACAATAAAATCGCTTAAAAAAACAAAAAAAACCCCAGAAATTTACTTGGTATCAGTAAATAGTCTGAGGTTGTAATTTTTCCACTCTTCCCATTCAGGAGCAGCTGAGAAGAGTTCTAAGACGGGAGCGGAGGACAGGACGCAGCATATCATCATGGCTATGAAGGACAGGATGAAGATTCGTGAGAGGAACAAGCCAGAGATCTTTGAGGAAATCCGTAAGCTCTTCAACATCACAAAGATGATCCATGTCCAGCACATGAAGAGCATCAAGCAGAGTGTCCTGGATGGCACCTCCAAGTGGTCGGCTAAGATCACCATCAATGGTACATTTAGTAAATGTTGGATCTGATACTGAACAAGGAACTTTTACCTGTTGATCTTCCATTGCATTAGTTTTGTAGCTTCTGATAATAGAGGTATAGATGATGAGAGGGTTGAATCACAGTAGCTCAGGAGTTTATGTAGTTGCTTTTGATCTCTTTTTTTACCATTTTATTTGCTTTTTTCTTCCTCTGGGTATTGAAAGACACACAAAACAGAAGAGAATAAAGCTTCACATTACATGACAAAATGAAGGCCAAGGTGTGATATAAACACTGACAGGAAGAAATGCCATACAGTGGCAGACAATCTCATTATACGGCCTGTCTTTGCATTTACCTCAATTACATCACACTCTCTTCTCTGGTCACTCATCCATTACTCAAGCACCTACTTGATCTTAACATTATCAGGATACAGACTATATGCATGTCCATATTTTTACAGTGTGTCTTACACTTTATCAATTTAATCTCTGACTACTGTCTCATGTCTCAGCCAGATGATCAACCGTTTTACTTTAAAATATTTTATTCAGCAAGTTTCACTAATCAAGTTCTTGTCAAATGCTTGAATTTTCATGAATTCTTAGTGGTGAAACAGGCGTTAAAACAGACGCACATTTAAAGATTAAGTGACAGCCATAGAAAAGGAAAAAGCTATTTTTGTTAAATATTTAAACACAAAAAGGTGCCTGGAAGCTAGATGGTGAAATTCTTAAATCTCTGTGCCTTCAAGAAACCCGAGAAAGATGACGCAGATGGATGTGAAATGTTGCAGCAGTATGAATATGAAACAGTCACTAAACTCAAACGTGTGAAGCTTTCCCTGATGTTTACCTGTAAAAAGAATCCATCATGCATTCATGAGTCTCTTCTCTCTCCTCAAAGTCTTCTTGAACTGTGGAAGAACGGCTCAGATAAACTGAATGTTTACCTTCAGCCGTCACTAATTTGAAAAGACGTGTAACCACACCTCCTCCTCTTCTTCTCTCTTTGCCAAACATCATACGGACTGCCACCGGTATCAAGGCAACTGCACACATCACACCATATAGTTGCAGCAGCGTTGCCATGGCAGCCATCACACCTTGTCTTTCCAATCACCAGTGATGAGCTCCATTAAAGCTTTGGCCATTCACATGCTGCTTTGTTAAATTCATTCATAGTTGGGTATTAATCTTCATCAGGCTTGACTGTGTGTGAATGGGAGCAGAGAAGTTTGTATTTTACCAGTTTGAGCATTTCAGGGGTAAAATGTAACAATGATTGTTTCGGGAATGAAAGCACAACATGAGGAAGGCAACATGAATACTGCTCCATCTGTCTGACGAAGGAGACGCCTTCACATGCAAGTAGTTAGCATCACATCAGATTCAATGTTTTTATTCAGTCCTATATAGTCACTGTTTTTAATCAATTTACTGTTTTGTCTGCATCAGCAGTCATTATTTGTCAGTGACTGTTCCGTCTGCTGGGCTGTCCCTAAACTACTCCAGAAATACCATGGTGGCAAGTTTTGCAAGGCACCAAACAGACATCTTCCTGAATGTGGTTTCATACTTCTATAACAAACAGTAAATCAGTAAACAAAGCAGCCTGACCTCTATCCTCAAAGTAAAGTGAAGCTAAAAGATGACTGGAATGCAGCGAGCATCCCTTTACCATGGCATTAATTGTCTATCAGAGCTATAACAGCAATATTTAAAATAGATCATTCAGTTATAAAGCTATATTTGTGTAATAATACATTCAGAATCAACACGTGCATCTAGACTTTGGTAGAACATCGTTCCGTAAGAAAGGGCGTGCTGGTGAGTCTGCAGAATACGTGCTTTAAATTTTGTATCACTGATATCGTCATAGCACCAAAAGCTGCACGCAGTGTGATGATGTCACTATGATATAAATAGTTTTATTCTGATCTGCCGTATTCCTCTCATTCTTATCCCAAGATGCCCCCTTATTTTTTACTTAATCAAAATCCATGTCTTTTGGAAAAGCAGAAAAACTTAAATGATCTCATAACCTCTGCTGCTGCTCTTGTGGAAGAGAGAGATGCTCCTCCATCGGTGTGTTTTAAATATAGAAATCATCACCAATCAACTCAAATCAAACTGCTATTTATAAAGAACATTAAAGCAAAGTGGTGCAGTAGGTAATGCTGTTATCTCGCAGCGAGAAGGTGTGTGTGTGTGTGTGTGTGTGTGTGTGTGTGTGTGTGTGTGTGTGTGTGTGTGTGTGTGTGTGTGTGTGTGTGGTTGTGTGGGGCATACCTCACCTGTCACCCGCCAGGGGAGCCACAAAATCTCTGTCACCTGTAGTTTGTAACCTGGTCTGGGGGACACAGAGCACCGTCTGATTGGCTGATGTGTTTGCACAGGTGTATGGCTATAAAGCAAATTTTATGAATTTTGAGCCTATGTAGAGACTTAAAAACGAAAATTAAAATATTAAAATCAATTCTAAAAGACACAGGAAACCAATGGAATGAGGTTAGAACAGGAGTGATATAATCATTCTTCTTTGTACCTGTAAGAAGATGTGTTGCAGCTCTTTCACCAGCTGTAGGCGACTCAACATTTATTAATGTCAAGGTAAAGGGAATTGCAGAAGTCTAGCTGAGATGTAATAAAAGTATGAATCATCTACTCAAAATCTGAGGAATCTACACAGAATTTAACGTCTGCCAAGATCATCAACTACATGACATTTATCTTTATAACCGAGCTAACCTATCTTCCAAAGTGCTGTCAAAAGTTACGCCAATATGGAGAGTACTTGGGTGAGACAAAATGCAGGCGTTATTTAGCAAGACTATCCTCGTGATTTTCAAGGTGTTGAAGTTTTTCGCAAATGTGTCAGCTTAGATAGGGAATAAATAATAAATTTAACAGAACAAGCTTAGGTTGTTTCTTGTAACCTCGTTTTACTCAGTATATAATGAGATAGAAGCCTTGATGGTAAGATTTTCTTTGACATTTGTTGGTACTGAGGTTATTGTCTTCGACTACTCATTTAAACACACAGTATAGATAGACCATTGCATTCTCACATTACTTTCTCATTAAATTTTGATTTCATGCACATGGACACTCAAGCCCAGTTTTGCACGTGAACCAAGCTGTGATTGAACTCAATGGCGAACTGACAGAAGAGATGTCTACAGAGAGTCCTTTGAAGGCTATATTGATTTCATTGGGGAACATTTCATCTAATTAAAATTCAGATATCATTTCAGCACAGATCAAATGAATCACTCACATGTGCTGAGAGGGAAATGTTGTCACCATTGCACACAGCCAGTCAAGCTGTTTTTGTGTTTTTAATGCTTGTGCAAAGCTAAGCCTTCATATACATATACAATAGCTTATAGTACAACTGATAAAAGGTGAATAAGTGTACTTTACGAAAATACTACCCATTCCTTTAAGCAAAGCAACACCGAGATTGAAAGAAAGATCATGGAGGAAAAAACAGTGGATGTAGACTGGTGCTTGTGTTCTGACAGATGAGGAAGTTCACTTGTGCATGTCTTAGTATAAACCACCACCTTATGGTCATTTGAAGGCCAACACGCTCTGGTGCCGGACACACACTTTTAAACTTTCGTCAACCTTCTCCCAATCTCCTACAGCTTTATTGACCTTTCTTCTAACCGGAATATCTTCACACTGTTTTATAGCCTTTAATCCCCAGTGATTTAAACAATTTCCTATAACTTAAACAAACACATTTAAGGTGGTAGCGTTGTTTGAACTGAAGAGTCTTGTGAACTTTTTTAATTTGTTGCATGGAGAATGCAGTAAAAAATAAAATAATTCAGTTAATAGTCAATACAATACATATACAATAATACAATGCAACCAATATGGATGTTGACATCAATACAAACTTAACTTTCAATCTGCGTTGAACTCTGTGACCTCGGAATCAGAGATTGGATGCTATCAGTTGTTTGGTGATCCGCCTGTGAGTTATAGTGTCCTGAGGTTTTGTATAACTGTGTGGGTTTTGTTCTGATGTGTGTGTATCTGAATGACACATAAAGATGAGCGAAAAGAGTAGGTGTTTGTTGTTCTTATGTAATTTTCGTATTCCCTCTGCTTTGTGTGTGTGTCATCAGTCGTCAGTGCGCAAGGCCTCCAGGCCAAAGACCGGACCGGTTCCAGTGACCCCTACGTCACAATCCAAGTTGGGAAGACCAAGAAGAGGACAAAGACCATCTACGGCAACCTGAATCCGATCTGGGAGGAGAAGTTCAGTTTGTAAGTTCATCCGGATGTTTGTGTCATGTTGCTTGTAAAGCCCAGTCACCGTCACAATCACTTCGCACCACAGGAAGACACATGGTGAACAAATGCAGGCTGGTTTCAATTTGTTTTTATTGGGTTAGTTCTGTGTGTACTGTGTGTACAGATGTCTCTCATGCCCTCCTGTTAGCTTATTATATTAACTTTTATTAGTGCGTGTACTCGAAAGGAAAACAAGTGAAAGAAAAAAAAAAGAGAAGTATGCAGTGAAATCACTCCATGCAATAAAAAGTCATGTATTCTAATCCATCAATATAATTACCAAAATATGATGCAATTATGTTGATTGGAAGCTTTGGGAATACTAAATCATTTATGCATAGTATTGTTTGCATTTCCAGTTCCAGCAAATTGTCTAATTTCTATTTCAATTCATATAAAATTACGTTATAAGACTTTTATTAACAAATAAAAATTTGTAGTAGTCAAGTTGAGGCCAAACTTAATCTATACATGTATAGATTCGTTAAATGATATTTATATTTCAAATTTTAAATGAAAGCCTATAGTTTCAAACAATTTTACTACAGGAAATATCTATAAAAATAAAATACTAGTGAAGAATAAGGAACATATACACTGGGCCAAAGTGTATATGGGATGGGTCAAATCAATATTCACGTCTTACAAGGTGTCACTACGAAAAAATAATAAACAGAAGAATGAATAACATTTTTAAATATTTTTCATCATATGTTAAATTGTTCAGGTATGTATATCTTTTACTTTAATTTCCACAATGGTTCAAATAATGCACCGCCCTCCTGCCCCCTGCCTCACAGCGAGTGTCACAACTCATCCGACCGCATCAAGCTGCGGGTTTGGGATGAAGACGATGATATCAAGTCCCGAGTGAAGCAGCGTCTGAAGAGGGAGTCAGATGACTTCTTGGGTCAGAGCATCATCGAGGTCCGAACTCTGAGCGGGGAGATGGACGTCTGGTACAACCTGGGTATGTGAGCACTTGGGAGACGTAGTGTATATTAGGTAGAGTGCAGTGAGTGTGTGAACCAGATTAGTGTTTCAGTTAATCTGATTCGTTTATCACTTCAGAATAATGGCGTTGATTTACAGCAGGAAGGTTCAAGGTTCTCGTGGGATTGGCACCAGCCCCCTTCATGAGCCTTTACAGGATAATGTTTAATTAAATGTAAAAGTTAATGAGTGAAAAATGGTGTTTAAGTGTGTGTCCATTTACATATATTTTCTCTTGTACAGAAAAGAGGACAGACAAGTCGGCGGTTTCTGGTGCCATTCGTCTTCAGATCAGTGTCGAGATTGAGGGAGAAGAAAAGGTGGCACCCTACCACATACAGTACACGTGCCTTCACGAGGTAACACACACACACACACACACACACACACACACACACACACACACACACACACACAGACATGTACCTGCAAAGGGAAAAGACACCTACTGTATAAGATATCTAGTAGTGTCTGGATTCATTCTCATACTAAGCTGACTAAGGAATAGCACCAACAGACCCAATAGGATGCAAATTACAAGGTCATTCTAGTAGTAAAGGGATTGTAAGTAATGGTTTTTCTGCATTATAATCGAGTGAGTGAGTGCACAGTTTAATACATGTGCTGAGATTTCACCTGCTGAATATTGATCCTGGAGAACAAAGAAAGAGGAGGTAAACACAAGGAGACACTTAACCTCCACACCAGTTGGGTCTTGATGTGTGTGTGCAACACAGACATAAAACGAGAACCAGAAAGGGTTAGAGCCAGGGTGGATGTAATAGATAATACTGGGAGGCTAAGGTGGCTGCAAACATGTGTGTCCATTGACAGTCTATGTGCAGAGCTTGAGGGACCACAATCACACAACACATAGGAAGACAAACCAAAAGGAAGACAAACACAGAGACCTGGGAATCTGGGGTAAGGTTAAACAGGGAAACACGAGGGATTTACAAGGAATACTGACAAGGCAGACACCTCCTAATCAGTCAATAACACATGATTTTTCATTAAGGATTTTGTCATTGTTTTTAATGCAAGAAAGAAAACTTATAAACTTTAGTAGATTTAGACAATTTCTTAATTGTCAACAAAATAAAATGCTGGCAAGTTCTCAAATCCTCTCTTTAACCTTGATTATTTGTCAACATCTGATGAGGCAGAACATCTGTTCATTATTCCGTGACGTTACTTCTGGTTATTTGTTTCTTTCAGCACAGCTGATGGTTGTTTGTTCGATTTTTTTTTTCCTTTGTAGAACATCTTTCACTTCTCGACCGATGTAGTGGGAGGTGGAGCGGTGAAGATCCCAGCTGCTCAGGGTGACGATGCATGGAAAGTGTATTTTGATGAGGTGCAGCAGGAAATTGTGGATGAGTTTGCCATGCGTTATGGCATTGAGTCCATATACCAGGCCATGACGTAAGCACACTGTTAAAACATTTGTTCGTACATTTTCTCGGCAGTCACCATTTTAATTCATCTAACAGGCTGTGGGTTCGGCCATCTTTGTGCATGTGGTGGTAAATCAAATCAGGAAATAATTAAAGTTAGTGTGTTCGAGGACAGTTTTTACAGCCGTGTGTGTTGATGTGATGAGCTGTGGGCGGGTTCTTCGTAATCGTAATCTATAAATACTATGCAAATTAGTTTATCTCTTGTAATGAGAAAAGATGACCTGTCGCTGCAGATTTCCAGGCTGTTTGATTGGATCACCACATGCAGAAGAAGCCCCACCCCACCCCACCCCCCACAAACACACACACACACACACACACACACACACACAAACGCACAGTCTCTTGACACCCTTTGTTTTAATTGTATTAGTAATTGATAACATAATTTGACCTTATAGGGACTGAGAAGGTCTCTGTTTGAATGGTGGCATTAAGAAGCACCATCAAACTTGCACTGAAGTAAGTTGAAATAAGAAGTTTTCAAGACTTTTTCCAGTGGACATGGGAATATGAGCCAATCCATAATGGAGCCAAATGAAAATGGTGATTGAAATATAGTGATGCTCTACAGCCATTACAGAAGAGCCTTATTGAAAGCTAGATTTTGGCTCCTTACTAGAATAGCAGCTTTATGAAGCCTGTCACTGTGCATAATCATTCACATCAAACTTGTCTCAGTCTTAATTTGTCTTTAGGTTCATCTCCATTTTTTTGCTGAGTTCCTTCCAACTTCTCTGCCTTTCTTCTCCCTTTTTCTCCTAAAATGTTCTCGCTCATCCATTTGAAACTCTTTCTTTCTTCTGCTGTTTCCCTCCCTCTGATCTTTCTCTGGCCTCCTCATGTCTTCTTCTCAATATCTCCTTGCTTCCACATCCACCTGTCCTTTTCTGCTTTTCTTCCTCTTCATCCCATATACTTGTTGTTTTTTTGTTTTGTTTTTTTACTTATCCATTCAAACCTTCAATTTGACCCACCTTGCTATTCACCCTTAATCCCTACTTTGCCTTCTGTCTTCCCTCCTTTCCTGCCCTCCACAGCCATTTCTCCTGCCTGTCCTCTAAATACATGCTGTCGGGGGTGCCGGCGGTGATGAGCACCCTGCTGGCCAACATCAATGCCTTCTACGCCCACCCAATCGCCTCCACCAACGTGTCTGCTCCAGCCAGATTTGCAGCATCTAACTTTGGTGTAAGTGTTCATCAGACTGATTAAAATAAACATTAACCATTTCTATAAAATTTCGTATTTAAATTCTGAATGAATTGGTTACTTTTAAAACAGGTTTTGACAGTTGCATTACCTTGTAATTAGCAGTATTTTCCTTATGTTAATGAATAGAAACATACTTGAGCTTCTTGTGCTCTATAAATGAACATTTATGTACTATTCCAAAATATTTTGAACATAGTATTCATATTTAAAATAGTCTTCTCTGGTATCTGGCTGCACTAAATGAAGTATTTCACCTAGTAGTTTACTTTTAGCTCCCAAATGTTGATTGAAATGAAAATCTCAGGTCGTTTCTCAGTGTTTAAAGATTTCTCAGTTTCTACATAGAAGATAAGCTTGAATAAAGAACGACTGATAACTTCTGATAATCTTGGGTAGTAATATATTCACATTAGCAAAAAATATATCGTAACAATTCCCCTGACGTATTCTTACAGGTCAAAACAAGAGCAGTTGTAGATGATTGTTTCCCTGCTTTAAATGATGTAAAGATATAGAGGACATGTTGCTTTGGCTCCCTGTAGTGATGCTGTTTTGCTGCTACTTTTGTGACTATTCTGTTCAGAGTCACTACTTTAGTGACTCCATCTTAAAACTGGTTAATCAGATTATTATGGAAAAAACAAACTTAAAAAATCATTGTGAAACATGGCTGGCATATTTAGAAAGTAGAAGGATTTTTACAGCTAAAACTGTCTGAATTAATTATAAAGATACCGTTTGACCTGAGAAAGCTTCCTCCCACTGCAGACATCTCAGATGCTTTGTGAAGAGTGACCTGTACATAGTCTGTAGGTGGTGTTCCTTTATATTGCTAATAATTTTCCCCATTAAAAGGTAATGTCTCACACCATGGGTCTCTGCCATGGCACTGAACCTTAAAAATGAACTCATATTCATCACATCGGCCCCCACAGGACATGGGGACAATGACAGCTAGAGGCCGATCTTAATAACTCCTGGGATCTCTGCCAGTCTTGCTGAGCTCAACTCTCTCTGTGGCTCCTCTCAGACTCTGGTGATATATGAACGACTGGCAGCAGGATTTGGTTTAATGGTTGAGACAGACCTGCTCTCACCATTTGTACAACTATTTAGGTCTGCAGGATGACTGTCGTAACTTCTATGTGGGTATCTGAGGATCCGTTACATATAGTTATTATACTTATATAACAATAATATATAACAATAATAATTTTTCCCTGAACTTCTTCCAACAATGGCTGTAACCTGTAGCATTGAAGGAAATACCAAGTTTAGTCCTTTAAACCCAAAATGTAATCATGTTCTCCTTTGTAGCATTTCAGCAATTCTTTTTTCCCAAAAGACCAAAAAACTCTGTGTTATTTTGGCGTTGACATAATTTACATAAATCAGTCTGCATCAAATAGTTGAGGAAGTACAGATGTCTGTATAAACAAAACAATTAATGAAACTCTTGCTTCCTCCATCTTCTGTCACATAAAAAGCAATTGTATTATATGACCTGAATCAGTCATAAATCTCAGCTGAATTGAATTTTAATGCATCTAGTTTGTCTCTGTACTGAACGCAGTCAATCATGTTTTTGGTTGGCGTTAGTCTCAAATTCAACAAAATATATTGTCTGCTGTAGTTATTAATAATAATTGTAATGAAAAGTGTTGTTCTGTTGGATTGATTCACCAACATTATCAATGGAAAAACTGCCATAGAATTTTTAATGGAATATGTTTGTTATTTTCTGGTCAAAGAAAGAGCAGGCAACAGCAAGGTTATTTTCACTCTCTGCTGGCCAGAGTTGAGTGATCTCTTTCTGTTTCTTTTTATTTATTGGGACATTGTTTTGTTTTTGTTTTGTTGTCTTCTGTGTTTGGCTTCTTGTTTTTTGCACAGAACAGTCATAAATTGAATCCATTATTTCTGTCCTTCTCTGTCTGTGATTCTTTGGTGCCACAGCATCACTTACACCTGTTGCTATGGCAATAAGGTGATTTTCCAATTTGTAAGACTTCCCTTCAGTCTCTCCTCATTTCTCCTCCGTCCTTAGTCTGTTGTCTGACTCCCCGTCCTTTGCCTCGTCCTGTAAAAGATGCTGTCATATAAATTCAATCCGTTCTTCCTGCTGCTGCTTTTAGTACTTATCAGAATCATGACGTCAGCAGACAGTTTGAATGACACTGTCTGGTGTGTGTGTGTGTGTGTGTGTGTGTGTGTGTGTGTGTGTGTGTGTGTGTGTGTGTGTGTGTGTGTGTGTGTGTGTGTGCGTGCGTGCGTGTGTGTGTATACGTCTTCAGACTGTATCTGAGAACAGCCAGTAGGTAAAGCAGTATCATTCACTTCTGAGTTGTTTTTAGCCATAAATTACTTACTCAGGGAATCGTTTCTGAGAGAAAATACTGTGCTGTAATGTCTGTTATCCCTTATCCCTGCTGAAGCGACTGAGAAATTAGAGCTGCTTAACTTTTCTCAAAATAAATCTCAATAATCTTGGTTACTAACCATTGCTTATGAACTGAATCAATAGATTCACTTCATAAGCAATGGTTTATCATTATTAAAAGAGTCTACAGTGGAGCAGTTTGTGTTGAATTGAGATTAATTTAGACAATTTATGTTTGTGAAATAACAGGCGTCATTAATGTCTGTATTCAGAAATATAAACCACTGAATATGAATCTGTGTGTGGGAGGAAATGTGCTTTTTTGGATTATATATAATATAATGGGGCTTCAAAGAAGAATAGGAAATACAAGTGAGCAGCGATGTCGTAGCATGACGGCATAGGATCATTATCTTCTGAAAGGGAAGTGTGATATGTGACGTCCTTCAGACGAATCCTGAAGAAGATTGTCCGTTACTATTTCTTACTGTACAGTGATGACATTCTGGTTGACTTCCATTGATCCCCAGCATAGGGAGGTCTTCTGAATACAACAGGTTTACTTCAATACATTAATACCCTTTTTACTTTCAATGAACGTCTAAATTGTCCAGTGAAGTTTTTCTACAATATTCTAGTGTTACAGATTTTTGTATTGAAAACTAAGTCATTACAAAGGCTTGAATTAACATGTAAATTTTTCTACGTTAAAAAGTCACATGTTTAAAAGTTACCTCGTCTGTCAATGTTTCGCATCCAATTGATTTTTGGCAGCAGTGGTGGTTGTTTAACAATCAATACAACAATACCCATAATCCCTTGATCCCTTCAGCAACTGGTTGACAAGTCTTTCTTCACAAGGATCGCTGTAGTTGGTTTTAGTAATGAAACCAGCCCTGTTTCATTAGTTGTCAGTGCTGCGACATTAAGTTCAGTCCCCTATGATGGTGGATTCTAGCCCTGTTTCCTATGTTATGCTGCCATAAAGGAGAATAATGGCAGGCTTTAGGGAAGGACAATGTGTTACTTTTGAAAGGTCAATGCTGATCTGTTATCCTCCTGATGTGTATATGAGGATGAGTTTGGAAAAGTGAGGACATTTTGGTTCATACTTCGTCAAAGCAAGTAGGTTTATGCTGGGACTCAGTTTTAACGTTAGGTTTAGGTGTTTTTTTAAATTATCAAACTCCTTCAAAACAGAACCATGGTACCTTTTTCTTGTCTGTCTCTAGTCTATTTACTAATTAGTGTAAATGATTAAAAAAAACTCCAAGAATTTACAAATCTGATCTATTGGATTGATTATTAGAACAGAAAACGACTTTATTCAGCAGCTTGTATATTGACCCATCTGATTTTATTCCTTTGGGGGGGAAAAATCCTGGAAAAATTTTATTGCAATTAATTCTGCTTCCAAACATTTTGAATTGTGCATAAATATCTAAATGAACCAATTTATTTTTAGAGTAGAGATTAACTTTATTTATCCCTTAAGGAGGTTCCATCAGGGAAATTGTTATTTGTAGAATGTGATACCATACCAGATTAGTGTAAGGTAATTGTAGACATATTGATATGATCTAATAATCAATATCACAGACTTCTTTGATAAGAGATGATATTAGCAGCAGGATAGAGCGTAGAGCAAGAATGAAGTTCATTAATATGACGTGATTAGACTTAATGAGGCCCTATAAACATGATTACAGTATTGTGTATATTATGAAACTAAATATTACCATCCTTATCTGTTACCGCTAGACACGACTTTGGCACATCGTTTAACTCTCATGACTCAAATAGCTGGAACTCTGTATTTCTGCTTTATTTTTCTCAGTTTATGTTTTTAATGTTTCTGCCACCGTGGGATACCCAGATAAACACCCACAAAAAACAAGACTTGAAAAAGAGTCCTCCAAGAGTTAATTAGAATTTGGCAGTTTTCTACTGGTCTTCCCTCCAGTTAAAATCGGCTTTGTTCATGTTTTCATTCAAAGATGAAAACAAAGGGAAACCCTTTTCCAATAATAGCAGACTTAGTGTTATGTAACCCTGATTGTCCACTTTTTCCCCAAAAATGTTTTTTTTAACTGTTATTCGAGTTTGCCCCATTTCAGTTTCATCTCTGTACTTGCCAGGGTTTTGTTTTTCAAGTAAGTGACATTTGCCAGTGTTGAGTGAGATTAGAAACCCTGCTTCTCTTTATTCCTCCCCCTCATCTCGTCTGTCAGACACAAACACTTTTTATGTTTATTAGTTTGTCAGCCATGTCCCGATCGTTTCCATGCCAGAGGATACTTTCTTTCTTTCCTGCCTCTTGTCTTTGTACTTTCTTGGCATGATATGAACATCGATTTTGTTACCAAAATATGTCCGGGAGTGTAGTGTATCATTTTCAAAAATATGCAATGGGGATACCGCTGCTGGCTGTAAATCATAATCTGGTTCAGTTCTGGCATCTCCTATCTGTACGTCTCCACGTCCTAAAGCGAGCGATAAACTGCCTAATGAGCAGAATCTTCAAATGACTGTGCGAGTTGGTGCTGGAAGGCCAGTGTTGTATGACTGTAACATACAGAATTATGAAAAGTTCCATTTTGTCCTTGCTGGTTTTTGCTGTATTTAGATTAGAAGGAAAATTTGATCAACTCAAGAAACAATGTTGATAACCTGATGTTTGGCCAACAGTGGAACTTGAGCAGCAGTGAATACTGTAGCACAGGGGTGTCAAAGTCAAGTACATGGAGGGCCAAAAAAACAAATTTGCTACAAGCGGAGGGCCGGACTGGTTCAATGTTTATTAAAACATATTGAAATGACCATAGCCTGTTGAACCAAGAGCTAACAAAGTGTATATTATTTAATGATTAAATTTTAAAAAAGCAATATTTTGTTATGGCTCTGTCAGTAACGTCAAGGGGAAACCTTTTCAACAGGCAAACAGCAAAAATGTAAATGTCCTTCAAAAAAAAACCCAAATCCTTAATATCAAGATAAATGCATAAATGACATTGCATGCATTATTCCCTGAGTCCATTCAACTGAAATAAATATATTTAAACAATAAAATTCAAAAATCTATGGCACACAGGCAAAACAATACTTCCTTCAAAGAGACATCATATCTTGTAGAAACACATGTAAAAAATTAACTGAATATGAAACTGAAAATATGTTAATTTCTGTGTTATGCTCACTTGTCTGAGGCTGACCCTGATATTTGATGGTGTCTCATCTTTCATTCAAGTTCATCAATGTTTGGGGTCAGGGTTCATTCAAGGATCAGGCTCTGAGCTGAGGAAACCCTCAGGATGGAGTGAAGGTGTTTATCAGTCAGACGGCTCCTGTGGGATGTTTTGTTCAGCCTCATCAGAGAGAACGATTGTTCACACAGGTCTGTGCTACAAAATTGAGGGAGAGTCCGAGCAGATTGGATGCGCAGCTGGGGCGTTGTGTCGGGGTTGAATCGTGCAAACTTAGCAGACGACACACATGTTTACCTTTTACCTCTTTGAACATGTACTCTGACTTCGACCTGGCTTGAAACCTGCTCTCAGCATCCACCTTCCTTTTAGCCAGTTTTGAGGAGAGGAGTAGCTAAATGCGACCTCCGCTCTGACTGCTGCAGCCTATCCCAGCTGGCTTAGGGCGTGAGGCGGGGGAAACTCTGGGTCAGTGCACCGCAGAGCCACGCAGAAACACAGACAACCACGCACACGCTCATTCCTACGGTCAATTTCGGACCGGTCAATTAACCTGAAGCGCATGTTTTTAGAGGTGGGAGGAAGCCGGAGAACCCCGAGAGAACCCACGCAGACACGGGGAGAACATGCAAACTCCACACAGGGCAGGATGCAAACCAGGAACCACCTTGCCATGCGGCGACAGACAGTGCCACCCTGATAAACTTTCGTTCAGTCATTTTCGTAACACGCTTCATCCGCTTGCACAGGTCACGAGGAGCTGGCACACAGACACACTGTTGATAAACTGTGAAATCCAAAGCCCGCTTGCTGCGCTGCAGTGACTTCCCCTGCTGTTGCATTGTGGGGAATGCCCACATCTGGCCCGTGGGCCTTGACTTTGACATATGTGCTGTAGAGGGTCAATACTGTTACCTTAATTTATATAGTAAGGATAAATTATTTAAATCAAACAATCACTTTTGTTATCTTACCTTCACCAGTCATAATGGAGGACGCCATGATTTTGACATCAGGTTGGGCTGACTGAGCCTTTACATTTCAAAGCAAAAAAACTCACCACCATGTATTCATGTAGTATTTTTCTTCTGAAACTAAACTTGTGTTCCTCAGTTCCATTGCATCAAGAGTGTTGCACGCAGCTCACACTATTCTTATGATTAATTAATCTGCCGTGGACACTATTCATGCGCAAACACAATGCAAACTCAATGCCTTGCTCCCAAATCCAGATGAATGCGAAGGTGGAGTGTTTACCCTCACAGGTATCCTTGACTTACTGAGAACATCTCAAAGTCAAGAAGTGATTTATGTTATGATTATGATGTAAAGAGTCATAGATCAAATGGAAATACATTTTGATGCTAATAGAATATGCTTTCATGGTGTCACACTATACATCTATTCAGAGACACTCCAATTGTTTGACCTGCACAGACTGCAGATTGCAGTGTCTTCTTGTTTGTGTCTTCCCCATTGTCTAAAAAAGGACATGAGTTAAAAAAAGAAAACATTAAAAAAAAATTTTAAACTATTTGCTCTCGCTTTTCTGTTTCCAACAGAGAGATCGTTTTGTAAAGCTTCTGGATCAGCTGCACAACTCCCTGCGTATCGACCTCTCAATGTACCGGGTGAGTGTCTGCTCTCAGCCACTGTTACTCCAGATTCAACAGATGCTGTACGTATGTGTGTGTGCGTGCGTGCGTGCGTGCGTGTGTTTGTGTGTGTATATGGGTACCCAGTGTACCCTCGTTCCTCGCAGTTAATGCTTTACATATGTGTAAGATCCATGGCTTCTGTCAATCAGAGACACAAAAGTGTCTTCCCACTTACTCACCAAAAGGTTTCTGGTGTCAAGTGGGCCCTGTCGTCTCACCAGACTTTTTTCTTCAACAATGATTTCCCCATCTTTTGGTGTTGTTCTTTGTTTCTTCCAAAATGTTCTTGATGTTAAGAATACTCCATTATCAGCCACTCAAATGTTTTAACTTTTTCTTTTCTAAACTGTTTGAAATTAGTAACTACTGAGCTCAATATGCTCACTAAAATGCAGCCAGTAAAAATACTGTCATCTGTAAGAAACCCAATATTATTCTTCCAAAAACACTCATCATCATTGTCTTTACCTTAAGAACAACTTTCCGGCCAGCAGCAAGGCTCGCCTCCATGATCTCAAGTCGACAGTGGATCTCCTGACAAGCATCACTTTCTTCAGGATGAAGGTTTGAAATAAAAATCTGTTTGTAGGCTCATGTCGCCAGTCAAACTTTATACCCAGTTACTTTATATTTCCTGTAGATTAAGGGAGAGTCTACTTCTAAAGGTGGGTGGGGGTCTCCCCGTCAGGTCAGAGCCTGTCATTGGTCTAATGAACAAATCAGAATGTGTGTGTTTACGAATTAGATTGTAAGATAAAGTAAAAATTACTTATATTTTTTTATAGCTCAGACTACATTAAGTTTGGACAGACAGTTGCAGCTTCTCACCATTCTGTGAAATGAAGTCATCAGGAGGCCAAATGTAGACTTCATGGGTGAACTAGTGCTTATCCAGCCGGATAAATAACATTGTTGCCACACACAGTTAAACTGCAGTTCTGTAGGATTGATTGCAGCCTCTGACTAATGTTTCTTAGAGTCAGCTTGTGCCACTGAGTTCAGGTCTGTTTATAAGGAGATCGATTCCACAGTGGAGGACAGATGAAAGGTCGTGGATCTGTGTGGGTGCCTGTGTGTTTGTGTGTGTTTATGTTTTCATATATTAATGTGTATATATTTTCTATTTCAGTTTGGAAAGAAGGGTGAAAGAGCTTTCAATCTTACTTTTGGCCTAAATCTGTCTAAGTATTTCTGTTTATGTCACCTTTCTTGGTGTATTTATGGTGACCTACTTAGACCTCGTGATTATTTACATATATGGAATATTGCATGAAAGCTGTATAACTTCAATTTCAAGGATATGCTTCCCAGTTTTCTCTTTTGACATCTTATTTCTCTGATGATGTACAGTACCTGACCAACATGATAACATATTTGCTTCCAGTATCTCTTAAGAACACATGGATGTTTGTGTGTTTTCAGGGAAATCACACCTGATGTTTCTGTTTGAAAACTATTGCAGGTCTTGGAACTGCAGAGTCCTCCCAGGGCAGCTAACGTGGTGCGGGACTGTGTCAAAGCTTGTCTGAATTCGACTTATGAATACATCTTCAACAACTGTCTGGAGTTGTTTAACCATCAATTCCAGCCTGCTGTCCAGCCGGTGAGTTGAGAATCATTGACGTGTTTTAGGTATGACATTAGAAGCGCTGTAGACATGGCTCAAAGAAAATAATCTCATTACAGGATATGTTAGTTAGCGTTAGCAGTTAGTTAATGTTAGCAGGTTACTTTACATCAGACATCCCTGCAGAAAATTATGAAAGCTGATCAGAACTTTTGGTCAGCTTTTCTACGGTGTGAAGCAGTGTGTTCTTTGATTAGGAAGCACAGATTGAGGTGAGGCAGTATGCACAAATTTTCTTGAAGCGCATCCCAGGGATGCACTACTTTCTTGAGGTAAAATGAACTCTGTATAAGGCACAGGTAACTCCTTACTGTCTGAATTTATTCATTATTATAAATATTTATATATCAAAAAATGTATTTCTATTTTATGATTTCAAGCAGATTCTTAATCAATGCTTAAAGAAGACCAGAAGCAGGTTGAAGGGTTAAACCATCGTCAGCACCCAAACACCCACAAAATTTAAGATGCAGGTTTTTGTCTTTAGGTGTGTTCCACAGTTTCATATTCTGAACTGCGAGCTTTGGTGCTGTAAGTTATTGCTAGGTGCTTCATGATACAAATCACTAAAGTGAAATATCTACTGTATATACTGTACTGTAAATCTTACTTCTTACTTCATTTTTATAATTTGCCTCAATTGGTGAACCAATCCATCAGGGAAGTAACTGTCTGCAGAACTTTTTTTACCTGCATCCACAAATATTCATGACTTGTGTCTAAACCATTAATATGGACTGTGTTTGGTATTAATTCACAATGGTTTGCATAATAATTCTGACTTTATAGGGCATGCAGAACCTTTTCACAGTAAACATAAAGCCAGAACACTTCAAAAAAATCCTCTTATTACAGTGGAAGAATAATTTTGTGATTTTTCAATAATTAAGTGCACATTGTCTTTTGAAATTGTTGTTGTTTTGCAATTGCAACAGATTTGAATTTTGAACTTTCTGAACATCTGATTACACAAATGTGTAAAATATCATGTCCACCAAAAAGATTCTCACATCTTTTCTTCTTCCCTCGTTGTTCTCTTTGCAGCCTGAGCCTGAGAAGAAAAAGAAGAAGGAAAAAGTGGAAGGCGAAGAGGATGATGATGATGATGATGATGATGATGATGATGAAGAAGATGAGAAGGAAGAGGAAGAGGAGGAAAAGAAAGAGGAGAGCCAGCAGGAAGAGCAGGGTCCTAGTATTCAGAATCTGGACTTCTGGCCTAAACTCATCACACTCATCGTGTCGATTATCGAGGAGGACAAGAACTGCTACACTCCTACCATCAACCAGTCAGTAGTGATTTATGGATTCGCTTGTCTGTTAACTTTTATTTCACATGTAGTTTTTTATAATAATTCCTTGTCATTTTTTTACCAGCTTATGTCCAAGAAACTATTTGTAATGACACAAAGTCATTAAATGTGTTTTAAAATACTTAGAATACTTATAACATCCTTTATCACATCCTCATTCCTGGAAGTTTCCAAATCAAATCTGAAATCCATTTAGCTTTTTCGCTGTCATCTCATGTTTTGCGGTATTCTTACATAAAATGACTGAAATATGGGAATGCAAATTTCCAGTACAAAATCTGAATTGTTCAAAAAAGATAAAATGTGTTTTGTGAAGTTTAGTTTTCACTGAGAAAAGAACAGAGTATACATTATCATATGTGTATCAATATTTAATGCAAATAAAGTAGAAGCAGTTTATTCACATACTTCAACAGCGGTGCAGTCACCCGTGATTTCCTGTCAGTCTTGTCCTGAGCCCTGACTTCTTTTACTCGTTCAGGTTTCCTCAGGAACTCAATGTGGGTAAAGTCAGCGCTGAGGTCATGTGGGTGCTGTTTGCTCAAGACATGAAATACGCCCTGGAGGGTAAGATTGTATGTCTCCGTATACAGTATGTGGGAGAGAAAAATTAACATGAAGAGTCTTGCAAATCCTGTCTGTTTTGTCATCAACTCTCTTCTTTTTGCCAACATCTCTTCTAGTTTTGCATAGAATTGAGCAATATCGCAGGAGCAACGGTGAGGTCATGGACAAACAAAATGCAGATACAGATAGTAGCGAGAAAGTGCATTAATCATATATGTGCTTCAATATAAGTAAATTCTTTATTAAAAGTATGTGGCAGAAATAAAGTAAAAGCCATTAAAGTTTTGTGCTGGTAAAGTCCCTGCAGTCATTGTGGTAACAGTGATGCTGAGGCTTTGACTGTCTTATATAAGACTTGTAGAAACTATAGCACCCAGGAACAAGTTCTAGAATTCTATATACTGTGAGTTTGAAGTGAAAATGTATGTGTAACTGTGTGTTGTGATGTTGTATTGTGCAGCTAAGTCATCAGTCTGTCAGTCTTTTCTCCACCTGTGCTTTCTGTCTCCAGCATTTCCTTACTTTCTCTAAAATTGGTCTCTTTTTGATTTTTGCTTTATCGGACTTCTTTGTCTCAGTTATTCTCCAAACTCTCATTGTTTTTTTTTTTTGTATTTCTGTCACCATCTCAGCTCCCTCCACGTTTCGCATCCGCAAAGTTGATTTCTATGCTGGTAAGAAGGTGTGTGTGAGTGTGTGTGAGTTTGCGCTCGCGCATGTATGTGTGTGTGCGTGCGTGCGTGCGTGCGTGTGTGTGTGTCTAAAATGATGGATGATTTAGGGGTTTGTAACCTCAAGATCTGAAAGAAAAATGGGTTTGCTTAGCTTTTTAATGAGAAGACCTCAGTCACCTTGTTTGTTTTTGGATTTTGAAATACACCCTCATCAACGTTAATGATCTCACAGCCGATGTATTATTAACTATAGATCATACAGCTCAGTATCCTTCCAGGACACTCGGTCATCTTAGAACTTTGGTGCTGACAGTTTTATTATTTTATTTTAGAGCGTTTTGCCACTGACTCCACCCATATTCTCACTGTTCTTTATTCTTCACCCTCATTGGAAATTTATTTGATTTTTTTGATCATGGTAATTAAAAAATAAACATATAAGTTTGAGATCTTCTTCTCTTTTCGGCTTTTCCCTTCCCTTCTTGATTGTAAGTGGATGACACTCATAACAAAGACATAATATGTGTGGTTTGGGATTGTGAGAGAATCTTTATATTTGTTTTGGTGATTATTTGGAGTCATTTATATTGTTTAATTTTTTTTTTTTTATTTAATTAAAAATATGTATATCAATAAATCCAGTTATTATTGAGATTCTGCTGAGAAACTACAAACATGGGCATTAAAAATTCACACTAATAAATTAGACTTTCTAATTATGAGCCAAAGTAAAAAAAACAAAAAAAGAATTAAGTCCATAAAAGTTTGCCTCGGCTGCCTTCTTCTTTTGTGCAGGTTATCACACATCAGTATAGAGAAACATCTAAAACAAATTCTTCAGCCTCCTCCTCCCCCCCTGTATTTTGCCTTCAGGGGTCGCCACAGCGAATCTGTTGCCTCCATCTAACCCTGTCTTCTGCATCCTCTTCTCTCACACCAACTACCTTCATGTCCTCTTTCACTACATCCATAAACCTCCTCTTTGGCCTCCTGCCTGGCAGTTCAAAACTCGGCATCCTTCTACCAATATATTCACTATCTCTCCTCTGGACATGTCCAAACCATCTCAGTCTGGCCTCTCTGACTTTATCTCCAAAACCTCTAACATGTGCTGTCCCTCTGATGTACTCATTCCTGATCCTATCCATCCTGGTTACTCCCAGAGAGAACCTCAGCATCTTCATCTCTGCTACCTCCAGCTCTGTCTCCTGTCTTTTCCTCAGTGACACTGTCTCTGACACTGTCTTTAGCATCCATCCTGCCTGTACACGCTTCTTCACCTCTTTTCCACACTCTCCATTGCTCTGGACTGTTGACCCTAAGTACTTAAAATCCTCCACCTTCTTGATCTCTTCTCCCTGTAACCTCACTCTTCCACTTGGGTCCCTCTCATTCACACACATGTACTCTGTCTTTTTGCTGCTAACCTTCATTCCTCTCCTTTCCAGGACAAACCTCCACCTCTCTAGCTTCTCCTCCACCTGTTCCCTGCTCTCACTGCAGATCACAATGTCATCTGAAAACCTCATAGTCCATGGAGATGAACTATGAGGTCCATGGACTGCATTATTTGGAAATGTTTTATTATATTTGTAATTTAATGATGGCATTATTATTAATAATAATATAATCTTAATATTAATATTAATATAATAATTATATTATAATAATAATAATCTATTGCTCTTTGTGATAATCAAGCCACTACCTATGATAACAAAAAAAATGTTTCCTGGTAGACAGGAAGTGATTATTCAACAGCAGCGGCTTCAACACACCTCAAGAGATACATGGTGGTGGTGCGTGTTCATATTTGTTTCTGTGTGTGTCTGGTTGTCGTTTTTATAGAACATGAGACACATAAGCTGTGTAAAACTGCCGACTACATGAACCTACACTTCAAGGTCAAGTGGCTTTACAACGAGTATGTTAAGGACCTGCCTGCCTTCACAGACACTGTGCCTGAGTACCCAGCGTAAGACAAACATGAACCCATTGCTATGTCTGCATGTCTCACCTTCTCTCCTACACACTTGTTTTATCCGTTATTTCTGCTCATCAGCTGATTATCTACTTGTAGTTACATGCGTAATTAAATAGATTACCTGTAAACTCAGCATCATTAAATAGCTTTGGACCTAAGGATGATAATAATGGTAATAGCATTAATAATCATGACACATTTAATGTCACAGAGCCTTTCAGAACAAGGTGAAAATGAGAGTATTAAATTAAAAAGCCATAAGCTTCAACTATGAGACAACACAAATAATGTACTTCAGATAAATCAAAATAATTGGAGAGTTATTTGAGGGAAGATTCAAACGTGTGTCTGCATCTTGTTTTCGTTCCAGGTGGTTCCTCCAGTTTGTCCTGGCCTGGCTGGCTGAGAACGAGGAGGTGTCGATGGAGTTCATGCACGGTGCCCTGGAGAGAGACAAGAGAGAAGGAGTGAGTCTGATAAACAGTAACGAGCGGGGCTTCATCTTTATTCTCTGACACTCTTCTCAACTTCATGACTTATAAACTGTCTTTAGTTTTCATAAAAAAGACAGGATTTGATTCTTTTTTTTTTTTAATATCCACTGAAAGAATACAACAGAGTGAGATGCTTTTTCATCTTGTGACGATGTTCAGCATCTTGTGGTTACTTAGCAACACATCACAGTCGATGTTTTACGGTGCGCTAACAAACTGCACTGAATTATAACAGTGGTTAAAGTTCAGTAATAAAAGAACAACTAAATTATAAAAAAAATACTGATGAAGTTCTGGACCAAAATCTGCTGAAATATAAATTGATCAGACAAAGTTTATCCATACAACAGTCCCAGTTGTTTGTTATCATTTTTATTTCTATTGTGATTACATAGACTTCTTGCATCCTAATGAGTCTACGGGAGTCCTTCAACTTCCAGACAGCAGTCTTTTCACCAGCTGTGAACTTACATTGTGAACTACACACTTAACAGATGAAAACTTTGAGTGGACGCGTCAAAATATAAATTAACTGAGGTAAATTCCTTGAAAAACCAGTAGGGTTTGGACTATTGACTAACACGTCTGTCTGTCAGCCTTGAGGATAACCAATCTTGCATTGATTCGTCATCCAATTAGAGAGACGGTGAGTATTCACACTGTAAGACGTGAATCTTTGCTATTTTTTTGTTTGTAAAGTTTAATACAGAGATTTTGTTTCCTGGTCTCTGGCTCTGCCTGGACTATTTATTATCAGTGTTCAAGAAGTGTTACAGGCTGTTGTGTTGACTGTGGATATTTTTGCCTCCATTCACTCGTCTGGTTGGAAGTAAATTTAGCATATTTATGTTCATGAAATGTCATTTTTCCTATTGAGCAAAAGAATTCCCTTACCAGATGTTTAATTACCGGTAGTAAAAATTATGCTATGTCTGTTTTCTAAGCTACAATACCCATAAATCACAGGAAAACAATGTCAGTGCTAGTAATTAACACTTCGGAACATTAAATCTAAGTGTAGTTTATTTTTATGTAAAATCTACTTCATTACAAAGAACGTCTAAGCTCAAGATAGCAGCCACATCCTGACATTTTTGTTAACATCTAGAAATTGAGATGTCGATGATAAGGTTGAAACAAAATGAAAGACAGCTTCACTATTATAAACTTTTCTTTTCTTTTGGATGTTCCAACTCATCCAGTTCTCTTTTTGGTCATCTCAGTGTCATATCATCAGGATGAAGGGCAGGTTTTATCTCTCTACCTTCTGATGGTCCCAAAGCTGCACCTCATATGAAAGAAACGGTTTTGTTGCACTGGGAGGTTTCTTTGGAGGCTTGTAGCTCATGGCTGGTGCTGATAATAGCAGACATGTACTTTTTCCTGGTCATTATACAGTAGATGACTTGCCTTTACTCTAGAATGGGCACAGACATTGCATATTATCAAGGATGCTGTTAGACCTGTCAATCTTTGTTATGTATTTCCCTCATATATACATATAGGAGTGATGCTTGGTTTTTATTTTTATCTTATATATGGATAAATGTATAGAGCAAAAGTGTTGCTGTGCACCAACAGACTACACCAGCTTAAACTATGGAAAAATCCTGTATAGTGACAATCAGAGAATGTTAAGATATTATTTCAGTCAGCATACATATTCTCTCCTTCTCATCTGTTTTATAAGCAGGTTGATAGAACCTTCGTTTTAATCTATTAGGGATGGATTTCACTGAGGAGCATTTAATATGATCCCCTTTGTCTCTTAAAGAGCCTGTTATGATCCATAGGTTAGCAGTAGGAAGGAAAGCCCATGTGATGTAAAAGCAGTGTTCACTGGGGAAATATGTTAATACCACAAGCCACCACACCATCCCTTTGGGTACCATTTCCATTTGAGCCATGTAGCTGATGAAGTTCAATAACCTGTCCTTTCCCACAACATGACCAACATTTCCAGCGAATGATAATGACTGGAATGGACAGAGTCCCTTGAAATCTGCAGAGTACAGTAATTACAGAACAGCTACAATAATGTAGAGCAGGAGAGGAAGTATGAGTCAGTGCAGAGGAGCACTTATTGAGAATGGCAGAGTAAAGATGGTAATTGAATGTCTCTTTTGATCGTAAAAGAGAACCATGCAGTCTAACATTTTTGAATTTGCTCTTTAATGCAGTTCCAACAGACGTCTGAACACGCTCTGTTCTCCAGCTCGGTGGTGGACATCTTCACTCAGCTCAACCAGAGCTTTGAGATCATCAGGAAGTTGGACTGCCCCGACCCGACCGTGGTGGGTCAGTACAACCGGCGCTTTGCCAAGGTGGGACACACACACATATGCACACGCACACACACACACACACACACACACACACACACACACACACACACACACACACACACACACACACACACACACACACACACACACACACACACACACACTATTTTAGAAAGTTATTCCCACTTTAAACTATGCATAAGTTTTCTTTAATTAGCTACTTCTTCAAGTATCTACTCCGGTCTTTTCTGTATCTAATTATATAGTGGACATGACCAGATACTTTGCTTTGCACTTCACAAGTACACTTAAGGTAGTTTCTTGCTTTGGACATAGTTTGATAAACAATTTCCAGCAAGGTTGCTTGTCCGCAGGTTCCCAATTCCCACCGCAGGTTCGGCTTTTCAAATAGTTCTAAAATCATTAGAGGAGGTTTTCAAGGAGTCCAGGGATTGTTTGTGTGTGTTACAAACATTTTGCAGTTCATCACTTCCTACATTAAACGGATGTTGCCGTCTGCAATAGATCTGCATGCAGGTAGCTAATAAAACAGCCAGACAAATGGGTTATATAGTCAGTTGTGAAAAATAACTGATGTATAGATGAGTTGAATCAAAACTCCTTCCCCTGCGAGGCTTTAAATCATGAGTCATTAAGATGTTCATAATGCGGCTCTTTTGAATTTTGTGGTCCTCTGAGATGTGGATTGATGTGCTTCAGGTATTTGGTATCAAAGTATAAACAGTGTATTTAGTGAACCTTGAGGTTCACATTTTTTTCTTTTAAGTTAATGAAACTCATTTTGCTTTTAGACAAAGTCTAATGAACCATTCCGTGCAGAAAGGTGTGCGTTTGTGTGTGTGTGTGTGCACGTGTGTGTGTGTGTGTGTGTGTGTGTGTGTGTGTGTGTGTGTGTGTGTGTGTGTGTGTGTGTGTGTGTGTGTGTGTGTGTGTGTGTGTGTGTGTGTGTGTGTGTGCTTGATGTGATGCCTCAATCAATACTGGACCCATGAAATAAAGAATGGTTAATGTAAGCCATCACTCCATGCCTTCTATTCCTCTGTCCCCTTGACTCCCTTTTCATTTTCCACCACTTAATCTCTTGCTTTACCTTTTCATCTCGCCGTCTTTGGTCTTGTTTGTTTTTCATCTACTCTTCTACTGTCCTGCTGTCTACTTAATTACTGCCCTCCTCGTCCTTAGTTTTCTGAGTCCCCAGATATTCCTCCATCGACATCACTTCTCTGTCTTCTCTCAATATATTGCCTGTTTTTCCAACTTCATTGCCTCATTTTTCCACCCTCCATGTCCTGTTTTGTTTTGTCATTTACCTTTTTCCTCCGTGTCTCTTCAAGCCCTTCAGGCCAGCCTAGTCACAGCTCATTTAGCAGTTCAGTGTGACAGGACAGGGAAGACAGACACATCAGCTAATGAGGGTAAAGGGAGACACTGAGTCACACAAAAAGAGGAAAACCTACTGAGTGAAGGAAGCTGCTGTGAGGCTAGGTGTTTAATGCATGAGTATAACAAGGCCGTCTGGCTGACTCAGCCAAAGTAAGGAAATCTGTCACAGTGAGCCTCAGAGCCTGTGAGGTAATAGGCACAGTTTTGTTGTTTAGGCTGATGAATGAACTTGTTGAATTATTTAAGATGCCCTGCAGAGGTTTTATTGTAAACAAACATGGATTCAAGTTTCCCATTAAAAGGCTTTCTACCCTCCCTGACAGAATTCTAACTCAACCGGCAAATATGCACTACTTTATATATATATATATTTGGAATATTTAGAAACACAATTTTTTCTTCCTCCTTCTTTTTTCGGGACAGCATTTCCCTGTGCATCAAGCCTTAGCAACCAGCTGTCAGTGAAGCTGATCGACCTTCATATCACTTTCATTCTATAAATATAGTTTTCTTTTTAGGCCGTATATGAAACAGTGAACTCATCGACCGCCAGTGCACCGCGCAGCCACATGGAGACACAGACAACTACACACACACACACACTCACACCTACGGGAAGTTTGGTGTTGCTCCTCTACTTGGTGCTTTATGGTAAATGAGGTGGGGGGGGGGGTTTACACACGGGAACACAGGAGCTGGAGTTGCGCCTGTTACATTGATGCTGTCATGGCGGACCTAGGTTGCTCACGTCAAGAGCAAATAAAGTTCTGAAGAAATATAAACGTCATGTTTATTAAGTCTAGCATTTGGGACCGGCCATTTAACCTGAAGCGCATGTTTTTGTAGGTGGGAGGAAGCCAGAGAAACCGGAGAGAACCCAGATGTAACTTATTAATGTAACTAAAAGTGACTTAATGTAATGTAAAATAAATGGAACTGCTCCTTAATATAATTCCTTAAAATAACTCTGAACTTATTATCAAGTTACATACAACAGTACAGTTGCGCGGAAAAGATATGTTTGCATGTAATAACATAAATCATTTCAATTTGTCAGGTTTTTAAACCCACAGAAGTCCATCAATCAAGGATCAAACTATCCAAGTGAATAAAGAAAAATATTTTTAAACACGTTAGGACATTAACATTGTTCAAAATGTTTTTGTCAGAGTTAAACTGGGCTTAATTACTGCATTGTGGGAAATGTAATTTCAGGTCAAAGCATGCTTTTGACCTATTTATTTTCAGAAAATGACATTTTATGCTCTCGCAGGCCGCACAAAATGATTTGTGCCACATTTGGCCACCGAGCCTTGAGTTTGACATGGCCACAGCTCTCCTTCGGTCTAACCACTGCAGACAAAGGAGAACGATGTCATTCCAACATAAAACACCTTCTGAACCACACCTCCAGCCTCATTCACCAGATTCAGAGCGTTACCCAGAGTGTTACACTGTGTTCTAGAATGTGTAAAAACCTTTACCTTACCCAGTACAGTTGTTTTATGCAGTAACAAAGCAAAATCGTTTTTAATCTAGACCCTCCTGATTCATTCCACACCACGCACGTGAGCCACATGATGTATACCAGGCTATGAACAGTTTAAAGTTTGTATTTCTGTTGATAAACTTGGTACGAAAACTCAACTTTCAATTCAAATAAAGTGAATCTTAAAAACAAACATTGAAGTCTTCAGAATCAGATGCCTTGCCAAGCTACACACCTTTCATAGTTTATTATTAGCCGTGAATTGAAAAGACTGAAAGTAAAAAAAAACAAGAAAAAGAAAAAGAATTGATATTGCCAGGTTTTTTTTTTTTAAGTTAGGTGTAATTTTCTTATGAATACTTAAAAAATGACTTGAGACATACTCAAGGAAATGCGGCCGCAGGAACATTCTGATTCTTGACTCGACTCTGTACTGAGAGGACATGCTCAGTTATGACTTACTGCTCTTCTATTGTGTCTTAATTTGTTTCTGTTGATTTTACATTCCTGTAATCTAAGTGACATAATTAGTTCACCATCTTCACTTCCGACGACCTGCTGCTCCTTCAGCAGAAATATGGGCATGTGCATTGTCACAAACTAAGTATTTCAGGCTATAGGAGTAAACAACAGTGTTTACATTCATTCATAAGTTTCCAGTGTAAATATGTTCCACTTGTGTGTTGTTTTGTTTCGACAGACTATCACCAAAGTGTTGCTGCAGTACTGTGCCCTGTTGGCCAAGAGCTTCCCCTCCTACTGTGATAAGGAAAAGATAGTGAGTCCTGCTGCTTCGCTCTGCTGCCGCTTCACTCTGAGCTCATCTTTGATTTAGAGAGGCTTTGAAATGTAGCGCAATCTGTGCACACCAGATTAATATTTTATTTGCTGCTGTCCTGTTCCTTGTCTCTTTAACGTCTATCTCTATTGTTTTCTCTTTGCTTCTTTCATCTTCCTGTTGTCTGCATTTTTTCCCTTGACCATTTTCTTGACCTCTTTCTTTCACTCTTGCTCTTGTCTTTTCATTTTATTTGACTTTCCTGACTTTCTCTTCTTGAAATAACTTTATTTTTCTGCCCTTTCCTTGACTTGTGTCTACCTGTGGTCTCTCTCATCCACCTTCCTCCAGCCTTGCGTGCTGATGAACAACATCCAGCAGATGAGGGTCCTGTTGGAGAAGATGTTTGAGTCCATGGGAGCTAAACAGGTGGGTAACAACATGTGCACACATACTGGACTAACCCTAACCCTGGATTCATGTCTTTAATACACTCACAGATGAGTGTTTTCCATGCCAGCATGCTGGTATAGATCTCACTGCTGAGGTCTTTGTCTGTGACTCAATAAAAACATGTTTGAGTTTTTATTCTTTACTATTATTATTGTTATCCCCGTATCCATTTTCTTGAACATTGAGACGACAGTAATCGTCTCGTCTTCAGCCACTTATCCGCTGTGCGGTCACGGGTATTGCTGGAGCCTATCCCAGCATACTACGGGTGAGAGGCGGAGTGCACCCTGACTGTGTCGCCAGCACATTGCGGGCGTTATTATTAGTAGTAGTGTTGCTGTTGTCTAAACATATAACCTGTTTGGTCCAACCCATCATTCTCCATGGAATTATTACATACATATTTTTTAGGGGTCCGTGTTGAAGTCAGAGAACTAGAGTTGAAAGGATGCAGGTGTATTTCATATTTATTTTGCTTGAGCAATCAGAATAAGTGGGTGTCTTCCTGTCGACAGCTTGCTGCTGAAGAGGAGAGGGTATGTGGAGGTTTCCCCCACTCCCCTTTCCCCCGTTGCCCCCTAGAACACAAACATTGACAGTAAACATGTTCATCAAACCCGCTCTTCCCTCCTGTCAACTGTAAAGACATTTCCCTCCAATAGCGTGTCTAGTTTCATGTTGATCCCAATCTACTCACAGATTAACTGCTTCACCTCCTCCCTAGACTCCCATTTTTCACTCCCATGTTTCCATTGAATGTGTGATGTTTAAGGAAAAAAACCCACTGTGCTTTCTGCTACTGTGCTGCTTCTCATCAAAAGCTTGAGAATGAAGAGGAGCCTGAGGAGTTTGATGAAGAGGTGGGTCAGCAACCTCTAACCTCATTGATTGGCTTGAATACAATGACTTCAGTCATTTTATTCACACAGGAAGCACATGGCTTTCTGTTTTACGTTTCATCATACCTGCTACCTGGGCTTTTCCTGCAGTCCAGTACAAACATTTGTTCTAATCAGGATTTAGTTGAATATCAGGCTTTTTGTGTTCTGAGTCTGTTTGTAAATCGCAACAAATCTCACAATCTGACATTATGACAGAACTGCTACCGTCTCCTTCCTCCTGTGCGGCTGAGAGACGTCAAGAACGCCTTCATTTTGAAATCTTGGTTCCACTAGGAATACCGTGTATTTCGAAAAGAGAATTTCAACAGTATTATGGAGTACCTGTTGTAATGTTTTTCTATGATGTTCAGTGAGATGAAATGTTGCCAAATATCAGTGTCACAAGAGTGTGATGGGCTGTGAACTGTCATTAATATTGATAAGATGTGAGCGTTTGTGGTAGAGTACAGAGAGATTTTTTTATCAGTATTCATATGCATTACAACATAGCAAAATGCATTTTTGTTAACTTGCTTGGCTAAGAACAAGGCCTTTGCATGTCGTACTTGGGCTTTTGTTTTTACTCTAAGACACATCCAAAGCCAGTTTTTATCCCCTGTTAATCCAGAACATGTCCTGCTACGGTAGTAGTAATATTAGTAGGAATCAAATCATGATCTCTTTTTTGTTCAGATTTTCTTTTGATTATAGTTTTTATGATTAGTTTTCATTTTCTTATCGTCTCCATCAGGCAATCAGTGACAATGAAGGAGAGGATGGCATGGTGGGTAGACTGCGTCAGCAGAAACATGATGAACTTATTAACAACTGTTAAATACCCTTGTTTTTATATTTTAAAATAACTGCTGTTTATTCGGGGGTTTTGTGGTCATTTTAATGGCTGCAGTCAGAGGAGACAAAGGTGAGAGGAGTTCTAGAGGTCATTTCCTCCAACATTTCAATCCATGATTTATTATTTCTAAACATTTTCTTGTCTTTTTTGTCCATTCCGTCACCAGTCTGGTTGTTCAGACTCAGATGGATGCGAGGTAAGACAAAATTAGGAAAGGGTGAACAATTTAGGCAAAAATTCTTTAAATCCATGACATCTATTATTATCAGCTGTACTGTTACTGTGAACTATTAATGTTAATATTTGGTATGAAGATAAAGAACATTTCTCAACTTTCTCATAATTAATTCGCCAAATGGCGATCTTTCTATATATCTCTGTATGTATGTATGGTCAGAGGTTACAGGACAGGTTTCTCTTATGTGCACTTTTGCACTAACTGTGATTGTAAGTATGTAAATTCAGATTTGGAATGGACTTCAACAACATTTTTACTCTCTAAATTGGAATTAGTTATTTTTTTTTGCTTTCATGCAAGCTTATGGCTTTAGTATAATAAAAACATAAATAAATGATCCACCTATACTACTTTGAAATTTCTATCTGCACATCCCCAAACACAGATGCTTAATCACAACATGCCAAAATGTCTATGAAGGCTCTGGTACCACATGCCAGCAACCTTCTTAACACTTTTACAGCTGTGTGCTTCCACAGCCTCCAGTGAGTGCTTAATAGACTTGACAGTGGGTTCCCAGATAATTGAATCCGATGATGCAGAAAGATGTTGCATTTAGCTGTCATTAAGAGACGTCTTCTTATGGCTCAGTTTGCCAGCCGACTGTTGGGGGTCAGAGAACATGTGGTACAGTCAGATTTGGAGCGAATCAGGAAAGCGTTGCAGAGTATCGAGCGTTGTGTTAATGGACGGAGTTATGATTCACCTTAACAGATGCTAAATGGGATGTTATACTGAGAATTCACATACTGTTAGGAGCTAGCTGAAGGTGCTGCTCCTTTGCTTTGGAAGATACGTCCTGTCTGAGGGTGTGTGTTTATAGACCATTTTGTGTGTGTTTTATTACAGCTATGGCAGAAATGTGGAAGCAGACAATTAATTTTGGCCAAAACTGATTTCCTCTCTTTAAGATCTTTTCCTAAATGTAGGGCAGTGTAAGCAAACACAACAATTAGAAATCTAAGATCAGTCATGCTCCTTAATTGATTGATTTTTTTAGCTTGTGGATAAATGTAAATCATCAGTGTGGGACTTTGGAGGTCTGTTTCAAATAATATTCCCTGAAAAGTTGTATGGACACAATTATTTTTGCACAAAGCCGTTGCTAATGCTCCCTGCCTTTCCCGTCCTCTCTGCTCCCGTCCTGAACTACCTGGTTTGTTCTTAGGTTGACAACAAAGACAAGGAAATAAAGGTCAGTTGTTCCATTAGTGACAGTTTGTTTTGTTCTAGACATCAAGCCTTTTCATGCAATCAGGACTTTGTTATTGGTATATTAGGCTGTATTTCTGAACTGCTCTCTGTCATAGAAAAAATAGTAAACTGCACACTTCACAGACTCGGTGTTGAATATAAGTTAAGATACTGTTTATGTTGCATTGAATTGTAATGAAGGCTGCACATTGCTGCTCATTGTGATCACATATTGTGATCAAAGGAAACAGTTTAATGAAATTGACATCCTCATGAGTCAAGTTAGTCTGATCACAAGTCAGAACCAAACTGAATTTAAAGGGCTGAACTTCAGTGTTCTGATATATTCTCGTATTTTTCTTTTCTTTTTTTTTACATGCACTGTTTTCTCTGGAAATATTGCCTGTTGAAGCTTTAGTTATTGGTTTTGCAGGATATGTAGTTGATTTATTACATCGGCCTCACACTGCTTTCATTCCAGGGGTCTGTCACTCAGTCTGTTAGCTCGCATCATTAAAAAGATGTTTCAGGGAGGTTCTAGGTGCCACATCGCTCCTGCTGTTACTCTGGGAAGATAAGAAATGTTAGACTAACAGACACACTAGTATACCAGATATTCTGAGAAAACGAAGGTGGCTCAAACATACAATTGAAAAATTGAAAAAAATATTATTCGAAGCAGGAATAATATCTCTGTTAATGTAAATGTTGCTACAAGTAATCCGTATAAAGTAGATGTTTTATTTTGTTTCAAGCTTTGTTTCAGCTGTTTAGTGTTTGTACTCCTGAAGTCTTCAGACAACAATGACAGTCAGGAGAAGAGGAGAATTACATTGAGGTTCATTTCTAAACCTAACCTCTCCTCTACTGCTGGCTGTCATCTCTGGACTGACTGAAATCTTTAAATGTTACCATGTTCACAATTTGTGTCTAAGTTTTTGCATCTGTGCTTTAATACTGTTTTTTCTGTCATTACTAAGACCAGTATGTTATGTTTCCCCACCTTCTTTCAATTTTTTTCTGTGTTTTATGTCTTAAAATCTTTCCAAAAGCTTGATCAGGAAAAGGTAGGCCCTCAGTCAACTTGTAATTCCTTTGAACTTAAGAATTTAACTTGCATTTACTTTATGTATTATCAGTGATTTGATTTGTCTTTTTTTCCTTTTCTGTCTCTCAATCACCATACTTCAGGCCAAGAGTGAGAAGGTGTGTTTCTGTCCAAGCTGTGTGTGTGTGTGTGTGTGTGTGTGTGTGTGTGTGTGTGTGTGTGTGTGTGTGTGTGTGTGTGTGTGTGTGTGTGCGTGTGCGTGTGTGTGTGTTCAAACTAGTTTTACTTATAAACATACTGTGTTGATGGATGAAGGTATGAAGTGATCATTTTCAAACAAGGTGATGAACTTAGAGAAACCTCAACTCAACATATAATTTCAACTCATTATTTGGTGTCTGAGCGTCAGCTTTGCTGTTTTTACGATCTTGTTTTCAGCAGCAGGTATTTTTCTCTAACCAAAAAAGGTCCAAGAGCCTACTGTGCACTCCCTGCTGAGAAGCAAATAACAGACAGACACAAGTAGAGACTAACTGCTAAACACAACAGAGCATTCAAAACCAGACATGGAAATAAGAAATTCAGTGTGAACAAGTTTGTCAAAACTATTAAAAAAGTGCTATTTGAAGAAAACTAAACTTGACTAAAATAAAGGCTGACTTTTCGTGCAGGATGTGATCTGAAATTTGCAGTCATATTAGAGTTGTTGGAGAAAGCAGCAGCTTGTCTGCTCCCTCCTCAGAGTGGCTGTTAGAGTTTGTAATAAAAAAGACCCAACTGTGAGAAGCAATGCTGTTCAAAAATGGACGAGGAAGGGAAAACTACTGCCCCAAAAATCATCAGGAGTCAGAGAAGCATAGAGCTACAGTGAAAAATGGATAGATATTAAGTATTTAATCTAAATAAAAGGAGCCCCCCCTTTAAAAAGTTTTCTTATTCCCAAAGGAGTTCTCAGTCAGATATTTGTCTCAGAGGAACAGGCATATTGCAGAAAGTCCTGTTAGCTGTTTTTACATTACCTTATGGTAAAAACACCAAAGATGCGCGCCAACTGTGAACGGACTGGTGAGTAGACACACAGGTGTAGCCCCAAAATATATCTCATTTATATTCGTTAATATCCCAGGGGTGCTGGGAGTGTGCTTCAAAGTACACTGAGTAGTAGCTGAAATTACACACGTCTTAGCCTAATGCGCGTCCGGACACTGTCTGCTTTACACAGAGATATGTCCACCCTGTTAATGTCAAGGTTTTATTTTAGTTAAGTTTTACGTCTCCTCAGAGGACGATGTGAACCTCCAACCCAGAAATAAAAGCTGAGTATAATCAAAACTGGACCTACAGGGCTCTCATTTTAAAGCACAAATATGCTTTTATATTATATTAGAAACTGTTAAGAGCAACTAAAGCCTGACAGATGGTGAACCTAAAAAGTGTGCCATGAATAGTACAGCTGTTACAAAAAGTGACAATCGTGAAGTTGTGTTTGCCCTCATGCTTCTCACATTGCTCGTAGCACTTACACGTGTGTGTGTGTGTGTGTGTGTGTGTGTGTGTGTGTGTGTGTGTGTGTGTGTGTGTGTGTGTGTGTGTGTGTGTGTGTGTGTGTGTGTGTGTGTGTGTGTGTGTGTGTGTGTGTGTGTGTGTGTGTTCTTGCAGGCTGAAAAGAAAGATAAAGAGAAGCAGGTTGGTTTATTGTCTCTGACATCCCTCTTGCTATTTTCTGCTTGTCAGTTTCTGTTGTTTATCAGTCAAAATGAAGAGAAATATCTCTTTCACTACCTTCACTATACACTCCGTGATTACAATTCAGTTAGTGCTTTTCTTAAGATGTATTAAAAGGAAAGGATTGTTAGAGTTTGTTAACATTAATGGGGTTGCCTTTCTATTGAAATTTTTCTTGTGTTCCTTTGTCCCAAGGAGGACAATCCGAGCAAACAGGTGGGTACAGAATCACTGTCACATTGAAAAGCTTATGATCAGCGTAGATGATTGCAAATAGAGGTTGGTAAACCTCTACAAAATCTCAGTGGCAGCTTAAATTAAAACCCTTGTATTTATCTTTTTTCAACTTCATCCTCTGTGTGTATGCATCGAGTAATTGTTGAAATTCTAGCAGAGCAAAAGGAAGTTTAGAAATAACATCAATAATCTAGGAAGCAGTGATTCATGTATAATAATCAGATTGTATATAGCTTTTAAAAGCGTTTCGGGCACGGGTTTCAAACTCACCAAGGGCCGTATCAGCATAATGGCTGTCCTCAAAGGGCCAGATCTAACTTATAAATGTAACTAAATACAACTCAATGTAATGTAAAATAAATGTAACTACTCCGTAATGTTAAGTAACTGAATTTAATACTTATTCAAGTTCCAAACATGACAGTAGCACAGAAATATGTAGACTTGTTGCTCTGTTATAAAAGAAATCATTTTAACTTGTCGGGCAATGAAAACCCCCCACAGAACTCCATCAATCAACGATCAAACCATCCAAGTGAATTAAGAAAAACAACATCAAACTAAGTTAGGACTTTTTTCAAAACTTTTTTTGTCCGAGTTAAAATGGGTTTAATTACTGCTTTGTGGGAAATTTAGCTTCGGTCAAAACACAATTTTGACCTATTTGGGGGCAGCAGTGGCTCAGTGGTAAAGTGGGCGGCAGAGCAGGTCGTCCAATGCTCTGTGATCGGCGGTTCGATTCCCGCTCCCGCCCAAAAATGACACCCGGAGGTGAGCTGACAGTGGGAGGTGTCAGCTCACCTCCGGAGCACTGCCGAGGCGCCCTTGAGCGAGGCGCCCTTGAGCAAGGCACCGTCCCCCCTCACAAGCTGCTCATTTGGACACTCCACAAAAGGGGCTGCCCGCCACCCCACCTCCCTTGCATGCCTACAGGCCCCCTTGTGTGTGGTTGTGTGAATTACAGGGGCCTGTACACACTAATATGCATGTGATTGATAAGACTAACAAAAAACTAGAGTGTGCATTCTTAATTTCCCTTTGGGGATTATAACAGTATATAAAATTAAATTAAAAAATTAAAATTATTTTTAGACTCTTTAATGCTCTTGCAGGCCACATAAAACGATGTGGCGGGCCACATTTGGCCCACGGGCCTTGAGTTGGACACATGTGATTTACAGTCTCTTCTTTATCATTTTACCCTCTCAGAGTTCAGGTACATGAGGGGAATAGCAGTCAGTATGACAAAATTTAGTTAAATAAATGCCAGAAATTTTTTAGAAAAATTCTGGTTACAAAAATTGAGATGAAAAACATGCAGTGCTTGTATTCAGTGGCACATTAACCTCCGTTTAACTTCTCCTCTCTGTCTGCTGCTGCTGTTGACTCACACTTTTCCCAGAAGCTAATTTGGAATAATTCCCTTTTATCAAAATGCTTAAAACAGACATATTACCCCTAAATTCAAGTTAATGTGTGTTTTTTTCTCTACTGTAAAACTTTTTTGTTCTTTTTTTTTGTTACATTTGTTATATTTGATTTAAAATCTTCTCAAATTAAATTGCCAGCTTTTCCCTTTCCTTGGCGCATTGAGTTGAGAAAGAAAAAAAATAAAGTACAAAATCTCACCAGGGAGCAGCTGTCTAATTTATATATTTTGTTTTTCTCTCCAGTCAAAGGAGGAAGTAAATAAGGTTTGTTTGTTCAGTCATCATCATTTCTCTTTTTCCCTGTTGAGATTTTCCCACTGATCCATTTTGAAATCCTAATCCTGATTGTAGATTGATAGCATGATAGCATAACGCTCAGGTTAGTACATAATATTATACATAATATTATGTGTACTGTAATAATGTACATAAACCTCTGTTTAGTTCAATATTATGCACACAGTAGTTTTAGGTTGGTAGAATCTGTCTTGTTAACGTGAACTGACTTTGGTAATGCAAAACAAAAGGAAAATTAGAAAACATAGCAATTGTGCTGAGAGCAGTGATATTAGATTTTGACTTCATTCTCAAGTATTTTATTGCACATTTACATATGCAGGTGCTACTAGAATACAAACAGCAACAGTAATAATTCTAAGCTTAAATAAAAGGATTTTCTCTGTATTTGTCCAATGATTAAACTGAGATTTTGTCAAGTCAGTGTGCAGCAGTGTTATATTAGACAGCACAGTCAATCAATTCAGGTGATTTCCTTATTTTTTACACATAGCATCCATATAAATTAAGATACAGTGCACCCTCATTCTTCGCGGTTAATGCGTTCCAAGAACCACATGTGATTAACAATATCCACGATAGAGTGACAAAATATTTATCTCATTATTTATGGTAATTTAAATGTTTATGAACCCTTCCAATACTGATATTAAACCACCTACTGTATCTGTATTACCTTTTCTCACACTCTTATTGACGGTTTAAAGCACTTTTGTGTCTCACGTAAGTCCGAGACTCACGGAATGGAGCGCACTTCCGAATGCCAATAGAATGCGCATACAGTATCATGTGACTGCCAATCAAAAATTCACAATAAGGTGAAGTCGCGAGCATTGATGCGCGAATGCCCGAGATCCCACTGCAATATAAAGCAAAGACAATAAACAAAAGATTTCATCCAGGTAACCTAGTCCTCAACTCATCAGACAATATCACAAAAACCTACCCAAAATAAACTATCATATTATTTTACTTGCTGTACACCATAATACCCATCCCCATGTCCTTCCATTTTCCAGTTTGTTTTAATCATTGGTATCCTTCCCAGTACTGTTTGACTTCTCTTTTTCTTTTGTGCCCTCGCCCATCTCTTCTGTCAGACTGAAGCTGTTGTTGCCACAAAGAAGATACAGTTTGATGCTATAGAGAAGAGAAACTTAGAAAAAAACTGATTAATTAAAGGGCACTTCTAATTTTCAAGTGAGGAGAGAGTGTACTCGCAGGCTTTATTTTGTGTCCTTTTCTGTCTTGTTTTTCGACACTTTGCTGGCATTCTCCTCCAAAGTCTTGAAAAATGACTGAACCAAAAAATTTGTATTGTCTATGAAGGTCATATTATAAAGTATCTACACGTACACATGAATGAGTAATGCCTAGTACCATCTTAGTGTTTAGGATGAAGTTATTGGATCCAAACTATGGAGGCTGACAAAAACACAATATACAATACTACAAAATGTCATGTCAATACACAACATAATGCAAAACGTTATGTTGTGTATTTAATGTGGATGTTTAAGTCATGGTTTAAAACTGAAGCTTTGCTTATAGTCAAAGGAACCATCTTGGCAGGAAAATGTGATGGAAAACTTTTCTCATATTCAACAAGATGTAATGTTTACCAGTAAATTATCACCGAGTTTCTCAAGGGTCCAACTGGGACCCCCAAAAGTGAAACCCCAAACTTGTGTTCACGTAACACATGTAATTGTTGTCTTCTTCTTTTCCTTTTGGCTTTTCCTTCAGGGATTGCCACATCAAATCAGTTGCCTCCATCTAACCCTGTCTTCTGCATCCTCTTCTCTCACACCAACTACCTTCATGTCCTCTTTCACTACATCCATAAACCTCCTCTTTGGTCTTCCTCTAGGCCTCCTGCCTGGCAGTTCAAAACACAGCATCCTTCTACCAATATATTCACTATCTCTCCTCTGGACATGTCCAAACCATCTCAGTCTGGCCTCTCTGCCTTTATCTCCAAAACCTCTAACATGTGCTGTCCCTCTGATGTACTCATTCAGGACAAACGTCCACCTCTCTAGCTTCTCCTCCACCTGTTCCCTGCTCTCACTACAGATCACAATGTCATCTGCAAACACAATAGTCCATGGTAATTCATGTCTAACCTCGTCTGTCAGCCTGTCCATCACCATAGCGAACAAGAAGGGGCTCAGAGCTGATCCCTGATGCAGTCCCACCTCCACCTTGAACTCCTCTGTCACACCTACAGCACACCTCACCACTGTCTTACAGTCCTCATACATGTCCTGCACCGTTCTAACATACTTCTCTGCCACTCCAGACTTCCTCATACAATACCACAGTTCCTTCTGGGTACCCTGTCATAAGCTTTCTCCAGATCTACAAAAACACAATGCAGCTCCCTCTGGCCTTCTCTGTACTTCTCTGTCAGCATCCTCAAAGCAAATACTGCATCTGTAGTACTCTTGTTTGGCATTAAGCCATACTGCTGCTCACAAATGCTCACTTCTTAGTCTAGCTTCAACTACTCTGTCCCATAACTTCATTGTATGGCTCATCAGCTTTATTCCTCTGTAGTTACCACAACTCTACACATCTCCCTTGTTCTTAAAAATGGGCACCAGCACACTTCTCCTCCATTCCTCAGGCATTTTCTCACTATCTAAGATCCTGTTGAACAACCCAGTCAGAAACTCTACTGCCACCTCTCCTAGACACTTCCAAACCTCTACAGGTATATCATCAGGACCGAGTACCTTTCCACTCTTCATCCTCTTCAATGCCCTCTTCACTTCATCCTGACTAATCTTTGCTACATCCTGGTCCACAACAGTCACCTGTTCTAGTCTTTGTTCCCTCTCATTTTCCACGTTCATCAACTCTTCAAAGTACTCTTTCCATCTTCCCATCACACTACTGGCACCTGTCAATAGACTTCCATCCCTATCCTTAATCACCCTAACCTGCTGCACGTCCTTTCCATCTCTGTCTCTCTGTCTTGCCAACCTGTATAGGTCAATCTCTCCCTCCTTACTGTCCAACCTAGCATACAAGTCATCATAAGCCCCTTGTTTGGCCTTTGCTACCTCTACCTTCACCTTACGCTGCATCTCCCTGTACTCCTGTCTACTCTCCTCAGTCCTCTCAGTGTCCCACTTCTTCTTAGCTTGTCTTCATTTCCTTATCTACTTTCCTTCCAGATGACACACCGAGTACTCTCTTACCTGTCTCCCTGATTACATTAGCTGTAGTTGTCCAGTCATCTGGAAGCACCTCCTGACCACCCAGAGCTTGTCTTAATTCCTACCTAAAAGTCATGCAACACTCTTCCTTTTTCAGCTTCCACCATTTCGTCCTCTGCTCTGTCTTTGCCCTCTTCATCTTCCTCACCACCAGAGTCATCCTACACACAACCATCCTATGCAGTTTGGCTACACTCTCACCTACCACTATGCAGTCAGTGATCTTCTTCAGATTACAAGATGTAGTCTACCTGTGTGCTCCTACCTCAACTCTTATACAGTAGGTCACCCTATGTCCCTGCCTCCTCTTGGAAGAAAGTATTCACTATAACCATTTCCACCGTTTTTGCAAAGTCAACTAACATCTGTCCTTCTGCGTTCCTCTCCTGGATACCAAACCTGACCATCACCTCCTCATCACCTCTGTTACCTGCACCAACATGTCCATTGAAGTCTGCACCAATGACAAATCTCTCACTTGTAGGTATGCTCTGCATCACTTCATCAAAGTCCAACCAGAATTTCTCCTTCTCCTCCAGCTCACATCCTACCTGTGGAGCATACCCACTAACAACATTGAACATCACACCTTCAATTTCTAGCTTCAGACTCATCACTCTATCTGACACTCTTATTACCTCCAGGACATTCCTAACAAACTCCTCCTTCAAGATAACTCCTTCTCCATTACTCTTCCTATCTACACCATGGTAGAACAACTTCAACCCTGCTCCTAAACTTCTAGCCTTGCTACCTTTCCACCTGGTCTCCTGGACACACAGTATGTCTACCTTCCTCCTCTGCATCATGTCAACCAACTCTCTACCATTTCCTGTCATATTTCCAACATTCAACATCCCTACTCTCAGTCCCATACTCTTGGTGTTCCTCTGCTCTCTCTTCCTATGAACACACTTTCCTCCTATACTTCTTCGACCAACAGTAGTCCAATTTCCATCAGCACCCTGTAGGTGAACAGCACCGATGGCGGTCATTGTTAACCCGGGCCTCGATGGATCCGGTATGGAAGTCATAGATTTGATTCGCATATTTAATTTGGCAAAAGTTTTACATCGGATATCCTTCCTGACACAAATTTCTGTATTTATCCAGGCTTGGGACTGGAAATATTTAAAGTGAAAAGTTTTGTTGATGCTGTAAAATATGCTTACAATGCTGGAAACAAAACAGTAAGAAACTAGTATTTTTGAATGTTAAGCATAGAGAACTATGATAAATGTAATTGTTTAGTGCAATAGATTGTATTTGATAATTATTATGTCAAAATGTCTTTTACACTTGTAGACCAGTGATTAAATTAAAATAGTAAAAAATAAAATAAAATAAAATAGTAGATTAAGTTATATCTAAACCAGTGGTTCTTAACCTTGTTGGAGGTACGGAACCCACCGGTTTCATTTGCTCACTCACCGAACCCCTCTTTAGTAAAAAAAAAAAAAAAAAAAACTTTTTTTTTTTTCAAATTTAAGACATAGTTATATTTTTTTCTGGTGTATTTAATGAATTGTGCATTAACGTCACCTTTTTCAAAGAACAAAACCAAGACAGTGTATCAACTCACATGTTATGACCTACCTGCAAATCAGTGTGACTTCTGCTGTTGTTATTGAGAGACCAGCTCAGACATGCGTGGTTTCACCTTGGCAAGTGCTATTCTTATGTCATTTTCACAGCAAAGTCTGTTTCTGTTGTTTTTCATGCAGCTTAAGGAAGTGTTCCTTTATTTTTGCGAGACTAGAGTTGCTCAACTTGACATTCAAATCATGCAGAACGCTGACTCCCATCACGTTCCATGATACAGTACATGTAAATTCTCGTTGCACATATTCGTCAGACCATTTTCTTTTTTTAAAAAGGGCTAGAGGAAGGCCAAAGAGAGGGTGGATGGATGTAGTGAGGAAGATATGAGGGCAGTTGGTGTTAGAGAGGAGGATGAAGAAGATAGGCTGACATGGAAAAGAATGCTGTGACACGCTGTGGTGACCACTAACAGAAAGTCGAAAGGAAAAGAAGTAGCCGGTTTGGATATCAGATATTAAATCATGTCACAGGGCTCTTATTCATCTTCCTGTCAATTTTCTAGAGAAGAGTTTCTCCCAGATTTCTACTTATCTCCCAAGGACACACCACACACTTGAACATTGCTCTCTAAATTTTGATGAAGATCTGCAACATTTCCAGTTCCCATAAACAGAGCTATACATTTCATTCTTGGATTCAGACCAAAAGCAGACATGGTCTGAAAGGGTGGAGTGGCCAATCCAATCTTTCACTTCACCCACTGCAACATTTCCCAATTAAATTCCAAGATATTAAAACACAGTCACTTGAAAGTCATGGCCCTCCATTAGTACAATTATATGTTGTGGCTGTTTGCCCAGTGTCCTCTATTTAATGCCATAGTTGCACACTTATCAATGGCATACTTTCTGCAAACCCTGATCATTCAGTTGTCTAGCCACTTGACTGGTGTAACGTGTGGTCCCACATACTAATGAGCTTCATATTTATTGGATGTCTGTTACCTTGCTGCTCAAGGCCAGTTCATCCTGTGGAGTTCACAACTAAAAACTGCACTTTGTTGCTTTAATGCTTTTTTACTTGGGTGATTTAATGTCTATGAGAGATATGTATATCATATAGTTGAGCTCCTCCTAGTGACAAAAGGAGCATTGCTGGCATTTAAATCCCATAAAATCCACCAAAACAGTCAAATTATCCACAAAGCACTAATTCTTGGTCTTATCAAATATTACATAAATGCAACTTATTAGTTATGCTGTCATTCTGCTTGATTGGCGCATTAAACTGTATTTTGAAATGTTTTTTACTTCTAGTTACAAAATTCAAGGCATGAGTTGACTGGGGTCAAGATGTTGATGTAATTTCTTCATAGATTCTCTAAGTCATGTGACACTGAATACAGACAATTCAAAGTGAAGTAAAACTAAATTCGTCAGAAGCTTACTGAAACATTGTTATAAGAAACATTTATAAACAACAAATTTGTACTTGAAACATTTTCTCAGACCTATCAAAGTCACAAAACCAAAAACTTTAACGTTCGTTCATTTAGTGTGTCCAAAACCAACAGAGGCCCTAGTTCAAACAACACTGCAGTTCAAAACCCAATCAAGCCATTGAAATTATAACACAAAGGCAGCCTGTTGCATGTTTGGGCTGAGGGCGTTAGCCATTGTAGTCAGATGCTGAAGCAAAACTGAGAAGTACTTCTACTGCCTGATAGATCAAGAGCTGTGCTGCACCTGATCCCGAACTCTCATCCTAGTTTAGACTTCTCTGTCAACTTTGCTCATAGAAAAAAACCCAAAAACAATTTAAGTTCTAACTAAATTTCAAAACACCAGGATCTTGACATGCCTCCAGATATAAATTCCCTTAAAATCATTCATTTGTAAGCAATGGCTATCTTTAGATCACGTTTTGCAAAACTTCACTACGACATCTACGTTCAACATCCGCTTCCTTTCGGGGGTTATTGCCCAAAATTATACTTTTTACTCGCAGATGTATATTAAGAATGGGTGCAGGGATAAATCTTTGGGTTGTCAAATTAGTTTCAATTAATATGAATAAACGTCGACTTCAGCCTATTGAGGTCTGTCACTAAAATGTGGAGCTTCATCTTTAAGCTATTGTGTGGTTAGAACTTCTCTTTTCAGACACAGCTGAACGGTTTAGGAGATGCATGAATGGTTTTGTCACCTGTTTACTCTTCGTATAATCTTCTGTAGTTACGACCTTTGCAATCTGCGTCTAAATCTGCTTTTCTATCCTGTTCACTCATCTTTGTGCATTCATCATCCTGCAGCTTCATCACACAAAGCAAATGTTTGTGACTCACACTCATTGTATTCACGATATCTCATTCATTGACCCTGGCAGATGAATCTCATGTTACAAACTCTCATTTTGTCTAAGTGTCAAAATATCATCGTGCTCGGGAGTTGTGCTCAAGTACTGAGTAAGATTTTCCTTTTCAGGCACCATTCACATTTGCTTCTTACATATTAATTCTGCTGGGAACTCTCTGCACCGTTCCGCTTCATCTGAAATGCACTGAGAAGCGCTAACAAGATGTTGCTATTGATTTGGCCACTTCAGTGAGATTTTATGTGGGAGTTTTCTATCCACAATACAAAAATGTATCCCATGAAAAGACAACACCTCTGGCTTTGGTTATTTATATTTACTGTGAATACTACTAAGAGTGTGCAATACTTTCATCACCCTGAGTCTAGGTGTTTATTTGCCCTGGTCCATAGAGACGCACCTAATGTCTCATGACTTTTACTACAATGGTGGTGCTGTTATCTGCTGAAGTCCAATGGAAACATTTTTGTCATGCACTCCAGTGAGAAAAAGTCACACCATGTCCCAGTGTGAATCAGGACACTATCGCCTTCTGTTCTCTGATGTGATACGTTCAGACAGCCCCTGCCTCATTTAGCAAAGCATGTCCCTGTGCACAGGAAGATATGCACATTCACACCTACGGTGAATTTAGAGCCACCTCTACTAAATGCCTTCTCTGGCAAGAATCAACATTGACACAGGAAGAAATCAACCCCCCAAGTCCCAGGTGCTCAAGTGGAATTGAACCGCTGTAGTGCAGCCCATGGAATTATCGTTAGCTCAAATGTGTATAGTAAATGAAATATGTTATTTTCGGTAAAACCAACCTAAATCAGCCTTAATAAATAATTTCCTACTCAAACAGGTGAATGTCTTTAACAGATCCTCCTCACAGCCTACATACAGTTAAGAAAATACACTCTTGCTCTGCTATTTTCTGTCTTTTCATTTATGTAAATATCTCTCTTTATTCACATTTGAATTTAAAAAAAACTATCAAGCACTAGAAAAACTGAAGGTACCAAACATCAGTGAGGCAACATTTCTGTATGTAAGCAGTAGTTGAATAATTATCGGTAAATGCTGGTAGTAGCCTGACGTCCCCTTTGTCCTCCTGTTCGTTCATGTGTGTGTTTCAGCTGGATACAGAAGCAGCCAGCATCCTTAATGAGCTGCAGGTGAAGCTCAATACCATCCTTGACAACTTCAGCACCGTGTTTGCCAAGAGGTAACACACACACACACACACATGCACAGAGAACGCCAGTCATCCAGTGTGTTCTGGGAACAATCCTCCAGCAACCTTGCAGAAGTTGCTTGTCAAAATTTTCCCCTTCCTCCATCTCCCTCCAGTTTCCAGACTCGTATTAACGGCTGCATGCGTCAGATGGCTGAGACCCTCTACCAGATCAAAGGCCCACCCAACCACAACACTGCAGAGGCAGATGCTGACAACATGCTGAGACCCCTCATGGAGTTCCTGGATAAAAAGTAAGCCAACGACTCCTCTGTTGTTTTATTTTAACATTTGCCCAGAATAAAGATGGTGTGACTATTGTTCTGTACTGTAGCTATATATAATAGTTAAGATACTTAAGCCAACAGTATCATATTAAAGAGAAACACTGAACTCGTATGAAAATAACCCATTGGATCTGTGTAGAGGTGGTATATACTGTAAGCTCAGGATGGATCAATACATTAGCTTGGAAATATTGAATCATTTATTAGAAATTTTCTTCAGAGATGAGGTTCAGAATGCTGAACAGTGATGCAATAAGACAAATGAACACACCAGGAAACCCACGGGCCGACATCATGAGCCTTCTGACACACGCATCCCAGACTTTGTCTGGTGTCTATTGGTTCTCGGCTGCAGAGGCTGCAAATTTCATTATTATTTCCTCTGACAAGGAGGTTATGATTTCAGACATGTTTGTTTGTTTGTTTGTTTACTTGTTGGGTGACGCACCAGCAGGATTACCCAAAATCCAATGAACAAATTTCTTTAAAAAAACCTGGTGGAAAGACAGGACCTCTTTGGAAAGAACAAATCAAACCTTAATGCAGACTCATTTTTTGTTTTTTGTTGTTTTTGTTTTCCCCTTTTTGTTCTTAGGTGTTTTTAAATGCTTAAATCTGGCCTCTACAATGACTTCTACTTTACAGGAGATAAAGTTCACTGTTTTGATGTTTGTACTTGATCCAGTCTCAGTATCTTTGCTGACATCTGTGAGAAGACAGTCCTGAAGAGGATCCTGAAGGATCTGTGGAAAATCGTCCTGAGCAGCCTGGAGAAGACCATCATCCTGCCTCAAAACCACGACAGCCTGGTTTGTCAGAGAAATAAAGAGAAAGCCCCAGTTCAAAGAGTGCTGTTCTGATTTAGCGTCATGATAACATTATATTATTCTAACATGATAATAGTGGTGGGGAGCTACAGTGGTCAACAACCCCTGATTTTTAAAAATCTGTAACCATAAGGCCAAAACAACCCTGATTCAAGCAACTTGGGGCAATTTTACCTGATCAGGTAATTTTTACCTGATCAGATTTACCAAAGGTCTTTAAAACTTCATTTGATATACAGTATTCATAGATAGATAAACATCTTAACATTGGCTGCCAAACATCAAGATGATGCAATGAAACAAGTGACTGAATTCAAATCCATATGTATTTATATTTAACATTTATTTGTGTGTTTTGTGTCTCTGATTGAGCCTTGGAGCAGCAAAGATGATGAAGTTAGACTGTGCAGCAATCAGAGTCTCTTAAATTTACTAAAATAATTTGTAACTGCATTAAGTGTGACTAATCTATTGTTTAGATTAATTATAAACTTGAACAAAGTCTCACGAAGTTGGTCATGACAGCTGAAATAATATAATTCAGGGTGTTTTAGACGAGCAGATATCCTGTGCTGCCATCTAGTGGTGAATGTCAGCTAATGAATTCACCACTAGATAATAAAATGGTGAAGACGTCTTCTCAAGAATTTGTTCTAGTTTGATTTTATCCTGTGGTTTATTTTATCAAGTTAAATTAATGTGTTGTTTTCAGAGTATCAAAACATAATATCAGATTAAGAAATTTAACCTCTGTTAATCTCCTTCCCTTCCTACCCCTTAGGGCTCCCAGCTCCTAACAGCAGCTAAAGGACTGTCTAATCTCAAGGTAACAAACAACATTGTTTCTTTTAAAAATCTGAATTCTGGTTTACTGAAAGAAGGTCAGAGACTGAATGCTAAAAAATACATTTTACTTCAGTGGTCAAACATTATGTGAAAGCTGACACCATACAGTAGAAAAAATCTAGAAATTTTGCCACAAGCAGCCAATAACAATCCACAAACTGCTTTTTAATCTGTGATAGAAAGAAGCTAATGATAAAGTTCCTGGGTAGTATCAATGTAACGGTTAAAATGATTAATAATAATGTAGGATTCACTTAATTTGAGCATATACAACTAACAAACATGAAGACTGCAGCTATGAAACAGGACAGGATTCAGGATTATCCCAGACTCTGTTTTGTGTTTATTCACTATTTTTGACTGCTGGTCTTTTCAGGAGGATGTGTCTCATGTCATTTCACTGTGGTTGTTGTAGGGAGGTGGTGAAGCCAAAACATTGACGCCCAAACAGTGTATAATTATTGATGCAGGGCTGGAGTCCATCAAGGTGGGTGAAGACATAAACATTCACGTCTGAGTCTTACCAGTTGAGAAGCAGCCCGTCATTTCTAATTCATTTATAACATTCTTGTATTTTAAATTGTTAATTTACGACTTTTAGGCTGAAGAATTTTGTTTTATTCCGAGGTTACACAGGAATCTCCATAGACTATGATGTTTGCAGATGACATAGTGATCTCTAGTGAGAGCAGGGAACAGGTGGAGGAGAAGCTAGAGAGGTGGAGGTTTGTCCAGGATGGATAGGATCAGGAATGAGTACATCAGAGGGACAGCACTTGTTAGAGGTTTTGGAGATAAAGTCAGAGAGGCCAGACTGAGATGGTTTGGACATGTCCAGAGGAGAGATAGTGAATATATTGGTAGAAGGATGCTGAGTTTTGAACTGCCAGGCAGGAGGACTAGAGGAAGACCAAAGAGGAGGTTTATGGATGTAATGAGGGAAGACATGAAGGTAGTTGGTGTGAGAGAAGAGGATTCAAAGGACAGGGCTAGATGGAGGCAATTGATTCGCTGTGGCGACCCCTGAAGGGGAAAGCTGAAAGGAGAAGGAGGCAGAAGAATTTGTTTTAGATGTTTCTCTATACTGATGTGTGATAACCTGGACTAAATAAGAAGATAGCCGAGACAAACTCTTACTGACTTAGTTCTTTTTTTTTTTTTTTTTACTTTGGCTCAAAATTAGAAAGTCTAATTTATTAGTGTGAATTTTGAATGCCCATGTTTGCATTTTCTCAGCAGAATCTCAATAATAACTGGATTTATTGGAATAAATGTTTTTAATTAAATCAAAAAAAGAAATTAAACAATATAAATGACTCCAAACAATCAACACAACAAATATAAAGATTCTCTCACAATCCAAAACCACACATATTATATCTTTGTTATGAGTGTCATCCACTAATAATCAAGAAAAGAACAAACGCTGCCAGACAACATAGCATTAGGACAACTTACTGAGTCCACCTATGAACAAAAACAGGGCTGTTATCAGTGGTAAACAAGGACGGAAGTTTTCATTCATTGCTTTTTTGGTTTCTCTAAGTTGTGTTTGTTGTTATTGTGTATGGATAGTATGGAAATATCTCTCTGGCATCAATGAAGAACTCTTAAGTATGTCGAAGGATTTATTTCCCACCTTCATTAATTCTTTTAGCAATACTTCCACGCTGGAGGAAATGGATTGAAGAAGGCGTTCGTCGAGAAAAGTCCTCAACTGGCTTCGTTACGTTACGCCCTGTCCCTCTACTCCCAGAGCACCGACGCGCTCATCAAGACGTTTGTTACCACACAGCACTCCCAAGGTGATCCGTCTCACACACACACACACACACACACACACACACACACACGCACACACACGCACACACACACGCACACACTCACACATACACTTACATATATATTTCTCATGGTTTCCTGAGCCGCTCTCATCTTTTCTTAGTGCACGATGGAATGGGAATCAGAATCACTGGGAATGAGAAGATTCAACCTGACAGAGGTGAGTTTGATCTGGGAGGTTTTGTTCTCTTTCCACAGGGACTCTTTTAAATGAGTCACAGTATATTTGTCATTATTTGTTTGTGGATGAAAACAGGCATGACATGGTGATGTTATTAATCAGTTATTTCTTAAAGCATTCTCTGGTTCCAAGTTTTCTGTTCTCAGAACTTTGTACACCATCGTTTGGAAAATTAGACCAAATTTAATTCAACATAAGAGCACACACCTCATTCTGTGTTACAGCACAGATTTCTCTTCTGAAATTACTGTCATCAGTCTAATGATAAGAAAAATACAGCAAGGAAAATTAATTACTCTAGCAAAAGTAAGGCCGTTGTGTTATCTGTTATGTTTTTATGCTCTGCAGGTTCAGGGATAGAGAAGTCGATTGGAGAGGCTGTTTTGCAGATCGACATGATGCTCGGCAAAGAACGTAAAGTCAGCGTCAGAGGTGCGACGACAGACGTTAACATGCAGCACAGTGTTTCAGATTTGACCTCTTCTTCATTTAACCCAAGGCCAGATTTTGAATCAAGCCTTTAAATGACCCTACAAGCAATTTTGGAAGTTTCCGTCCATTAATATTAGTTCATACGTACAAATGACCCATTACTCATCATATTATCACGCTTGTTCCAAGTTAATTTATACTGATGTTTGTCATAATTTAGCTTGCTGTTGACTTTAAAACCAACAAGGTAGTCTGTTATATTAGTTTGTTTGAATTCCTCATTTGTAATGGTATTACCATAAATTAAGATAAAGGTGAGTAAATGTGGTGATGAAGTGTCAAGGATTTGAAAGTATTTCCATGAACCATAAATAAAAATAGTCATGGACAATGTTTTGTGATTGTATGCTAGACTTTTGCACAAAGTCAGCGACGCTGAGCGTTGTCTCACATGCTCTCTCCCTCCTACTCCTCTTGTCGTCTTGCAATCCTCCATACAGTCATTGCAGTGAACGACATGAAGTGGCAGACATCGGGGATGTTCAGGCCCTTCGTTGAGGTCTGCATGGTTGGCCCCTTCCTGACTGACAAGAAGCGCAAGTTCACCACAAAGTCTAAGAACAACTGTTGGTCAGCAAAATTCAACGAAGCATTCCAGTTGTGAGTCTGAAAACTGAACCTTTTACTGATTTATTTTCTGATCTTTGTGGTTGTGCTGATATGTGTGGATCTGTTTCTGCCCTCTAGTGTCCTGGGGAAGGAGTCTCCCGACTGCTATGAGCTCCAGGTGACGGTGAAGGATTACTGTTTCGGACGGGCGGACCGGGTGGTCGGCATGGCCGTGGTTCAGCTCCGTGATGTCGCTGATCGCAAGACCTGCGTGTGCTGGTGCCCGATCGGGCCCCGCATTCAGACCGATGAGACGGGCATGACGGTGATGCGGATTCTGTCCCAGCGTCCTGCCGATGAGGTGGCAAAAGAGTTTGTCAAGATGAAATCGGAAGTTCGTCCAGTTGAAGAGGGAAGATGAGGAGACACGTTTACTCAGGACTAGAGATTTTTAGAAAAGATCAAAACGATCTCTTTTTTTTTTTTAAATTTGGAGTCAAAGCTTTGTGTCGTTCACGACTTTGTCTGACGCTTATTTGTGAACAATGTCATCTTCATTCCAAGTGAACACACACTATCACAATAATCTGCATGGAGAACATCCAATACTTACGAGATACATGCAAGTTGACTGTCAGTCACACTAAAATACTGTCAAAAACATGAAAAAAGAGAACTTAGTTATAACAGCCCCTGCATCGAGCAACTCATTCATCCCACTGGACGCAGTGGACAAAGGTTTAATTAATCACTTGAGCTTATGATTCTAATAAGTCCCAGTTTGGTTGTCTATGGAAGATGGAATCTGGGAAAAATGAAACATACATGTCATCTGTTTGCTATTAACAACACTAGCCATCAGTGTATGAATGCAAAAAAGGAACTAGTTTTAAAAACTTATATGAAATGAAAAATGCCGACTGCTACTAGGTTGCTGTTTAAGGTAATAATTTATCACATGGTGAGGGTGCACTGGAAGGAAATGATCTATGAGGGCTTTTGACTGCCACCAAACATCCTGTGATTTTGCCCCTCCAACCCCCACACCAAAAACACAAACGAACAAAAAAACGAACACAACATATGTACCAGCATGAACAAAATAGCAAGTCTGTTGGTGGGTGAGCAGTGTTTCATGTAACACAGAGACAGACTAACAGAAATCTCACTGGCCTCGTCACATGGTCATATTTTGATGAACTGAACCAGGAAGTGTGCGAAAATGCTGCTTGTGTGTTATTTTAAACAGATTTAACATAAATGCCTTGAAAGAAGAAGGTGAAGCATCGTAAAAAATTCAGCAAGCTGACCGCAGGTATTCGAAGTCAGAGGGATACAAAACATGAATGTTATGACAGCAATGACTGTTTATGTCAGAGGCAAAGGGTTTTGGGAATTGTAGTGTGAGTCCTGTGTCGGACTGATCTTTGACCTGTCTGCTGAACAAAATGCAGCGATTCCACACAAAGTTTTAAATTCAGCACTTTTATTTTTATCATCCATCAAACTAAGACTGTTAACAATGTTTACATATCTGCCTGCTCTGAGGGGAAACAACAAAGAGCCAACAAAACGTATCAACACCTTTCTGGGCACCAGAAACATTTACTTTAACAGTTTGGAACAGGAGAACAAATGTCTTACAGACATGCCAGCGCACCAGAAACCTGAATTGGAAAGAAACCGTGTTGGCAGGTTGCTCAATTATTTGAAGTGAGTTTGGGTTAGATCCAAACTCTTGCGTGTTTACTTTTGTGCCAAGGAACACAACAAGCCCTCTTCACTTGTGCCCTACAAAGGCAAAGTGCAGTATCTGCAGTTTTTGTGATTCCTTTTTTACCCCCTAATCTAAAGTGCCGTAACTTATCTCCAGTCTGTCAGTGTTGTTGTTCTACTGCCACATTTTCCAGACATATTAGTGCTTATATTTATATTCTGATGCTCATACCAATAGATAGAAAACTATAAAAGGCTTTTTGCAGGTATTACACTTTGGCTTTGCAGAGCAGACCTATTTTTGTTTGTCTGCTGAGATGTGGCCATTGTAGATGGCCAGGCTTTATCTGCATGTCTGCCAAAATCAGATAGACTTTAGCTCTTAAGAAAAATAGGATCTGCTGGATTAAATGTAGATGAGATTTTCTACTAATTAGTTTTGTCCTTTGGTTGTACTATTAACGTGAACAAACATTTGTCTGTAAGCAGGCTATAAGTGTGTGGGTCTTTTACAATGGCCACAGCTGCTGTGCTGACTGAACTCTTTCACTGTTTAAAAATAAATGTAAGTTTGTAAGAAAAAGAAAAGAAAATGAAAGCCTATGACCAGAGCATGTATTTATTGTACACAAATATAGTTAGACTTGTGACTTTTTTCATGTATGTATGTGAAATATGAGGACTGATCAGATGTATGTAGTTATTCTCATGTGACATATGTTAAATATAATTCTAACAAATTTTGTATATAAAATATTTATTCATCAAAACATTGGGTTGTGTCCTCATTGTAATTAATTTGTATCTGTGCTTTTAACAGAGACAAAAAACTAACCATCAGGGTGAAGACGTTCCTGCATTCACTGAAGGTTAAACTTATTTTTGCCAAAGTAAGTTGATGATACTCAACAATATTAAAGCATTACTTTTATTGTTGAAGTATAAGATCTAAGTTGTTTATGCAATCAAAAGGCTTGATTTCCTCAAATTTATTTCCCAAGTTCACAGATTTTCAAATTGTGAGCAAGCTAAGAGTAGAGCCACTGCATTGGTCAGAAATGAGTGAGATGTGGTTCTTGCAGGACACCTCCAAACCAGGCAGGTCCAACTATGGGGAGGCCCTGGAATACATGGAGAATTACTGGAGGGATTGCATGTCTAGTCTGCTCAGGTATCCCCCCCGATGAACTGGGGAAGGACAGCTTTTCAGCCTGCTGCAACCTTGGATAAGAAGAGCAAGTTTTCAGGAAAGAAATATGTCATCTGAAAGCATAATGAGTTTACACTCTTAGGATGGAAGCTGAATGAGTCCGTAAAAACATGGGAAATTTATTCCTTATGTCAAAACCAATAGAAACAGGACTTTGAAAAAAATAATAAAAGTCCAATTTAGAAAAGGTTTGGATAAAGATAATCCAATAGACTGGCAGGACGTCCAACATACAAAAGGCTAATAGGAAGTCTAGCTAGAGCAACTTACAGCTTACCAGGGGCCAGAACAAACTTTTCCCCTCGATTTCTGAAGGGCCTCATATTTGACAACATTGTCAATGACAAAGATTATCTTTTGGCCCTTAAATCAGTGGTCCACAAACCCCAGGCCATGGACCGGTACCGGTCTGTGGGTCATTTGGTACCAGGCCGCACAGAAAGAAAAAAAAGAATTTACATCACTTTTATTTACTTCGGAGTTTGAAAGATGTTTTATTTTGAAAAGTGACGTTTATGCAGAATGACGCACAGACGAACGCGTGCGTCTGTCCTGCTTCACAGGTCTCGGTCACGTGACAGGTTACCAGCTTTTACCCCTAAATTAAGCGCCCACAACTGCACCAGTGTTCTGGATTGAAGTCAAGGCAGATTATCCTGAGATCACCCAAAGAGTATTGAAAACCCAACCTCCTGTCTTTGTGAATCGGGATTTTCTGCAGTGACCATAAAGAAAACCAAACTGGGAGTAGACCGGACGTCCAGAACACACTACAGGTGTCATCTTCTCCCATTACCCCTAGATCAGCGGTCCCCAACCACTAATTCTCATTATTGTAATTATTATTTTATTTACTTGTTCTCTCTTTTATTGGAAATGATCAGTATTTCTCCTACGTTGAATGCACTGATGGTAAGTCTCTATATTTCAAAATACACCTCATCAGTGCAGTCACTTGAATCGAGTTTTTATATATTTATTTCTTACAATTATTTCGTTTACAGAGATGTTGATTATCATTTTATGAAAAAAAGATTGTTTATTGTATGTTCATGTCTACGTTTTACATAAAACCACTGTGGATAATTTACAGTATTTTCCGCACTATTAGGCGCACTGGGCTATAAGGCGCACCTTCAAGGCGCACCTTGTATTATTAGACTAAAGCCGTCCTGGCATCAATATTGATTATCAAGCAAATGAAGGCCGGTCTGTGAAAATACTGTCTTAGATGAAACCGGTCCATGGCGCATAAAAGATTGGGTATTGCTGCCTTAAATAACTTGTAATAACTTGTAACTTGTATCTTAAATGTATAATGGTACAACTGTGAATGAAGCTGCCGCCTGTGTCGCATGAGTTTATCACCCCACCCCACCCCACCCCACCACCTCCACCACCCCCATAACATAAAATCCAAATTTCAGAATTCCAGTGGTACATTTCTTTCAATATACAGTGATACCTCTACTTACGAATGTCTCTACTTACGAAATTTTCTACTTACGAAATTTCTCAGCAGGAAAATATTGCCTCTACTTACGAAAGAAATTTCGACTTACATAATGTAAAAACACAGTATCACTGATACTCAAAACTCCCACAGGTTCCTGAACGCAACATTCTCATAGCTGCTCTGCCATTGGCTATTACCTATTATGTATCTTCGTGGCATCCCATTGGCTAAGAGGGATGCCACTCCACCTCTGTGTGGAGCTGGATCAGTGTTTATGCAGCTTATGCAGTTTCTTCGGCATTCGGCACTCGACCCATGAGGTAGTCTGATAGTTTTGAACAAATATAATAACTTTGTCAGTACGTATTCGCTATGGACCCCAAGAAAGGAGAAAAGAGGAAAAGAAAAGACGAAGAAAAGAGTTTTTTTTGTCCGTACAAACAAAGCAAGAGATCATAGAAAAGCATGAGAAAGAGATGCGTTTGGTTGATCTCGCCAAAGAATCTGGCCATAATGCATCTACAATCACCACGTTATTAAAACAAACGGAAGTTTAAGGAGTTTAAGGCATCGCGTGGGTGGTTGGAGAAGTTCAAAAGGAGGACTGGAATTCACTCTGTTGTTCGGCATTGTGAGATAGGAGCGCATGAACCAAAGAGGGCAAAAAAACAATGGGGACAGCAGTTAAAAGGTAAATGACCGTCATTATTATTCTTTACTATGTTCTTTGTTTTTTACGTTATGCACAACTCTCATTTATTGTGTAATAATCTAATCGTAACATGTATTTGTTACATGTTTTGATGCATTTTTATGCTTTATAAAACATTTAGGTCGGAATTGTTGTGGGCTTGGAATGAATTAGGGCATTTGCATGGAAAATGCGTCTCTACTTAGTAATTTTCTACTTACGTAATTTCTTCCGGAACCAATTAATTTCCTAAGTAGAGGTACCACTGTATTAAATTACATTTTAAAACTCTAACTGCACACTAATTCTTTGGACATCAAAAAGGTTCAAACAAATGATCACATATTCCAAACAGCTACATTCTCTATGTCACAGATATTTATCATCCTTACAGTCAAAGCTTTCACCGTGTCACATGACAATTCAGGCAACACAGGCCTGTACGATCCTCCCAGCCTCTGCAGGAACACCTGACAGGCACAGGAGGATTTTTAACGCTGCTGTAAGACTTAAAGTGGTGCAACATTCACATCTCTCCTCGTCATCAATGTCATCTTTAAGAGCACTGGCAGAAATGATTAGCTTCACACGTCTGAGAATGAATACCTGACGTCATTTGAGGGTGCTGATTGTCTGTGTTTGGAGGCATATATGTCTGATACATTCCCACAGGAGTTAAATATTTTCAAGTTTTTGCAGCATAAATTTGCTTCCTGATACAATCAGGTTTCTCAGGCTGTGCTCGACCTGATACATTGACTCCTTATGTTTGTTACCATCAACTTCCACATGGTTCTCCACCCCCCCTATTGGTCTGTAAGTGGTCAGGGAGCAGGACTTCAACTGTAAAGCTGATTCTTTTGGCCTGGAAGATGCTGTAAGTGTTGTCAAATCTCAGAACATCTGGGGAAGAAGGAAAAGAAAATATTTTCTCTGCTGCTAGAATCTGATCTCACGTTGTACATAATCAACATTTTCTGAGTACTGTTATAACTGCAGCATAAAGCCCTATGAACACACGGCTGAGGTGTACTCACAGACTCCGGGTCGCTCACAGGTCAGAGATCCGTCCTCAGGCACCAGGTGAGCATTGTAGCGCTGGCTGGGCACAACTTCTCGCATTTCAGCTGCCTTCTTCCATTCACCCTTTCTATCCTTCAGAAACACCCCAAAACCAATGTCTGCGCCCTCAGTGGCAAATTGCCACCTGTAAAGATGGGAAAAAAAGATGAAATAACTTGGAAAATTTACTAATTTTTTAGGATCTTTTTTCTTTCTATAGTACCAGAAATTTGTTCATATAAAAAGCTTTGTGAATATTCAGTATATGGGATAAATCTATATAGGATTAGAAATATTTTGTTAACAGTATTGCTGTGATTTTCACTGTGCATTACTCTATCAGTTAATACTCTTACTATAACTTGCTATTTTAATTTTAATTTACTTTTCCAAAGTCATATTTTATAATTGTTTGGTTAGCCTAGCCAACATTGATATACATCCTCTTGAACCTGACCTTAGAACGCAGCCCGGGAACAGAATCTCATAGTCAAACTGTTGGGAAGAACCTCGTTTGACAATCATACACCGCTCGTAGTCCACCTTAACATGGTCCCGCACATAGTAGGAGGGGGGAACTGGTCCAACATGGTTTATCTGCAGCCAAGATCGTGCATGAACATGATTAGGATACTTGTGTTGAAAATCGACAACAAATATATGAAATATTCAAGTCGGGGTCAGGAGAAAGGAAAAGAAGAGAAAGCAATCACTTAACTGTGACATTCTCTGAAGACTTGTAATTTTTTGTCATTTGCAAATAAAAGTTCATCCTTTTACATCATTCCATTTCATTTATCATATAAATAAAAAATAAAATAACACTCAGTACATGAACCAACAAACAAAGCGGACTGATTTCTTCACAGAAAAAAGAGTTTACAGTGGGATGAGTGGCTTATCAACAAATATCACAAGGTCAAATACTGGAGCCGCCAGTTCCAGAAAGACTCGTCTCAGACTTAAACACATCTATAAGGAAAGCGAAAGCCATCTGAAGCCACACCCCTGGAAAGAATCTGACACTGAATCTGATGGAACCTGATGGAAATCCCACCCTCTTTTACATGTATGATGTTGGGACAGAAATTAAAAAAGGAATTGGGAGTACTCTTTTTTCATATCACGTCTTTCACAGATTCCACCATGTTACAGCTCCTTGACTTTTCAGTCGTTCAAAACATTCTTGACTCAGAAGCCTTTTGAAGGTTAGATATTCTAGCTGCTGAAGCTGTTCAGCTGGTTACATTCTGCATCTGTACTGACTTTCAAAAGACCTGTCCGTCGAGTCAAACAAGATTGATATTTTCATGGAGTGCATACAGCCATCTTCATGCTGCTCCATTGTAGCCAGGCATTATCCACACATTGTTCCCACATTTTATTCTGATATCACCCATTTAAATTATGAAATGCTGTTTTCTTGTTTACAAATTAAAAGTATATTAACACTCAACAACAGGATGAAATGTCACACAGTTTATAATCAAACTTCAGAACATCATAAGAACATCATAAGGGAAAAATTACTAGTACAGAATAGAATAGAATAGAATAGAATAGAATAGAATAGAATAGAATAGAATAGAATAGAATAGAATAGAAACATGTTACATGTTTCTACAGTTGAGTGGACAAAGGGAACAATGACTCTCGAGAAGTGCTTTCACTGTTTTTGTGTTTTTAAAGCCTCCACATGGGAGCATAAGGAAGAGGAACAAGCTGGTTCCGCAACTAATGCAGTGCATGAAGAAGCAATCAATGCATTTGAGGAAGAAAGATTTGGACGTATGCAGATGCAGAGCCTTGTTTCTCTGAATTCTATCAAACTCTTTCATGAGCACACTATTCAAACAAACTATTGTATGTATACTGATAAACAAGTCTTTATAAAGGATACGTTAAATTACAATTTGACATTTTGGGAATTCTTGATATGATACAAATTAGGTCATAGACTGGAAACTGGGGGAAAAAGCTAGGGTGACTTTTAAGTAAAATCCATGCGCCAACAAGCAAAAGTCTAACAATGGATTAATGGTGAAACAGTGAGACATCGCTGGGCAGGTTCTTGTCCTGGCTAAGTGACAGCTCTTGAGGCTAGTTGTTATTCCCTGCACCCCACACTTGTGCAAAGCTAAGCTAGTTGCTACCGGGCTTTAGTTTCTTATACAGTATAATGTTCTGTGTTATCAACCTTTCATCCATCAAGTCATTTATGCAATAAATATTTCATCCAGTCAGGTCTTAATGGCCAAAAAATGGATAATTGCCTCGGAAAAGTATCACACCCAGCTTTGCACACACCTATTAAAATTTCAGTTATATTTGCATAACCAAACAGCAAACAGAAAAACGGTGCAAAAAAACACTGGAATTTTTTCTTTTTAAAACTCTAGATTTAGATTTTAAAATCTAGGAACACCAACATCCACCCTAATATATATACCACAGTGTTTTCACACATTTTTGGCGATCGGTGTATATTTGGATAATTTATTGCCTTTTGCAATAATCAATACTGAGTGATTGCAGAATATTTTTCAAAATACTGTACTCTACATAAATTTTTCAAAATACAGACCTCAAAATAAAAATGTCAAACTGCCTCTTTAATAAGACAACTCAGTTCCTACAAACTTTAAAAAAAAGTCAAAAACACATAGCCAGCTAGCTAACAAATGTGTACTTTTTAAAAAAGTAGAAAAAATGCACTCTTTTGATTAAGAATCTCAATTCCTTGAAACTTGAATTTCTCTTCCTGTTCATCATGTGTCCCGGGGCCAATTATTTATCTACAGAAAAATGACAAAAACAGGGTCAGTCTAGCATTTTATCCGCAATTACAACTACTCTGGCACCTATGTTGCTCGACTCTACAAAAGCATTTCAGGTCTGACTACTTTTTGAGGCCATTTCTACAAAGCGAGGTGCGTTTGCAGCGGGTACAAGGTGGCAGCTTTTTAAAGGAATTAATTTCCTTCAATTTGTGTGTTTGTGTTCACGTTCTTTTTACCTCAATTTAACACACAACCATCTGATGATTGCGACACACAGGCTGCATCAATTAACATCAGTTCTTGTTAGTACAATTATGTTCATAATAATAGCAGTGTGTTTAACAAGGTGAGTAAACCTCAAAATTCTTCAAGTACACAAATGCACTGGGGACACTGCACATTTAATTTCAATTCAAGAAAACTGTAAAAAGTAACGAATTTGATAATATCTTACTGAAAGTCATGAAATATTTATTTACAAACTCAAAAATGTGCTGTATAAACTAAGAAATGCTTGAAGATTCAACTTTTCCTGAGAATCACAAATATTTATTAAATATATGCATAGCTGAATAAATAGTTTTCAAAATTATTCGATATTGAATAAATATTATTCAATATTACTGTGGTTATGCTAATATTTATTTGCATTACCACAGTTTCTGATAACTGCTTCACGTCTGTGGTGCATGGAGTCGACCAACTTCTGGCACCGGTCAAAAGGAACTCCAGCCCAGGACAATTGTACTACGCTCCACAATTCCTCTGGATTCCTTGGTTTTGCCTCATGAGCAGCATTTTTTATGTTAGCTCACAAGTTTTCTATGGGATTCAGGTCCAGGGATTTGTTGGTCGCTTCATTACTTGAATTATGTTTGTCTGGAAACATGATTTTGCTCACTCACTGGTGTGTTTGGGGTCATTCTCTTGTTGAAACACACATTTCAAGAGCATCTCCAGTCCAGCATACAGTAACATGACTACTTCCAGTAATTTGATGTACTCAAACTGATCCATGATCCCTGGTATGCAATAAGGCCCCGTCCACACGATGCCGGAATTTTTTGAAAACGCAACGCATTGAAAACAATTTGCGTCCACACGACAGCGTTTTCAAAAAAATCTCCGTCCACACGTAAACACATCAGTGCATTTATCAAAACGTGTATTAGCGGTCCACTCCGAGAACGACAGGAGAAAGGACCGGGACGTGTGGAAATTCACGGTGTTCCTCCTGGAGGACGACCTCCATCAGAGTTCTCCCACCAGACAGCACGTCCCGGTCTGACCCAGAACTGGCGTCGGCGTCTTTGGTGAGAAACGTGAATGAATGAATGAATAAATAAATACATATATAAACTTTATGACACATAAATAAAGAAACAGGTGATCAAATATAATAAGTGCAAAGCATGTTTACTGACGCATCTCCGACGTAGAGCTGTTATACATCAGAAAATAGCCGGTTTTAGCTCCGTCTGTACATGTAGACACGGGTCACATGCATGATGTCACAGCGGTTTTGATCCCAGGGACACGCCCCCCGGATAAAAAAAGTTGCAAATAAACCGTCCACATGACAACGCAGACCCAGCGTTTTCGAAAAAATCCACCCTGGCCAGCGTTTTCAAAAAAGTTCCGTCATCAAGTAGGAGGACCAACACTATAGTATGAGAAACCTCCCCATATAATGATGCACCATGATATAGGGAGGTTGAAATTTAAGTTGAAATTTTAACAAAAGCTGTGATTTATCTTGCTAATGATATGAGACTGCTATTATTTCGTATTCATCTGTATATGTATGCAGAGAGAAACAGTACCCAGGATGATTGGAGTTGTATTGATTCATTCCGCGACAGACACCCAGTCCAGAGCTGTCCTTCAACTCTCATTGACCTTGTGCTGATTCATATGTAGCAGAATCCTCAGTGAGCCACGCTTACAGCCTTAATGTTTCCTGATCCAGTCTTTTAGATTCATCTCATTCATTGTGTTTTGTTTTTAACCAGAATATGGCATTAAATCATTCCTGTTAAGAGAAATTATTTCTCCCTGGAAAAACTGGTCAGCTCGCATAGTTTGACATTCAAATTAAAAAACCCTCGATGTAATAAGTGCGCTGTGTGCAAATTAGCCAGCAAAAGCCAAGCCCTACGCTCTAAACCCAAATGAAGGCTACTGCAAACTGTTGTAGGAGCAGCAGAGCAGGAGAACTGCATGAATAGATCACACACAAGCTGCTGCAGGTCTAACCGTACAGAGGCGACTGTTGTTGGAATCAGACTGTTATCCATTGCAGGACTGTTGGTACTTCTGTCTGACTGGTCCATTCATCAAAATTGGAAAATTCATCAAAACAATCCCGGTGTAGTGAAAAATAATTATATTATTATCATTACATTATTATAGATTTCCTATGAAAGGACTAGCTACCGGTTTTGTCCACTTAATAACTTTCGAACACATTTTAATCGCATTGGATATTAGGATTATCATGTTATGTGATTTTTCATACATGTTTAAAATCACAGCATTTATCAATAGTGGAAAATTATCTTGATTAATTATTATCGTGACACTGATTTCAACCATGTCATTGAAAGAATGTGTCTGCAAATCGGGTTTTTATCTGGTTGGTGGTGGGAGTCAAAGAAATCATATTTCGGGTTAGGTAAACATGGCTTTGTAACACTGAGCTCAGGCAATAATTAGCAGCTAAAAATGAATAATGTAGAAATGGTAGTGATCCAACTGCTCAACACGTGGAGTGTGTGAGGATTTGCAAAGACACAAATAACTATGAAAATGATGTCTGACAGTATTCAAAGTTAGAAAGAAAGATTTGATATTATAAACATCTGATGGTAGATGTGTGTTCGTCTACCAGGGCTGTCTTTAATCATTACAAATTCGATATGGTACAATAAACCCAAGGGAGCACTGCTGTGAATTTGTCATCTGCAACAGAGAAATGTCTGTCCCAAGTCATCATCAGCCTACTTTTAGCATCACAGCACCTACAAGTCTACGTTTGGATGCCGACTAACTCACCTTGGTGCGACAGCGAGGATCTCCATCAGGATCGGTCATCTTACCCCCGTATATCACCGGTAGCTGCTCAGCATCAATGTACTTCAGTAAGACCTCCTGCCAGTTAGCTGTGAAACCACAGAAACAGCAACTCACTTCATGAGAACAATGACAGAAGGAGAAAATGAGCACACTTTAACAAACTAGCAGGGCTCTTTAGCACCCATAACTTCAAAAAGTCTCAAAAGTCCTGCTTCACCAAATAGCAATCTTATCTAAATTTTTACATTATACCCGTGTATAATCAAAGTGATTAAATTAAAGTCATGGGGTGAAAAAAAAAAGATGGAATTATCCCGTCATCAAGATTTACTCTTCATTCAACCCATCTACTACGTAGGAAAGACTGTAGTGTCATCCTGCTAATGGTGACACGAACAAATCAAACCAATCTCTACGCCTCCTGGGTGAAGGTAAGAAAAAGACACCAATGAAAACAATCAACTCCTTCACGGTGTTAACAAGACAAACCAATGTGTGGCCTCTCACCCCCGAGGATGTGGATCTTTTGTCTCGTGTTCTCACATAGAAAGTGCTTCACTAGGTTGTAGGCCACAGGATAGAGTTTGGGAGCTGTAGGAGAAGTCAAAACTCTGATGTTTCAACAGCATGATACAATCATTCAGAAAAGCAAAGATGACCATAGCAGAGCAAGTAAAATTGTTAAATAACCTGTCTGAACCAACATTGATTTACATGTAAATAAAGGATTAAATTCACCTTTAATGACAAACAGTCTTTTCAAGGCTTCTGGATAGTTGTCTTCAAACATCTGGAGGATCTGGTGACAAACAGAACGTTGCGTCAAGATGTCGATCAGTCCAAGTCATTGTGTGGGCTGTATAGAATGTGAGCCTCCGTACCTCTCCAAATGTTTCTATAGCAGGCTTCCATATATGCTTCAGACCCAGACCTTCGACATCGTAGACCATGGTGATCGACTCCACGTTTCTCCCCATCTGATGGAAAGAAAAATAATCTGTTAAATTAATAATCTGTGATGGAGCAGGCTGGTCATTTTTTGGAGGGTTGATGACTCATTCTTGGTTCCTCAGGTCAACTAAGTGCCAGTTCATCACCCGAGCACCGCCGAGGCACCTCTGAGCAAGGCGCCATCCTCTTTATAGGCTACTCATTAAGGCCGCACCACGAAGGAGCTGCCCAACGCTCATCTGCCCCATCACTTGCTGCCTACAGGCACCTTGTGTGTGTGCGTGTGTGTGTGTGTGTGTGTGTGTTTGTGTGTGTGTGTGTTAGTGTGTGTGTACTCGCATGCAACTAATTACCAGTGTGTGCAAGAGTGGACTAATAATTTCCCTACGGAGATCAATAGTTAATTATAATTAAAATAAATTTTAAAAAGTGAAATCCAGAATGTTCCTGGATGCAAAGTTGTTCAACAAATATAAGTCACTTTGTCAAAATGTTTTAAGTGATGGATTCATATGACATCTGTGACATTTAATATTACAAGGTTTTTAGCTCTTAGGACTTGTTTATCAGTAGAACGCAGATATCCCACCTCGCTAAACAAACACATTTGTACAAATGTGTATTTTTGAGTTTGTTCACTCAACCTGAGGAGAGTAGATAAAGATTCATCAATGAGGGGAATTAGCTTGTTGGACGTCGTCTAACAAACTAATCGTCATCTGAGTAATTTTTAAAAACAAGAAGTAAAACAATATACGGTATTTCACTAAACAATCTATAACAAAGGTTTGCTAGCTTAGGCGTTAATTCTTTTTTTCCTAGCCCATTGATAAATACTAGGGCTGTCAGTTTAACGTTTTAATTAGAATGATTTATTACACTGCAAATTAACGCGCTATAAAAAATAACGCAATTAATCGTGAGTGGCAAGTCAATGCGCAAGCATTTTAAATTTGGCCCATTGAGGGACCCGTAGGCTGCAGTGACGTCACTTCCTACCTGCGCCACTAGTCAAAAGCAGAGTGACTGACAACAGAGATGGACGCGACACAGGAGAGCGAGGCAAGCCCACTCGGACCTTTGGAGGGAAAGTTTATTTATGAAAAGAACAAAGACGGGACTATCAACAATAACGCCGTGATTTGTACCTTTTGTAAAAGCGAATTTTCATATCACCGAAGCAGCTCCAGCCTAACGTATCATTTAAATGCAAAACATGTCAAGGACATAGTGTTGAACGTTAGTTGAACGTTCCTTTTAAAGGAAAAGCCTGTTGGCATCTTGCTATTGATGCTGCCTTATTTAGAGGAATGTTATACTATTCATTTTGAATTGCTGTATTGAGTCAGCTTTAGTATTCATTCTGATTGAGAGTCTGCTTATGTGCCTATTTGAGACTCAGCCTTATCTTATTTCTGAATTTTATTTATTTTATTTAACTATTCGTAATGCATTTTTGAGAAATTCCCCTGGCCTCATTGGTTTGCTGATGTGCTTGGCCTTTTTTCTTTCGAGATTCATTTATAAAGCACACTTAACCAATAAAAATGTGGATTTCAAATCTTCTCTTCTTGGTGTATTCTATTGATTAGTCATGCACTACGATTTTGTAATGTCCTAGAATTCAAATTCTTATTTGGGGGCCTTTAGCAGGTATGAGATTAAAATGTGATTAATTAGATTAATTTATTACAAATTCTGTCATTAATTTGATTCATTTTTTTAATCGCCTGACAGCACTACTAAATAGGGATAAATATCTGGCTTTGATAAACCTTCAGGCCAAGGCGGTCTTTCAGTGTGAGTAGGTCCACAGGACGTCTGTCCTACCGGTGTCTCTGCTCTTACCCTCTGTGACTGCAGGACACACTCCTGCTGCAGGACCTCACAGTCTCTGATCTTTGACTTGATGAAGTCTTGTTTGGAGGCGGACAGAAAGAGGCCCTTCGGATCCACGGGTCCGATGACATCGTACCAGATGGGACTGCCCTCACGGTCATAGCCACACATCCCTCCTGACAGATACTTCTCTATCACCTGAAAACAGCAGTTCTTCACATGTCAAACCCCTTGTTCCAGCAGTACACAACAGTTATTTTTCTGTGTTTATTTCAAGTATTATCATTAAAAAAAAGTAAAAATGAAACCCTTGCCTTTGCTAGAAATGCAGCAACGGAACAACAATACTCAACCAGACTAAAGAGAAGCTTCTGCACATTGCTTTTGTCAGGTAGATTTGTCGACCAGAGAAATCAGGAGGCATTTTTAACCTGAACCTCTCGTAGGCTTTTACCTCTGGTGGACGCCAGTCGGAGACGATCGTGTCCACTTTCATCTGTTTCCTGAACTCCAAATGCTGAAAGAAAATAGAGATTCGTGTTAACATATAAATATTGATATATTGTCAGTAGCTCTAGATTAGCTTTACAATTAATCAGTGTCAGACTGTTTGGCTAAACTCATTGTAATAATAATTTAAGTGGTTTAAGATTTTTGATATAGATGATGATGTAAAGCCTGTCCCGTCTACTAGAAGGGGGTCAGTTCTTTACTAGTGTGTGCACGTGTGGTGAAAACAGAAGCACCTCAACAAACAGGAAATGGTCATAACCGCCTCGAAAGACACTTTGACACACATCATGAGTGTGTTTTTTCTTTCGCCTAATTAATTTAAAGGCATTGGTAGAACAACGGGATATCTACAATTAATTGGAATTAGAAGAACTATTCAAAGAGTTGCAGCAATAGCACTTATTTAGTGACTTTGCTACATCGCATCACATGACTGATCCATGCCATCAGTGTGTAAACACTTCCCTGTCAAGCTTTTTTCCAACTCATTTATGTTGTCAGTCTCCAGCACATGATCTGACTCAGCGTCATCTCTGTCTCAGCTAAGCTCCCACAAACATTGTGTTTCATAGGGGAAACAATGACTCCTCCGTCCACCTTCCCTCTCTGAATTTCTTCTTAATTCTTAATAATGAGTGGAAACTACAGAATGTAATGAATTAATAACTACTTAATTTGACTGCATCCTAGGCTACAATCGCCCAAACTTACTTTCAATTTTGTCCAATGGTAACAAATTTCTAAGGACACCTTGAACTCTAAAAGTAAACAGTTATGACTCTTTGGATTCAGAATGTTAGACCCATGGATGTTTTATTTTCATTATAATATGAAGTGTATATGTCAAATTTGGACCTCCGTGGCGGGGCCAGCGGGACAACTACCTATCTTATCTCCTCAGGCTGTTATGAAAAGTCGTTGCCCCCTAAATGAACTGTAAGCACAGAGCTCCTATCTAATCATCATCCAGTCTGAGCTGATGGGCTGAATAGTCTGCACTGGAGCTAACATCTCTCTCACACACACCATAGATTAGCCCTTGAAAACAGGAACCATTGTGGTTGGCTTTCAAACCTGGATTACAAGAATATGTAGCAAATAGGAACAACAGAAAGGACCCGAAGCGGAACATATTACCTTTCTCAACATGGCCTCAGACTTCTGGACATTGAAGTTTCTGGCTGAGAAAGTAAAATAAAGAAAAGTTAGAAAGAATAATGATGAATACAGACATCCATGGCTCATAAATGTTAAATGCAAACTGATTTTAACCAGAATGCACACAGGGACGATTAGAGTGTGATATCACATTTACCAGCATATTATATATAGATATTATAGTAAGACCTGTTATAAAGAAGCACACTTTCTTCATGAGGCATTTTTCTTGACTTAAGTGTATCAGAGAGGCAGAAAGGGAGACAAATTCACCATTGATTAATAATCAATTAATAACCAAATCAATTTTATTATTATTATATTTATTATTATATTTATTATTATATTTATTATTATCATCATCATCATCATCATCATTATTATTATTATTATTATTATTATTATTATGAATAAAATAATAATATAAATATGTAAACACAATATAAAGAATCCAAACTTGCTTTTAAAATCAGGAACAAAATAAATTAACACTTTATTATATAACTTTCAAAATTCATTCATCTTCTTGTTGATGAGACAACCAGAATCATCACGTCTTCAGACACTTATCCGCAGTTGCTGATCACGGTCTGCTCAAGCCTATCCAGTAGACCCCTGGATGAGACTTCAGCTCATCACAACTACGGAAAATTTAGAGTCATCAATTCACCTAAATTGCATGTTTGATGAGGTGGGAGGAAGAACCCATACAGACACAGAGAAAACACACCAGCTCTGCACAGAGAGGAATCAAACTCAAAAGCGTCTTGCTGTGAGGCAACAGGGTTACCCACCACCACTGTGCTGCCCTACATTCACAATCATCTATCTCTGTCTGTCAATAAAAGTTATAGGACAATCAGAATAACCGTGAACCATCACAGCTGTGATAAAACATGTTCTGTACACACAGGGTTCCGCAGAGAAATCATAATTGATGTGTTAACAACTCTTTGGACGTTTTTATAGGATAAAAATGATCACAGATAAGATCACAGGTTGGATACTGGAGGAGGAATACCTGAAACACCAACAATACTGCAGAAAATAACAACAGGTATTTGAGGGATGAAGTTTGAGTAAAATAGCTGTAAGTAAAGCTTTTAAGAAACAACTGCAATAAATGAATAATGCAATAAAATCTGCTCTTTTTGTTGAATAAGAGTGCTGATTTTAATTTCAAAAATATTACACAATGGTTTAAATCCACAAATAACAGAAGTATAAATAAATTTAGAGAAACCTAAAAATACAAACAATATAAAATAATCCTTAGCTTGAGGGAATAAACGTGCATAACATCTTATCCAAGCCCACACATTCAGTCTAAAACAGAGTTCACACACACACACACACACACACACACACACACACACACACACACACACACACACACACACACACACACACACACACACACTGTAATACTATAAATCTGAGGTGATTAGCTCTGCTAATGACAGTCCAGTGGACAGGCTCAACAGCGTTGTTCCTGTGAAGTGAGTCTTAACTTAAACCTCAACAGTGGATTACGCTTTATGTCAGGCTCCATCCTGGAAACACAACTAGAACAAGCACAGATTTAACATTCCAAAAGCAGAAGGCAGAGTGTGGAACATGATCAGACAATGATTACTGTCAATTTTCATGATGAGGTTGCCTCACCTTAGTAGGCTTTATATATGTTTGAAAAATAATAAGCAGCGCTATACGGTTAGAAGAAAGGCTCTTCCTCTCAACATGCTGGTATAATGTGATTACACTTGATTGCTGGTTGGAGAGTGTAGGATGATTTTAAGAAACAAACCAAAAGAACAGTGTTTATGATACAATCTGAAGGATGTTTCAGGATGTTTCAGGATGGATGTTTCTGTCTGCTGCACTGAACCCTGTCAGCACATAATTCAGTACATCTGATACTGTATGTCAGTTGTGTGCCACAGACATTGACCCATCTCCATCGTCTTTAAGGTGGAGCTCCTCAGAGATAATCAATGTACAGCATGTATCCTGTCAGCGAGTGGCTCATCTGAGACTATCTGTCATCTGATCTACTACACAATATAACGTTTTAAACTGTAATTTTGTATTTGTAATTCCTGTTTGAACGCCCTCTTCTAAAAGCTAATCTACAAGTAGTTGGATCTCAATGGAACATTTTTATACCTCTCGAATAAACAGAAGAACAATTCACAAGGAGACCACAACCAACTGCATTTACACCAATCCACCAAACTCTGTTTTAGTTTATATCTAATTTAACTTCAACATCATTTTAAACCAAACTCAAAGTGGTTCTGGTTATGAAACCAAACTGTTCATTCTGTGTCACCTCAGGGTAATTGATTCCATTCCAATTTTTAGACTGTATTGAGTTATTGCAAGCACTTGAATCTCAGTGATCTTTTCATCCAGGATTAAAGGAACCTAACTTGAACCATTCAAAACTTACACCGACCTAACAGACTCTCTTTCTCCACATCCAGATCCAGATTTGTTCAGATGGAGCAGAAATAATGACTGCAACCCTTACTTAGTATCACTGTGACAAAGATGCTTTGAATTCTTGTTATGAAAGGACTTTTTGAATAACTTGAAGAAAAGGACCAGAAACCCAGCTGGAGAGTGTCTGCTGGCAGACAGGCTGTCGTCCCTCGCAGTGTGCCTTTAATGCGATTACACAGGATTAGTCCGATACACCGAGTGCCAGACTGGTGCTCTAGGACAAGTCAGTACAAGAGATCCACAAAGCACTGCTTCCCTTTTCTTGAGCATCCGAATTTGTAGCTCCAAGCAGGCTATTATTCACCCATCTGGATCTAAGACATTTGGTGACCAAAATTACACCTATTAAAATTCAATACCTGAATTATGGTTCACATGATTAAGTGTGACTATTTAGAGGAAGATCAAAGGAAAATTAAAAAAAATTGCTGACTAGCACGTCTGATTTTTCAAACATCAGCGTGTTTGGATGTATTATACATCCTTAAATATAAAAATCTGCTGGGTCTGTGAGTCCTCAATTGCACTGTAAAGATTTATCTACAAATGGAAACATCCGCAAGCAAATAACTTACAATAATATAGAGGGAAGATGGGAAAGGGTTTGCATTGCAAGAAAACTGACTAGCGTGTGCCGTCAGATATTTCGCTCACCTCTGAGCCATCGTAACAGGAAATGGTCGTGCTGTGCTGGAAGTTGCGTAAGGATGTCTTTTATCCTCTCTCGAAACTTTAGACAGAATAAGGAATGAAGAAAGATGTCATCAATGTGCTGAAGCAAAATTTTATACTGATGTTTACAGTTAAAATTCATGCCTGGAGGTTTAAAAACAATACAGTGATTAGAAATACAATACATGTCTTTGTCTACAAGGATTTAAAATTTCACTGATCCATTTCAAATGTGTTTATTTCTTTCCCTAATCCTATCAAAACTTGTGACATGACCACTAATTTGCACACATTAAATGGTTTAAACAAGGAGTGTATTCAATAAATTATGAAAGGGTGGCATAACTCAGATTTCCAGGTCAAAGACCTCTGGTTTCAGTTGTTTATTTAGTTCACAACAAAACAGATAAATTACTTCTATGATCTGACATAAAGACAATTTCTGCCCATATTAACCCTGTTCTACTTTGAAGTTTGAAAGATGCCACACTTTCAGATTATTTTGAACAGGTTCACAGGATTTGGGGTTTAGCACACCACTCATAATCCTATTATTGAAACACACTTATAAAAACCTTCAGTAATGGGTGCATAAGAACCTGTTTTGCTTCAAAACTTGAAAGTGAGTAAGCTGATGCAAAAGTAAATTCTTACGTCAGTTTGATCATTTAAGTTCAATTAAATCTAGAAATGCAAAAGTAAACAATCTGAAGAAACCAACAAGGCAGTCAGAGACTGCAACATCCCACATCATCACATTTTTGTGGCTCAGGCTTCCTGAAAATGTTGCTTTATGTTTTGTGATTATATCTCATCAGGTTTCTGAGAGGTGTAACTAAAAAGGTATAAAAGTGAAATTTTGACCTTAACCTAGATTTTCAAGGTCAAGGTTGTGAACTAATTTTCATCCCCTTGCCTTCCTGAATATAAGGCCTTTTGTTTCGTATTTCTATCTTATCCGGTTCCTGAGATATGTGCAAATTTTTTTACAAAAGTTGAAATTTGACCTTGAACTAGTTTTCTCAAGGTCAAGGTCATCATATCATTTTCATCCCTTTTGTCACCCGAGTAATGTGCTTTTTTTCTCATCTTTCTATCTGCTAAGGTTGTGAAGATATTTGGTGGACGGAAACACACAAACACTGAAAATGACAATACATCACCGCTTTGCAGAATGTAACTATGAAATGCTCACCTTTATGACCCCATCAAAGTATATATGAAATTTTGTATGGCGCCCAACATCTTTGGGAGGAGATCTGGATATACTGTACTATTACCTGATGTGTAAATATGTATTTGGTCATATGGACAAGGACTAAAGTGAAGGTGTGGACCCCCACAGTCTAAAATCACCTCTGGATCCCAGCACAAATTTACAGTATGAAAAGCTAGATTATTTTCCTTTGATTGCTGGACAGAGAAGAAAGTCTGATTGTAAAAAGCTTTTTAAATTGATTCTGAAATTTTAGAGAAAGCCATGAAGCTGATAAAGACTTTCATTATTGACTGAAGATGAAGGTCAGTTGCATCCCTAAATTTTTTAATGAAGTGGCAAAACAAAAAATTGTCATTATATGTGTTCCGCAAACTCATCTGCAAAACATTACGAAACTATTCAGAAAGCATAAGGCATTGTCATCATTTTTTAAATTGTGGGTTATTTGACGTGACAGCTGACACCATGCCATTACACTGTAATCCCAGGGATGCTCCAGTGCAGCGCGCAGGACCATTACAGAAAGCGTATCATCATCTTTCTGATGCTAAACTTACGTGATCCAGTGCCTCGGCCTGTTTAGGACTGAGGTCTCCGACTCTCCCGCTCATGTCTGCACCACGAAATGCAGCACAGATAGGTGCTGATCGCCAGGTGTTCAGCCTCCGACGCCGCACCGTTACGTGACCGCGAAGCCCCGCCGCCCTCTCAGCCTCTCTGTCAGGCGCCTGCTGCTGAAACGATAGTCTGCCGGGGAGAGTGTGCGCGCGACGTCGCCCCGCCCATTAGAGGACCCGCCCATTAGAGGACCCGCCCACTCGACCAAAGATATTAGACAAGAGGATTACCCGCCATCAAAACGTTTTAAACTTCAGGCTAATTAAAATCTGTGAAAACAAATGAGTTTCAACATTTCCTCAACATGAATGTAGTAGTAAATACATTATAACAGGACGCGGCAGCAATGGTTTGAACGCGGTATATATCGGCTACCGAAAGTACACTGGTACTTATTATTTATTATATAGGGATTAGTTTGAGTCACAGGTTTAAGCGAAAGAGGAAGTACTAAAATTACAATCTTAATATTCTCTGGTTGTATGGTTGTAAGGAAATAAATAAAGAATTTACTGTTGAAGTGTAGTTTATTCTACGATAATTGTCCGAAATAATAATAATCTCTCCTCTTCCGGTTGGGGACGGAAGTTGTCTGCAGTTGTTTACATTCTCCGGGAGGTCCAGCTGACTGGAGAGCTGGAACGCTAGCGCTTTTCTCAAATAATGGTGATTGGGTTTGTGTGTCTAGAACCGTTTGAAGTGCACACCAGCCTGGTGCTGTCCGGGCCATGACTGCTGCTCGCTGCTGGTTCTTTGTGTGGGTAACGCTCCCCCTCCTGCTGCTGCGGTGGCCGTGGCTGCTGCCGGTCGAGGCGGAGCAGGTCGCTCTGGTGGAGGTTTTCCTGGAGCAGCGGTCGGGTGTCAGCTCTCTGCTCCAGGGGGAGGTGGTGGAGTCCAGTCGGGGCAGCAGAAGAAAAGACCACCGGGACGCGGATCGAGAGCAGCTGGAGGGAGAGCTGGTGCTGGTGAGGAGCTCCGACGGCGTTTTGCTCATTTATGATTAAAATGACATGTTTGATGAGTGGATCATGAAGGAAAGAGAAGGTTTTTTTAGTAGACGTGAGTAATTACTAAAAAAAAATTAAATATTACATTTAAAAAAACGACAGTTGCCAAAAAGAGCAAGCAAAAATATTTTGTCTGACAAACAGCGTTCCAATCAAAGTTATCAGATGACAGAAATGATGATAGAAATCTTTCTATACATGTAAAGTAAATGGTATTTGCAATTCTGTTATAATAAGCAACTGTTAAAATATAACTCACTACAGACCTCTATGGTAGTATATAAACATGATTTACATTGAGAAATAAAAAAACAGCGATGAAGTATGGCGTTTTGTTTAATAATAATACTGTCAGAATTTTTATGCTGATTAGACTCATTTTTTCATCCATCCATCCATCCTTCCATCTCCTCGTTGACAAGATGATCGCAGTAATCTTATCCACAGCTTCTTATCCACCTTAATGGTCACGGGTCTGCTGGAGCCTAACTCAGCTAGCTATGGACAAGAGGTGGGAACACCCCAGACAAGATGCCAGCTCATTGTGGAACAACACAAAAGACAAACAACAACTCACGCTCACTCACAAGCACCTACCGATGATTTGGTGTGACCAAATCACATGAGCATGAGGGGTTCTCTGTATTTGTGTGGCTCTACGATGATCTGGCTTTGAGCATGAGGTGTACCCCACCTCTTGCCCAAAGCCAGCCTTTTTCCCTTCAGGGAAGATTTCATTCACCTGACAGTGAATGTTAACACCCTCCTACAGTGGGACAATTGACTTCTAACAGTATTTAGTATGATTGTATAATTTTCCAGGCCAGTGTCTGATGTTTTATCTGTTTCTGTCCTCAGGTTCAGGATGAGGAACTGCAGATAAGCAGGGGAAAAGGAAAAGAAGATACCAAAGAGCAGAAGGTATGGATTGGGGTGGTGCCTGTAGAGATGGATGACAGCAAAGCCTCAACCGCAAACCAGGAGTCCTTTGCTGATGCAGTGGTCAATAAAGTAAGAAGTTCACTTGTCTCTGAATATATACAGAATTGTCTTCATACTGGCATTGACTGAAACCATGCATCCCCTTTTGTTGAAGATGAAGCGAGCACTGGTCCTCGGAGCATCTGCACTGATCATTCTGGCTCTCAACCAAAACGCACTCAGTGAGGTAAATCTGCACAAAGCTTATCGCCAACATGACCCTTGATAAATAATAAATTGTCTCTTTTTGTAATGCTTGTAACCTGAAAATCCTTCACTTTCTGTCATAGACCGATCTGTCTCAGGTGCTGTCCAAGCCCATCATTGTGATCCAGACATCTGAAAATGTCACCAAGTTAATTGGAGCTCTGCTTAGGTAGAGAACATTTTATTACAGATACTGACATCATGGGAAGAGATGTTTTCCCATGTGTAGCCGTTCGTACTTTGCATTGTGTTTCTTTTTACTCTTTGGATGATGAGTCAGCTCATGTGTCATCAACCTCCAGCAGTTTATCCATACCTGGCAATACACAAACCCTGTGCAAACGGAGATCATTATCTTCATACAAATAACCTATTGAAGGAAAAGACTAAATTAAACAGTCGTGGTGAAGCATAATGCTAGCCAAGCCATCACGACTGCCACTGATATTTTTCTAGCCTTATTAAGAAAGATTCTGATCCCACCTGCTACGAGCATGCAGCTCTCTCAGTCACAGACTGATGAGAGGTTCAGGTATGCACCCCATCACCACCAGGGTCCCATAGGGGGATCGCTAATAAACTAACAACCAATGACAAGTGGAAATAACAAACTCATGCATCTTTTATTTATGCAGTTTATGCATCAAAAGATTCATAAAACTTTCCACATGTTCAATCAGTTTTAGGCTTTTTCAAAAAATTATAGAACCTTCATTTATTCATTCATTCATCTTCGGAATGGCTTTATCCGCCGTAGCGGGTCAAGGGAATCTGGAGCTTATCCCAGCTGTCTTAGGGCGTGAGGCGACACCAGTGCGCGGCGAAGCCACACAGACAACCATGTACACACACACTCACTCCTACGGTCATTTGGAACTGCCAATTAACCTGAAGCACGTGTTTTTGGAGGTGGGAGGAAGCCAGAGAACCCGGAGAGAACCCGCGCAAACACAGGGAGAACATGCAATAAAAAAGTCTGTATTACCAGTGTATAACAAGAAAAAAGCTTAAAATATATTGAACTCTGACAGTTTTTGAATTTCAAAAGGTCCATTGCCTGTTTGTTGGATTTAAAACACAGGGAACATAATTATGAATATTTTATTCTATTTGTGCCTCTAGATCAACACACTGAGCCTTTTGAGTTCAGAAAGTCAGCTTTAAGTAAGATCCTTATTCTTGTTTACACATTCTTTCATATCAAACATACAGAGAGAGAGAGACACACACACACACACACACAGCAGCAAAATAGGAGTGCTGTTTGAATTTATATATTATACATACGATACATTTATTAATGTAGTGTTGGCACCAGAATTGTTCAGTGGTAGAGATATATATATAGATTGAATCAATTTGAAAATAAAATCCACCAATCCTTGCAAATTTATGTTATATTGTGATATTAACATGTTGCTTGTTGTCTCATCGTTAACAGTACAGCAAACGTGTAAAGTTTATTCTAAGTATTTCATGGCATGTCTACCTCCTGCTGGTTACTGACAGTATCAGGGTAGTGTGTGACTCAGTGTGGTGATGGAAGGTGCATTTGCGCTGAATGACTCTTTCTCTCTGTAGGGGCCTTCAAGCTACAGCAAAAATCACATACAGGACGATTCTACAGGGCAACCTGGTGAGCTCTTCGCTCAATCAGCTGACAGTGTGTTTCTCACTTGTTAGCACTCTGTGGTGAGTGAACAGATGACTGAGCTGACAGTGAGTGCATGCTGCTGTGTGTTCGGGCAGGGAGCCACACTCACACTGTGGTCCAGCTGCGGTCGATCTAGAGGAGGTCGCTACGGAGAGTGGCAAGGGGTCATCTGCACGGGGGAGACAAATTCTCAAGTCCAGGTAAGCCCACACCTGATAACACAGGATTCATGTGTTTCTCTAAAGCTTTAATCAAGTGATAGTGAACTTTTTTTTTTTTTGTAGGCATCACAGTGCGTTCACAAACAAGATTCTTTTTTTCTGAAAAACACTGCATAAAGTCGGATTAATTATCACAAGACTACTACTAACAGGAAAATTAGAAACATAAAAATCTCATTCCCTCAGAGTAAGGGAATTATTAATTATTAGTATTATTATTATTAATTATAAATACACCAAACATTCATTGGATTATATTTAGAGATTATTCATCAATGATTATCAATGGCAAAAATCGAGCAAAATTTTATACAATGGAAAAATAAGAGCAAGCCTTCAATTGAAAATGGACATTTTCCTGCAGAGGGGTTTACGCGATAAATGGTGGTCTTTATCCACTAGCTGTGTTTGTGTTTTTGTTGTTGTATTATGTATTTTGTTTTTTTAAGATCTAATGTGTCAGGTTATGTCCTACTCAGTAACATAATGGAAACTAAATAAAAAGTTTAAAAGAAATCTAACTACATCTAGTTAAAGTACATTATGAAGCTTAATTTGCTGCTTAGTGCTTATGTACATTTTCTCCTCTACAAAGGGAAGCATGTTTCATGTGTGATGCAGACTGATGATCAGTATTGTTTACTCTCGTACTGTCTAGAAGTACCTGCAGCAGCTGTGGGACACCGTCCTGCTCGTGGCTCTGATCCTCAGCACCGGTGTCATCGTTCAGGCTCGCTGGCAGTACCAGGACCAGCAGCTGAACGACGCCTTAGAGGTAGAGTACACCCGGGTTGTAGAGTTGTACAGTTGTAGATACTTTCACAAAGTATTTAAATTTTCTGCTTTACTTTATCTCATATTGTACATTTTACCACAATTTCTCCTCCTTACTCTGCAATTTCAGATTTGTATTTTAAAAGAATTTCCAGTTTATGGTGTTTACGAATTATATGCCAAGATGAAATGAAACAAATAACTTTACTTAGTCAGGGAGGACCCCTGCCCCATGATGTTGTTACTGCTTTTGCTTAAGTAGAGAATATGAGTACTTCTCCATTACTGCTTGGGATTCGTCTCAGTATTCCTCCTATCATGTCTTGTACTATCATAATGTTCATCCACAGATGTGGTGGGAAACCACGTACAGTGTATGACATGTTATGTAACGTTGTGCTGTGTTGTATTCCTCAGCTACTTCCTAAACAAGTTGTTCTGAAGAGAATGTCGTCTCTGAAGACAAAAAGATACCGTCAGCCTGAACTGTGGTGCGACCCGTCCCAGTCGGGAGAGACGGACAACTGTGCCGTCTGTTTGGAGCCGTTCAACAACAACCAAGTCAGCCAGCGCTCTTACCGGTGACGTATTTAAAGCAGTTACGAAGGCAGTGATTTGATCCAGACTGTCTGTGTGTGCCTCAGTGTCTGCGGGTGCTGCCGTGTCTCCATGAGTACCACAGAGACTGCATCGATCCCTGGCTTCTGCTGCGGCACACCTGTCCTCTGTGCAAACGCAGCATCCTTAGTGAGTTCACACAACCAGGAACAGTTACACAACCCTGTCTGTTGATGTTTGACTCGAGATTGATAAGTTAACACCGGACTGAATCACAGTAATCAGATTACTTCACAGCAAGGGGGTGATGGTTGGATGTTAATACCAGGAGTTGTGTATGTAAGCTGTCATGTAGTTAATCGTTTATATTTTAATTTATTTATTTTATTTCCATGCAGCTACAAACATCATTGGTAATTCCTTCATCTCATTCAATGAGTTGATGGAATTTTATCCATTTTATCTAAAATGAAAAGCTAAAATGCAATAAAAAGAAAAATGATTCAACCCCTGTTTTCAATGAACAGATCAAACAAGAATAATTTAAATAGGTACATTTAATATAACAGTTATTAGACTGGGTTTTTGAATTATAACATGCATGAAATTTTACTACTAGTGTCTGCAGTCTCAAAGTTTGTTAACCTCTCTTGAAGGGAAACTTTTGCTCATGATATGTGGCTTTTTACCAGCCTCTGGCAGCAACCCAAAGGGATCTTAGCTTATTCTTAACCCACAAAGGCCTCCAGTTCTTTAACATTGTTGGGTTTATGTACAGCAACTGCATTCTTCAAATCTCACTTGAAAATGTCTATGGGAGTAGAGTTAAAAAACTGTGACAGCCTCTCAGAAAAGTTCCATGGCTTCCTGTGGAACCAAACCGTGGTACACACTGCAATCTGAATGAGATCATTGTTCTTTATGAATGCCCAATCACAGCCAAGCTTCAGCTTCCTCACAGATATTCAGATGGTTTCTTCTCGGATTTCCCGATACTTAATGGAATCCATCATTCCCTTTACTCACTGCAGATTTCCAATGATCGAGGAATCAAAACAGCCTCCAACCACAAAAGAATCATAGCCAGAATCCACTGTCACTGTGTTCTTTTCAGCATACATGTCATTCTTTCTGCTCCAGAAATGCTGCTGATCCATTGGCCCAAACAGTTTGGATATTATTTCCTTGGTCCACAGAACAGCATCACTAATTTTCTGTCATATCTAGATTCGAGCCATGAGCCGTGTGTGTGTAATTAAAAAAAATTTTTGAATTTCTTTCCAGGTAATGTGTGCAAAGACAGTTAACAGTTGCCTCCTTTTCTGGGACAGCGGGTCTGGAAATCAAGTTTCATCTCTTCCTCAGTGACACAATAAGCTGTTCTTACTGACCTCATGCTTCCACCTGCCAGCACTGCATTGTGGGACGTATATAAACTTCTCACAGCAGCTAGCTGGCTGTCTGGGATGTGGAGCCGTAAGATTTTTACAAGTACAGTAATGGTACTGTCTTGCGTGTGAACAGTATTTCTTCCTGGGATCATGTTACTGTACAATTATGGAAGTGGTTGTTAGTATATGTTATATTCAGCAGTGAATATGTGACCAATGACAATTCTGCTCAATTTGACTTTTCACTCCTGCTTTTGTGGGGGGGGCAACAGTGAGGAAACGAGACCTTTGTTTTTTAAGCAGCAAACACTCCTGAGTGAGCAGAAAGTCAGTCATTGCTTTTAGTAGCATGTAGGTCCAAATGATGTCAGTAATTCTCTTACTGGATTAGCAGAGTATAAATGTGACCAATTTCAACCAGTGTCAAATGTCATACTTGTTATTTATTAGTTGTGGAGGTTTTGTACTTGTGGTCCAGATTTAGCTGCATTGGTCGTTATCAGCTGTGGAGTGTTTACGCTTGGCCTTACAGTAATAATGAAGAGTGAAAGAAAATTATATCACAGAAAAACTCAAAAATTATACTTGAGAGCACAGTTGAATGATTGTCCTTTGATTGTTTTTATGTTCTTCCTTATAGCTCTGTGAAGTCGAAATCAGTTATATTAGTTTCATATAAAACAAGAATTTATTTATGTCAGCTAATTCCACATCCTGTGATAAAACACGTCTTTATACTTCGACTTACTTCCTGCTCTTATATTATTGTATCGAAGCACAATTGATTACAATCTTATTTGGGTTGCAAGAAAACGATACCATTCTCATGTTTGTGTGGTAGAACGCAAACCACCAGCCAGGGATAAATTAGGTCATCTTTGTATTAAGACTGAAAATGGACAAACAGCTAGTCAAACTGTCCAAACCTAATAACATAACAAGACTCAATAATGAATAAAATGGTGGGTAGTAGTTGAAGGGCGTAGGTCCCAGGTTCTCCCTGTAGACGGACAACCTCCTAGGGTCTGTTTCGGTCAGTATTTTTATAGCCAATGTGTCCCAACATTAGGTGAAAATAATTCTCAACACTGATGAAAATAATTTTATTCAAATTTTGAATCCAAGCAGTGCAGACGTACATACAAGCATCTCCACTTAATAATATGAAACTAAAGTCAGTCAAATCATAGACTCAGGCTTTTACCCGAAGAATGTTAAAACCTCATTTATTTTTTGCCTTTTCTTTACTGTCAAATGTGAAAACGTGCGTTTTGTTTCAAAATGCTCTAGTAGATCTTTTGCCTTTGAAGAAAACAATGTGCATGAAAACAAATAGAACTTCCTGGAGCCATACTGAAAGACCAAAAGGCCTCTCTGTGCACTTGCTTCCAGACACAGCAGCATTATTATGAGATGGTCATAGTTGTTTTATTCCTCTCGACCTTTTTAAGAAGACTGAGAAACTGGTGTGAGCACGGTGATGACACTGAATGCCTGCACATGAATGCACCATGCAAGCAGTCTGCACACTAGTTTCTGATAAAGGACAGTCTTCCACTGATGTCCACACTTGATCACTATGTCAGCAGTTGTTCTTCCAGCAATAGAGGGAAGCTCAGTCTCTGTAAAATTCTGGATGTCACTTTATTTTATTCCTGTTTCCTCATTATGATGATGTCAAAGATCAGTAGCTCTGGATCTTTATACACCATTTTGTTACTTGGCAAAAATAAAAATCTTATTCTTGTCCTCAGTCTCTGGCTTTGGTTTTTATGGAGCTAAAAAATAAAATCATTTGGGTGACGAGATGAACGTCTCCTGTGCTCATGAAGTAAAACAGCTGTTCATTCTCAACAGCATTTGACAAGATGTTTGGCAAAGTCTGATGACAGAAGGCAAACATGTGGCCTTGACAAACAGAACTGTGGAACTCTTCAATTCTTTACACCTTCATAATTCAGAATGATGTTAGAAGTTACGGGTTACAGGACAGACAGCTGGCCCCTTTCTTCTTTCTCTTCACTCACACTCTGCTGTCTTCTTGTCATCCCTCCCTCCTATCAGTCCCGTCAGCGCCTTGCGTTCGGGAAGCACGGCACCACCCAACGGGTCAGGAAGGTATCATGCCTTTGTTCCTCTTGCGGTCAGCCATCGTTCGGCGGTTGTGGTTTGACACGCGGCTCTTGTTGGCCTCTTTTTTGCGTCGGTCCAGCATTGTTTCCAGGGTTTGCCCTTGGCCTTTGGGTTTGCCCGCCACGTTGCTGGGATGCTCGGGTCGAAAACTGGAAGAAGAATGAAGGGACGTCAACAGGAGCATCAGGAGCCAGCAGGTGAACATTCTACCTGTGCTTTGTCACCAATTCATTTTTGATAAGCATGTGTATGTTCATACAAAACACATTCTGTTTAAACCTTGCTGAGACCAATCCAAATTTGTTTTCATCTGCACCGTATATTACATTGTCTCAGACTAAATACATGATATATGGAAATCATAGATGCAAAAAAAGTTATTTTTGGACTGAGAAAAGGGAAAGAAAACAACACAGTATTTTATTTTTATGAAGAATCTTTAGAAGAGAAAGAAGCTGTTCAGAGTGAGAAATAGATTATTTACCCTTTCCTTTGTTGCATGGCAGCTCTTCTAGCTTCAGCCCTCTCCCTCAGCAGAGCCGGATCCTGCACAAACTGGTCCCTGTTCACGTTGATCTGAATACAAATGGATTAAAGTGTCAGTACATTGTTGAAAAGTTATAAGGAAGGCGTTTCATTTCAAGAATTAATCAGGCACTGTTTGACAAACAAATGCTGGACTAAAATTTATTTGGAAGAACAGTGCTTCGCTTGTAACAGGGCCAGAAGATACCATTGTAATGCATTACTTTTGGAGAAGCATGCACTTATTTGTGGCTGTAGATCACAGATTATCAAGAAATCTTTTTAAGTTTTAAGAAATGTTCAATAATTGCTGATTATTAAAACAATTACAAGTTCAAAATGAGTCTCATCCATTAGGTCTCAGACAATCACTGAAGGTAGTCAACATGTACTGTATATAACATGTACAATGTATCACTTTCTGTCCAGTGCTTTGTTTCTCTGTGATGTCAATAGCTTTTATTTAAATTAAATAAATAGGATACTGTAAGAATGGACTCCAAAACTGTTTAAATACAGAAAAATCAAGTTCATGTTTAGGATTAAAACCCCATCACTGAGCTTAGGGTCAAAACTATCTTCCTTCTTAAATGCTGAATCTGCTGTTTGAATGGTTTTAAGTACCGGTAATGTTTCTTCCTCCCCTTCATCGTCATCCTTTTCATCATCCCCCCTTCTGTTTGTTTGTTTGAGTACCTGTGGGATTGTGAAAGGTCTGCAAGAAAATAGCAAATGACATTAAAACCATTTACTGACATATGAAAAGCTTTTTTCAAGTTCTGCTTCTGTAAGTGTCTGATTCACCTTCTGTTCAACAGACTGTCTCCATCTAGGTCATTTGCGCCCACTTGGTTCATGTCGTAGGTGTCGTCGTACTCGTCATCGTAGTCGTCCAGGCTGTAGGTAGCTCCATTCTCACCCGGTTCAATGACAACCTCATCCACCACCGTCTCATAGGTCTGGTAACGAGCTCTCTGCTCTGCGACGTGCTGCTTGTCATTCAGCATCTCTCGAACATTCTCACCTTTCCTGAATGAGGACAAAAGTAACACATTTTCAGATAAATAATTTCATCAAGTCGGCACCTTTCCTGGGTTTTAATGTACTGTACACAGATATCAATGAGATAAAGAGTCAGTCTTGTCACCAGGTTTTTTTATTACCATTATTAAATCTTCCATTAAGAAAAACGAGTCCTGAACTTTAAAACATCTGATCAATAAGTGTATCCCGGCTTTCTCACCTCCTGCCCTTCCAGATGCGGGACATGTCCACCTGGTCCCTCCGAAAGACGTCAAACTCGTCATCATCAAACACGTTGGATCTGGTGTTCATCACATCTGGAAGCTCCTCTTTCACTGGCCTGAAAGGACACAACAGGAACAGAATGACATAAAGCATAAACCGAATGCTAACCTCATAAGCCAAAACTCCATTTGCTTCAAAATGCTCTGATGAACAATAAATTAAGGATTTATACGATTCCACAAGTTAAAAATACTTTTGATCAATTATTTATCAGAGATTCTAAAGAATGTGCTGATTTTCTCCTTTAATATTGATGTGAAATGTCTTGATTAATATTTCATTCTATATTAAACACATTTGATTGTGACTCAAATAATCTGTGGTTATTTATAAAGATAAATAAGCATTTTTACAGCCTTTTTGGTTTATTAACATCCAAAATATTCAAATCCTAAGCAGGATATCAATATAAACTGAAAGATGTAAATGTGTTTATTGCTTTTTGAGAAATATGCAAATGATTCTGCAAATTGTTACAAATCTTTTAGAAATATTTACAGGTCATGAAACAAAAACGTTTTTCAACAGACAGTGCCCGAGAATGCCAGGAATGTAACCTACATGGTAGAAAATGTTGCCTTTATACGAAAAAAGTGGTCCTGTATTTGGAATTACCTCGGCATAGCTCGGTCTAGTTTGTTCAGGCTGGGGGCCAAACGGTCCTCGAGGATGTTGTTGATGACCAGCTCAGAGTTGTAGTCGTACTCCTGCAGGCAGGCCAGCAGAAAACCTTCACCCAAATCAGGCAGCAGGTCCTTGATACATGACAGCAGAGATTCCAGCGCAGCCCCGCTCACTGAGCACACTGCACCCTAAAATAACAACATCAAAGTCAGGCCTGCTCTTTCGTTATGAATTTTATCATCCATTACCACACAAACTAACTTCATTGATCTATGACCCAGCACCCAAAGTGGTCCTACTCAGTCATTTTCTTTGCTACATTCAGTCCCCAGCAACTAAAACTACTACAGCAAAAAAATAAAAAAATAAAATCACACAACTTTTTTAAAAAATCCCTGGCATTTCTCAGTTTGATCCGGAGGTGTGTGTTTGATGTTCGGTTTTATTGCTGTGTTCGGCTTTGTATAACTATCCTGATATTTTAAAAAACTCCTTTTGCATTTTACGTTGCCCATTTTTGTGTTGAATGTCATTCGGGTGTAACTAGTTGATGTGAAGTACTGTACTCTGATCTGTGACAGCTAGCACAACAAAGGCTGTTCACAGCTTTGCTCATTTTCTATTAGGCCCATCAACATATTAACAGACATGGAAATACTGGCCGAATGATCAGTCACCTCCAAAACCATGCAGCTTAGGTGAACCTATCACACCAAATAGTCTGTAGGTTTGAGTGTGCGTATGAATAATTGTTTTTCTTTCGTGTGGCCCCACAATGAGCTGGCATCTCATCCGGGTTGTACCCCGACTCTCACCCACAGCCAGCTGTGATAGCCTCCAGCAGACACGTGACCCACGAGGTGGAGAAGCGGCTATAGACGAGATGTTTGTGGTCATACAGGAAGACTGATGCATTCATTCATCCATCTTCTTGTATTCGTACTAACAAGGAAACATTCTCGAGGCAAACCAGGCATTTACGTCTGCTTTCAGTGAAAAAATATCGCAATTTTCACCTTTCCTTGAAATCACGGTCTTCGATGCCAACATCCCATTTTCTACTTGAAGTATTCCTTACAGTTGAACTATCAGCAAATTTCACAAGGCATAGGCTGTAATTGGTCCAATATTCAGTCTTTTTCTCTGATGGTTTACGGCAGTGGACAGACGTGTGACACGATTCTGCCCTCATGAGTTGATAAAAGCAACTGCATGCTCAATTTGTGTGCTGTATATCAGGCCAAATATAACACATTTTTAGACAAAACGCATGGGCCATATGAAATACAACCATCAGCCATGATTGGCAAGTAGAGCAAATTTTGGACACGCTGGTTTTTGATACTTTTGTTCATCTGTGGAAGTTCACATGTGCTACAGGAAACTGTAACACATAAATGACAATATATCCATCCATCATGATAATTCTTCAGTAAACAAGCACATGACATCTGAAACTATTTGTGTAACCAGTGGTGATTAACAGGTCATGATAAGATATCTTATAATAATATGATTACTCACATTGTGTCCTTTTTGGGGGAGATCCAAGATGGCCGCTGCTCCCCTCAGGTCATCTCCTCCTTCTGTCTCTTGGTCATCCTGAACTTTGAAGCCATCTGTGAAAGCAGCAGCGCCGACTCCTCCACCCTGATAGTTAGAGGCTGAGGGGACCTGGTGCTGAATCTGGTTCTGTGGTCTCCGTCGCCCGACGCTATCCCAGGCACTCTCCACCCCCTGGAGCAAGTAGGATGTTCGGGTCTCATCGCTGAGAGAAGCAGACAGTAAAGGAATGAAACCCCTGAATGCAGCAGTGAAGCTTTGAGATGTCTCTTCATGTTGGATGTCTGTCCATGACAGCTGGCTGTCAAAGGCAGAGACACTAATGACTTATAGCTCTGATTTCCAGTTACAGTATTGTTTTATCAGCTGATTATTATTTTGTGATGAATTAATCAACCATTAGGTAACACTTTACAAGGAGAGAAAGATCTCTAAAGGTTGGCCAGATGGAGGGATCAAGATGGAAAAGACATGCAGCAGGTTAGGGTGATTAAGGATTGAGATGGAAATGTGTCAACTGGTGCCAGCAGTGGACTGGGTACAGTGTACCTCTTATCTTTAAGAAGACACTCTAACCTATATGTCATTTTTGTGTTTATGAAATACAGGCCAACAGTTTTGTCTTGATTTGCTATGATGGAATTTTTTATGTAGGACACGAAACAGGATGCTATCTCAAGAGCCCATTTGTACTGTTTTTTGCTTTCAAGCTAATAAGGATACATGATGGGGAGGGCCTGCTGCAGGAGGCTGATGTCATCTACAACAGGGAACAGCTCATCGAAGTCTGACAAGAACCTAAACAAACAAACAAACAAACAGAACACACGTTTTTATAGTAACAAAAGAGCGTTGAATACCCCGACTATAAATAGCTACCTTTTCTCAGTTAAAAAAGATGTGTAAAGTTGAAGGAGCTCCTCTGCATCTGTTTGCATGTTTTCCCCACTGCAAGATGACAAATATCAAACAGCATTAAAACACTTCAATGTTAATCTTGCTGACACATATTGAGATACAGGACATCTCACCCCTCCAGAATTGGCTGTAAGCATCTGTGATGCAGCAGCAGGTGAGCCGTCTCCACCATCTTGCGACAGGAGTGTGACAGCCTCTTCCACAAGTCCTGCTGAAGACTAAAGAACAGGGTTTTTTTCTTCAGAAAGTGGTTCTCATTTTTCGCCTTTTGCACTTATGTTTGCCTTTTTTAGAAAATAATAGATGCAGCATTGATTCACCTTTTATTATCAAAGTTTCTTTTCCTCAATGCTTTCTCGAGGTCAGGCACAGCAGTTTCATAAAATGAGGCGAGTCTGAAAGGAGGAAAAACAAAATGATCGCGACATTTTTGAGAATACGTGGCTCGATGTAAGCACAGGTAATACCAGTCTAGGTCATCTGTCTACCTGCTGAGGAAGCCATGCTCATGAAAGCTGGGGCAGCCAGCAGGGAAGATATCCAAGAAAGTATGGATGGTGGTGGTTGAGTCACAGAGATACAGAATAAGATCTACAAACTCCTGTAAAATAGAAGAAAACACATTCCACTAAGCATTCTTGACACAACAAGAAAATCACTTCACTGAGTATTCAGAGTATTAGGTCCAATTTTAATCAACCATAATTTTATTGTCACTCAAATGACGTAATGATGAGCAGATGTGTGTCTGTCTGACCTGTTCCTTCATTGTCATTGGTGTGGGTTTGTTTGCGCTCAGCTTCATCGGCTCAGCGGCGGTGGCTCCTTCAAAGTCAAGGCCACACTTATTCAGGATGGTGTCAAACACCTGAGGGCGATAAAGAATTATTTGCATTCTCACAGATGAGACATTTACAATATCTTGTAATCAGAGTGTTATTTTTTGTCTGTTGTGTCATGAACTCATTTTGATGCCCTACTAAACACAAAAATCCACGACTATTATTATTAGAATTATTTTTGAACCACTTCTCTATTATTATTTATTTATTATACTTTCCATACAGATAATAAATATACTTAATCTGTCTTTTAAGTCTTACCTCTAACACAGTGGGCACCGCCTCCATAAGGTCACTGTAGTATGATGGTTGCTGTGTAAATATGTTCTCTGAAAAAATATTATTGAAGATATTATTTATACTGTAGATAAAGAGTAACAAACAAAAACATCTATGTCACACACACACACACACACACACACACACAAATAAAAATTACTTTGCAATGACTTAAACAACCTCCTAACATGCAATTTACCGATCATCTTATGCAGCAGCTGGCTGTTTCCCTTTCCAAAAAGCACACATAGATCCAAAATTTTGGGAATGTCAAACAGGAAGTTGTTATAGATTATTTCTCCAAACACAGCCGGGGTGATGAAGTGCTCCTGCAAAATAGAAGCACAAGACAACAGGTTACATATATGATGTCACTCCTCTATGCAGTAAATTTATCAAAAGTATAACAGGTATTTGGACAGATGAGTGCACAAATTCATTGTCTGGGGTTCATATAAAGGTGCTGCTACTACCTTGGATTCTTTGTGTGTAGCCATCCTGACGAAGATAAAGAAAACTGCCCTGTGAATGGAGCGCTGCATATCAGTCACTGCTGGAGAGGAGGGCAGGGCAGCAAGGTCGAGGCTGCGGGGAGCATGATGCAGGTATGAATCAAGGCATCTGTGTAGAGACTCATCAAAAACCGCCTGATGAAGAAAACAGACCAAACCAGCGTGGAGGGAGAGGAAGTTCATGTGAAAAAAACAGAAAAATCCTAGCAGCCATTAATTATGATATGCTGGATTTACATTTTAACTGATGTATATCTTTGTGGTTAATCATACATTAAGAGGTCTGAGTCTAAGAGAGGTACTTTTGTTAACAGTTCCTCACCTGGCACCAGAACTTGTCATGTGGCAGTGAAAGCAGCCACTCCAGGTCCTCTGTGATGAATTTGGCATGTTCTAAGAACTCCTCCACATCAGCGGGAGAGCTGTCTTCAGGTGGGGGCTTGTAAGGCACAAAAAAGCGTTCCTCTTTCCTGGCTGGGTGCTGTTGTTAACAAAGACACCAGATTCTGTTTCTGATTAAACGTCTGATTGTCCATGGAGTACCACTGACTGCTGTTTGAAAGTGATTTGGGTACAACTGAATCGTTTGTCTCACCAATGCAGGCAGTGTACGTTCCTTTCCTTGTGGGTCTGCCTCTGTCACCTGTTGCTCGTCCAATGGCACCCGGGCACACGCCATTGCTTCTCCTTCTGAAGATCCTTGTACCAAATTTTCAAGTTAACAGAAATTCAAATTTCGTTTTACTCTTGTATATTAATTATTCTGTTAATATGTTATCTCTTATCAGGGACATATAACCCAACATTAATAGTTACACACATAAAAGGCTGAACAGGTTATAGAGTTTATTTCATTTTACAAGCTTAGCCTTCACCTTTCCCGTCATGCTCTGCTGTAAACAATGCTGTTGTATAAATGTGGCATTAATACAATAGGATACTGTTCAGAGTTCGCTCTAAATTTACAGCCTTTATTTACAGCTCAGTAAACAACATCGGCGCATTATTATTCAGAGTTGGATCCAAGCCTCCAGCTAGTGGACAACCTCCCCTCTGCACAGCACGCAAAGCTAGCTATGTATGCTAGTTTGTATGAATCAACGATAATTACTAGTTTCAATTGGTAATAATGTTGTAATTTGTAATTCACTAACGTTACAGCTCCATATATTACTTTAGCTCAGCCCCCCCCCCCCCCCAAAAAAAAAAACAACAGTCTGAGATAAGCTGCTATCTAATAGTTACCTACAATTTCCCCAAGTTCGCACAGCTGACAGCTCGTCAGTGAACTGAGACGGACAGATTATAACGCGGCTAACAAGCTAGTTAGTGTGTTAATAACCGGCCTTATGTCACCTGTACAAAACAGGTACACATGAAGACATTACTCAGTTCTTCTCACCACTTAATGAAGGTGTTTTGTTTGTTTTTTTCAAGCCATCACAACAGAATCGTCACGGTTTTAAAGCGTTTCAGCATCCAAGCGTCTGCAGATCACCCGTTCTGGTCCCGGAAGTGACGTTTATATTGACCGAACGTTGCGTCACTAAACAAGGATTTATGAATGTCGGTAGCGCCCTCTTGTGGCCCGTTGTTTTACCGTCATAGTGATAGTATAACTTGGTTAAAAGTTTCAAATAAAGTAGATTTTTTTTGGAGAAGAAACCGGATTCATTCATCCATCTTCAATAACAGCTTCTTCCGGTGTCGCGGGGTTGCTGGAGCCTATCCAAGCTGACAGGGTATACTCCAGGCACGACGCCGGTACACCACAGAGCCACAGACAGAGAAACAGACAGAGAAACAGACAGAGCGACAGACAGACAGACACACACACACACACACACACACACACACACACACACACACACACACATACATACACATACACACACTCACACCTACGGACAATTTGAGATCAAACAATTCAACTAAATTGCATTTTTTGGAGGAGGGAGGAATCCGGAGATCCCAAGAGAACCCACTCAGACACATGGAGAACATCTCCCTCTTGCTGTGCGGCCACAGCACTACCCACTGCACCGCTGTGCAGTGGTACTAACTGGTTTTAAATTGTCATGGATCCCTGAGAACACACAGAAGACAAACAACCACCCTCATACAAACCCACACCCACGAGTGACCCGGTAATGATCAACTCACCTAAGGTGCAAAGCGGATGTGCAGGAAAATAGTAGGATATGGTGGTGCTCGTTTCTTCAAATCTCCGAATATTGGGAAGTTGAGGACTACCTGTACATCTAATTGAGTGGTTTGAAAACAATGGGCCAATTTCTGACTTGCTTTGATTGTTCATTCATTTATTGCTTTGATTGTTGGTTGACTTTAATGTGTTGTTTAGTCCCCTTTCTACAATACAAACTGATAACTGATCAAAAGATGAAAGGATGAAAAGAACGTCAAAGGTCCCGGATGAAAGAAAAAAGATCCTGGTATCAAAGGAACCTGGACATCATAGCTGCAGCTCTGTGAAGTTTAACGGCAGCACCTACTGTTGGAAGTTGAAAAGTACAGACAGAATGACCGTCAAAGATTTTATCAAGCCAAAGAAAGCACAGAAAGTTGGAGGGAAAGCTAAGAAGAGAAAGTTGTCTTTAGAAAAGTCACCTCAGGCTGCAGAGGAGAATAACAAGAAGGAAGAGATGATCACTTTGTCTCTGACGGTGAATGGATTCATTCTCAGATCTGACACATGAGGCATTAGGCTTACTAAAAATGAGCTCCCATTAGTTATGAATCTTCAGCCTTATGTCAAATCCGAGCTCCTGATACTAAAGTTGAAAAAAAAAAATCATGTTTTTGAAACAGGACGAGCTTAAGATGGAGGAGAGGAACACCGTTGTGAACCAGCGGGAGCTGAATGAAAGCTGGAGGTCCTTTCACCATCAGACTCAAGCCGCCAAGCTGCGTAATGATGCCACAATGGCCAGTCAGAGGCTCCAGAACCAGATAGACCACGTGGACAGCATCATAGAGGTAATCCTCAATCTGACCCGCCCCACTGTCCCACAACATACGTGAACTCTCAGCCTCACTTCCTGTTTGCTCTGCAGAACCTGAAGATCTGCTTGCAGGAGGCGAATCCCCGGTCGGATCACATGAGGCAGCTTCACCTGCAGAACATGCAGCGTGTGCAGACTCTGTACAGACAGCAGCTGATGTGGTTGAAGCGGCAGTATGAAAACCTTACCACCACTTCCAGATCTGATAAGTCAAGTCTGAGAACCTGAAAAGTCACTTAGCAATCACACCTGACACACAGGTGACGTCAGTGCCCGAAAATGTCCGCCAAAAAACACGTTTGACACTCGAATATTTATTCTTCTGTTTTTTCTTTATTCGAGAATATAAAGAAGTTTATATATTGTATATGTTAATTAATCACCCCATCTCTACTTTTGTTGCTTTTGTTTTTCTTTTGTTACAAATGTACCTGGAGGGATTGTCCTCATCTCGTCCACGGAACCATGTTTTATGTACAATGACAATAAAATTAATTTATTCATTCCCTCATTCATTCATTTTTTCTAAGTGGAGGGGGGGGGGTTCATTTTTTAAAATACCCAGCGGCATGTGGACATGTGTCAAGACGCGGTTGGAGGTCTGCTGATACAACAACATAGTGATCATCATCCTTTGGCCTAGGCTGTCCTGGTGCAATGTGCACTTATGGACATCCCTGTGCTCAAACAAGGTGTTCGTTATGAACAAACTGAATAGCACAGAAGTCCAAGAACAGAACAACACTTGTGTTCAGAATAGAGGAGCCTGTTCCCAATCACCTCTTTCTAGCCTCACGCCCTGAGTCCGCTGGGATAGGCTCCAGCAACCCCGCAACCCGCGACAACAGAAAAAGCAGGCATAGAAGATGACTGGCTTAAGCCCTTTGCTCCTTTAGGGTGCATAGGCCGTTCACAAACACTTTCCATTTCACTTGGTTTGTTGCAGTTCTTTTGAGGTCTCCCCATTTGAGCCCACGCTGCCATTCTATATAGAAGGTTATAGAAGATGTACAGCATGAATGTATGTAACATCGTGTCAACAGTTAAACAAGATGGTGGCAGTTTGATGCACATGCTCCTGGTCTTTGTGAGCTTGTCTGTATGATGTCTACATGTTCCTGTTTCTCTCTATGTAAGTATGAGGCTTTGCATTTATACATGCAGTGTTGAATGATGTGTTCAAAGGTGTTCACTGGCTTTGTTTTAACCAATTTTTTACCTTTTTATAAAAAAAATTCAGATCAGCTCACGTTTTCAGATGAAAGTGTTCTAAATAATGCACATGTGAAAAGATCAGAGAATGTATGAAAAGTTAGGCTGTTTTGAGGGGTATATATACGGAAGCGTACGGCAGCGTAGAGCTGCCAGACCAAGAAAATAAAAACCGGGACGTATCACGTTATTTCGTGATACGTATCACGAAATAACGTGATTTGACGACATTTGAAAATATGGGGCTATACCGGAGGAAAAACGAGTCGGACCCTCTTGAGGTAGCGTCGTTCCTCATTGATGAGCTGGAGGGACACGGCCGGCTGCATGGATACAAGCTCCATCATCTCAACATAACATTCATTCATTCATTCATTCATCTTCTAAACCGCTTAATCCGCAAACGCAGGTCGCGGGGTCAACATAACATTTTATCACGAAATAACGTGATACGTCCCGGTTTTTATTTTCTTGGTCTGGCAACTCTACGCTGCCGTAATATAATGTCTCATTGTATCAATCTGAAAAAGTTATTCACTTTACTAATGGGTTTTATTTTGTTTACCAAATTGACAAGGGAGTCCAAAATGATGCCTAAAAACTGAAAGTCACTGAATTGAAATCTGATAAATGTAACGTAATTGTAAATGTTGTGTCATTAACAAGTACTGTGTTTTTATAATAATATAATAATGGATTCGATTTATATAGCGCTTTTCTGGACACTCAGTCGCTTTTACATTGGATCCATTAAGCTTTCACTACTCATTCATATTTGCTGATGGTGGACTACATATGCAGCCACAGCTGCCCTGGGGCAGACTGACGGAGGCGTGGCTGCCACTTTGCCCCTACGGTCCCTCTGACCACCAGCGGAACAATCACACATATTCACACACCAGCGAGTGCCTCACTGGAAGCAAGCAGGGTAAAGTGTCTTGCCCAAGGACACAACGAAGAAAAGGCATTGAGACTAATCGAGGGGTAAAATGAGTCCACCTTCTGTTTGAACAAAATTTAAATGACTCACCTCCTGGGCATAGATCTGTCCTTGATCACACAAAAAGATCACTTTTTTTTTTTTACCAGACATAAACAGTCCGTGAACATTCTATGTTAAAAGTGATATTTTTAACTTCTAATTTACACAAAGGCCACAAAGACCATGTAGTTTATAGAATTTCATTTATGCTAAAACACTAAAGAGCACCATTATAGGTTTTTTTATAGAGACAAAGTTTGTTACAGCGAAGTGATATAAAACATGGAACAAATTAAATTTCTCTTATTTGTACCACAAGAGGAAGACTCAAGCATTAAAAACCACATTGGCCTTTAGATGTACTGTAGTCGACGCTAACCTGGTTAACTAAAGTAACTGAACACTGAAATACATTCTATTTAATAAATGCTGCTCTTTTAAATGACTGGATAGAGTTTAACAAGCACACATCCAATTTCTTTTATTTGTTATAGTTGAATAAATTGACAATGCAACACACCATTACAGAATGACAGGACGGAATTTCTTGGAAAAAGATATTTATTTAAAAAAGGAAAGGACTCCCATAATCACATAAGTTACAGTATTGTTCAAAATGATGCATTGAAGGTGTGACAGTTTATCCATACATTCTAAAACTCCCCAGAGAGCCTATTGCTGGTCTACTTATCGGTTGTACAATACTAAAAATCTTGAACCAATGACGCAGTCTTAAGTCTCTGTGCTTTTGAAGGTGCAGACTTGCATTGTAGCTTAACCAAATGTTTGCATTAATAACTGGCCATAAATGTGTGAATATATTCTTTAGCATACGGATGAAGATATGCAAAGCAATAAAATTTAATTATATTTCTGCAGCTTTATTCAGCATTAAACATGAGAACAAAGACAAAACAACAAAAAGACTGCCTTCATGGCTGGTGTTGTAAAGCTAATTTGAATACCTTTTTTGTGTTAAAATAAATATTTTATGGCTCAAACAATCATAAATAATTATACATTTCAAGCAGCTATAATACTGTACCACATGGTATCATGTCAATGGCTTGCTTTCTCCATGTAGAATTAAACAAATTTATAGTATGTCTAAATAATAAGACAGCTAATGCATGTTATCTCACTAGTAACTGCAACTCTGTTGTATCGACAAAAATATCTATGTATTTCCTTTTAGTGCATCACTCATTTTATGGCGAGTGCAGAAAATTTTATGGAGAAGAGTCAGTATATGATGTTGGTAAAAGTGGATCAACAAAGACCCACTGAACATTACAACGTTTGTAGAAAAGAACCAAATGCTGTCATGTGTCAGGTGTAGATTGTTTCACCCATAACAGTAAGGTAGTGTGGGTCCAACTGGAACTAATCAAATTACAATATGAGAGACAACTTGTACCTGAACAATCAACATAACACATCAATAACCGTTTTTTCACTGTTTGTTCACACAGGCCAAATATGTACAAGGCCAAAAGTATGTGGACACTAGTCATTGGCTTCTTATTTCATTGCTGAACAGCTTCCATTCATCTAGTTTCTGATGCTACAACAAATTGGGAACCATTTCTCAATGGGCTCGCTTTAATATAATGGGACGCTTAATGTGATGTTCAAACTTAAGACCTTCGTAAAATACTGCAACACAAGGTTTGTCTTACATACGGTATCATTTCATTGGATGTAGCTTATAAGCATGATTTCTAAGACTACAAAAAATAATCACAAATAATCTGTTGATTCGTTTTTTCACTTATAAATGTTGACATCTAGATAACTAAAGGATTAATTAGGATTACATTTGTTTTGTCTAACATGAGAAAAACCCAGAGAAATAACCAAAGACAGCCAGCAGGAAAACTCACGTAAGTCACTTATTTATCATCACATCTCCTGAGAATTCTTTTGAATGAAACTTAAGCTTTAATTGAAAAGTGAGATCCAAATTGTGCTCCAACTTGAGAGAGTTGCAAATTCTTTTATTTTGCAGCAGAAAATTATACTTTTCAGCCAAGTGGTAAGAGGCTCAGAATCCACTTCAGACCTTTTAGAACGGATGTGTAATTAAATCATGTCTGGTCTTTCAAAGATATAGAATATTTATATATTTTTTCTCCTATCCAGCTCTGTGGCTAAGTTCCATTTGTAATATTTTGAGAAAAATCAAACTTCACCTTTTGTGAACAATGTAAAACAAAAAAGGTGTATAAAGACAGGGAGACAAAGCCGAGCCTGTCCAGATACTTTGGACCATATATAACTTAATATTTTATCATCTCTTCTGATAAATATGGATAAGATCACAGACCAGCAAGCAAGTGCGCACATTTATATGATTCATCTTACAGTATCATTAACAAAATATTCATTCTCTGTAAAACAATAAATTGCTTGGAAAACAAATAGATGAGGGAAAGTGCATAAAGAAAAAAAAAAGGAATAGGAATTCAGTTGAAAATAATAATAATTATAGGCTATATTAATAATGAAGGGCACAGACGGTAAACTACTGATCTGGTTAAAGCCGCTGATATCAAACAATGCATCTGATCCAGGTCTCATTAGAAATTTCAAACTGCACGCCAATGATGCAGGCAAGAGTGGATGTAGAGATGAATAATAAAAGTGTGCTCCTTGCAAACACCACTGTGTAGCCCTTCACCATTCTGAACGGTCAGCCCATATTTGGTCTTCAGAAGTCTGATCAGTTTTCACTTTTTTCATGCATAAAAAAATATACCACCAGCACACAAATAAAAAAAGTCCAGTTGGACATTAGTTTGATGCTGAAACTTCAAATTCCAGTTGAGGTCCGATTTATCATTGGGTGAAAAAAGGGGTTGAAGTTTGGAGGGATTCCATCTCAAGATTGACGACAGTACAGATTCTGTTCCCCAAATGTACTTTATCCAGGTCCTGCTGAAGACCTGCTGACATAGGAAATTACCAGCTCAAACATTTGATACAAACTAAATGTAAAATAGTTGAGCCTCAGTGATATTCATAAGGACAGAGGAGGGGAAAAATAGGACCAAAATCCACAACAGCTGATCAGTTCTCTTGGGAATTGAGAAAAACAAATTGTGTGACTGGTTGAGTTGAGTTTCCACATTCGTTCAAAGTTTGGTAAACTGGGTGCTCGTCAGGACTTATATCTGTGGGCTGAACACTCCTTTGATTGATATTTTTGGACTGATAGAAGCAGCTGTCTAGAAAAGGCTAATGAAAAAGACAGTTGTCACCCCCTCCACCCGATATCTACTGCATCTTGGAACTGCACTTAAATGGTTCCTAAAATAATTTTAATGGTTTTTGTATTTGCTGCCCAGCAGCCAAACTCCCAAAAGCTCTAGGGCGCCTGAAAACTGACGATAGGAAAAAGACGAAGAGAAAAAGGTCAGTTTACACCAGTACAAACCAGCAGTTTCATTTGTACTGATCAGAGTTTGGTGCTGGTTCAGAGGAGCCCAGAGCTAGCCTATCTGTATCTGCCCAGAGTAAATGGTAAGGAGGAGCATGATGAAGAAGCCTGTCAACAGGCCAGCGTTTTGGATTGCAAAGGTGATGACGAAGGAGCTGCCGCCGGCATTCTCGTCCTCACGGCTTATCTCGTTCATCTCTGGAAACTGAGGAACATAAAACAGAAGGATAGAGGTCCTTTCAGATTGTGTTTGATGCACTTATTTGATGAAAATAGAGCATGTTTTATTTTTAACATGTGTAATGTTTAGGAGTATTTTCTTTTTGCCATTAAAAACATTACAACTTTGTTTTGAAAAATGCTATATATACAAAACCCATTAATATGTGATCAAGAATAATCATTATGATATATATTTTCAGAAGGATTTTCTTTCTCCTGAGTGAAAAAATCAGTACCATCTGGTAAAGAAGGACAAACTTCTGCAGTTTTTCCACATACAAACAACCTCTACCCAATAGCCAGGCATGCTGGTAAAGTCTTTTAATGAAACTCATACATGATATTTACTTCATCTTAACCACGTACTGACCATGTCGGCCAGAGAGATGTAGAGGAACATTCCCCCTGCCAGGGCAAAGATCCAGTTGGGAGAGAAGCTGTTGCCAGCCAGGATGCCAAAACCCATGCCCAGGTAGCAGCAACAGGCTGACAGGAAGTTAAAGAACATGGCCTGTTGTAGGCTCATCCCAGCATTCAGCAAGATGACAAAGTCTCCTGTTTATTTCAAGGGGGAGAATGATACTAAGTGTAGAACATGTATCTAGGAGGAATTCTTCAAAAACAGCTAAAACAGAAGAAAAATGATTCTCATGCTGAAAACACATCATTTGATACAATAACAATGACTTTGAGTGAGATTTTCAGCAAAATGATCATAAGAATCATCTACTGGCTCAAAGCCCATCCCAACTCACCCAGCTCGTGGGGGAACTCCTCACACAGGATGGCCACCGAGGTGCTCATGCCCTGGAAGATGGAGACGGTGAAGGAGGCACCAATGGCCAAGCCATCAATAAAGTTGTGCAGGCCATCACTCAGCGTGATCATCCAGGCCAGTGTGCCAATGTCAGAATAAGTTGTCCCTTTCAGCCAATAGCAGCCTCCGCCACTGGCACCAGAGTTCTTCACACCCTCTGGGCTCTTGGAGTCCTGGCAATTACAGGCAAATACATGTAGAGAGAGCAGCAAGAGGCAAACACTGTATGAGCGAGATCATCATGAAGTCAAGCTAACATCAATAAGAGACAGATAATGACGCTATTATATAGTAATACAATTTACTGTAATAGAATTTTTGCCTGAATGTAAAATGCATTTACATTTTATAATACATTTTGTAACCTCATTTTCAACAATGAAAATTCTATTACCAGGACAATTAAAGTTTTAGGAGTCTAGTCATGTCCAGTGATGTAAACTAAATACAAAACAATTAAAAATAAAACAAATCAGGCTTTCCGTGGTTCATCCTCTGTGTCCACCCTCACCTGAGGTGTCTGTGCAGGGCTAAGCATCAGCTCGCCTTCGCCTGCATCCACCTTGCCCAGAGCCAGACTGGCCTCTCCGTTCTGCTGCAGCTTCTCCCTCTCTCCCTCCTCCACATCCCCATGAGCTGTGGAGTAATTATCTTCTTTGGGGAAATGACTGTGGCCATGGCCCTAAGAAACATGCAGACAAACAAACAGATAACATGATCTATAAAGAAGAGATTGGAATATAATAACTTTATTAAATTAAATATAGAGGAATATAAATTCTGAACCTGAGAAATTTAAATGCAGCATTTTCCTCAAGATGTCTTGTGTTAATTTTGTGGTAATAAGCTATTAACACAACATGTTTGAGCCGTTTGCCTCCATGACAACTAGTTAAAATAATGGAAAGGAATATATTTTTTCAGAAAAACTGACTTACATCCCATCTATAATTCTGCATTTTTACCAAGATGACAAATTTCCCTTGTCGAAAACGAAAACAACTGGAATTACGCTACTAATTCTGACAAACAAGACACACTCACCCAGAGGCCAGTAGTAATTACTCACAACTAAAACTTTCTTTCGTGAGTGAAATGAGTGAATTCCCCTCTTAGGCAATGGCCAGAAGAAACAGAAAAGCACCATAGCAGGACACTTTGATGTTCATTGGTTTTTGATGGCAGGCTATGAGTGTGTGTCCAAAAACAAATATAAAAGATAAATGTCAACATAACTGTTGACTTTGTTGTCAAACGTCATATTAATGATTAAAAAAAATGAACGTGAATCCCACTCTGCGGGGCATATTAGAATGCATATCCTTTTCAATATGCTAAAATATTAGACTGACTGGCGAATTTTGTGCATTAGCTGAATTGTAAACTGCTGAAAGCCGTGCTGTTTACAGCATCAGTGCCTCAGGCTTAAACTGCCCGTAGCAGTAAAAACACCGAGTCGTGTCACCTGAAGAAGCCTCTTGGATGAGAGGTGAAATATCTCCAAGGAACTTCTTCAAGTCCAGTGGATTGATTTAAACAGCTTTGGATAACCATGACCTGGATGATTAAGAACCTACACAGACATCGTGTTCCTGCTTTTTTATTCTGTTCCCAAACGTCTCAGTGGGTTTTAACCCTTGGATGTAGCAAAGATACCCTTGAAAAACAACGCTTGGAATAAAATAGTGACAGGGAAGGTTAATTGGAGAAAATGTTCCACTTACCCCTTGCTTCTGTCTGAGAAGTACTCGAAGGACCTTCTCAGTGAAGAAAAACAGGTAAAAGCCTCCGAACACCACAACAGACTTGAACACGTAGGAATCCGCCATGGGATCCAGACCAAAGGCCTAGCATACGTGAAAGAATGTGGCATTAACTTTTAAGGAACGATGACAACAGTTGTTACATCATTATTATTCAAATGAAAGATGTGGTTTTAATTCTGCTCTCACATGGAATAATCACTAATAAAACTCTCAACAAGTAGTTGACACTAGTGGCTGTCAACTACTTGTTGAGAGTTTAATTTCTGGAGAAGAGTGGATGGTCAAATAGATTTTATTTTTGCAGCTAAAAAAATAAAATTTTCATTTGAGGTTATTGCTGTAAATTGAGTAGTCATGTTTATAGAATCTTCACTTGGTAAGATCCCAATGTCACATTTAGTGGTATCTATTGCACGCACTGTGATATGGGTCTAAAAGTCCCCTGGTGTTTGTTTATTTAGACATAAGAGAGATAATAGATTTCAAAGTTTTATAAATATGGGATGCATTTAGTAATGAAATGTTGGACTCCATAGAGCAAAAAATTCTTAAAATTGATTCTGAAGAATGAAGAAACACAACAGTTATTACTGGGTCATTGTTTTCTACTGAAATCACAATTATGAATAGAATCTTTAACTTCTTCCCCATAGACTTACATACTGGCTCTTAAAGGTCTTGAACAATTCTGTTTACCATATTTTCTGGACCATAAGACGCGACATTTTCCTAAGTTTTGAACCATGCGGCTTATAAAAAGGTGCGGCTATTCTGCGTATTTTTCCTCCATTGCTAGGGGCGCTCTAACCGGAATTAAAATCAAAATAGACGAAAAAACAATTCGAAGAAGAATAGCCTACGTTACTTTTTCTTTAGCAGATAGAACAGGCACGAGAAATTACCAATTTGTAATTATTATCAAATCCTCGCCCCTTCATCATGGAAACCACATGAAGAAGTTCGTATGATGCAAGTTTTAAGTTGAAGACCATCGAGCTTGCTATCCAGGAAGAAAACCGTGCTGTTGCACAAAAGCTAAGCGTCAATGAATCTATGGTGAGACGTTGGAGTCGGCAGCGGGAAGGGCTTATGCACTGCCAAAAATTGAGAACAGCTTTCAGGGGACATAAAAGCAGTTGACCTGAACTTGAAAATGTGCTGGAGGACTGGGTGAACACACGGAAAGCAGGTGGCCGAGGTGTATCCACTGACTGAAGGCAAAAACAATCGCACCCGAAATGAATATCAAAGATATCAAAGTTGGGCCATCATGGTGTTTCAGATTTATGAGACGTAAAAAACCTATCCATCAGGGCACGGACCACTGTCTGTCAGCAACTTGTTTTTTTACAGTACAAAATCGTTCTGTACATGCAGTAAATATCAAATTTTTCTACATTGATATCTGCGGCTTATAGCCTGGTGCGGCTTTTATATCTTTTTTTCTTTTTTTTTAAATAGAGCGGATGCGGCTTATATACAGGTGCGCTCTATAGCCCAGAAAATACGGTACAGTGCACCCTCATTCCTCGTGGTTAATGCATTCCAGGACCCACACACGAATCACAAATTCCAAAATATATCAACGTACTATTTACCTTATTATTTACGGTAATTTAAACATTTTTGAACCCTCCCCATACCGATATTAAACCACCTTCTATCTGTATTACCTTTTCCACCACTCTTATCGACTGTTTAAAGCACTTTTGTGTCTCACGGAAATGCATTACGTTCCAAGAATTGTGGAATGAGCGCACTTCTGGATGACGTCAGCCAACAGAATGCGCGTACGGTATCATGTGACTACCAACCAAAAATCCACAGTGAGGTGAAGGCGTGAGTCTTGATGCGCGAATGCATGAGGGTGCACTGTGCGTATTTAACGGAGTCGAGTTTTTAGATCACGGACTACAGTTATTTTATCTACGGTAGTTTTTCCATTGCAATTTGTGAGAGCAGTCCTATACTGTAGATGTCCAGCATTGTTTTTTATTTCAGCACCTTGGGCAGTTGCTATGATAATGCTCTGTTGTGACATGAGTGGAGCAGCTGATCTGTAATGTTTAGCAGTATAAAAAATAGTCTAATTAAAAATATGCTGATGCAACTGGGTAGTGTGTTAGCTTAACAGTATGCACAATAACTCACCATACTTACTGTGATTAATATAAAAGCTATATATTAATGTAGTTTTCAAAACACAGCACTTCACTGAGGCTCTGCAGCTAAGTGAGTCAGCATCAACGCTACCTCTGGGATGAGCTGAAACAGGGCGTTGGAGTACAGCGTGCCAATGGCCAGGGCTATGAAGTACAGCAGCAGTCGCTTGTAAAAGGTTTTCTTCATGAAGGGCACCACACATGCCCCCACCAGCGAACACAGAGAGATCAGTGTCACACACAGGATCCCATAACCCCACACTGATCATTGGGGAGGTGGTGGACAAACAAAGGAAGGGGAAAAGTGAGAAAAGGAGACAGAGGTAACTGGTTTAGAAGGATTTTCATTGATTAAACACCAGGACAAGGAACAAAAACAATAAAAACTCCTAAAAAGAAAGGAAGAAACAGTGGAATCAAACTGAAAAGAGAGATGTCAATGATGCCTGCAAGTATTTCAAAAGACAACAGGATCATTTGTTCATTGAAACAGGTGACTAGAAGTAACACCTTTAAATTCCTTTTGAAAACAATGTGTGGTCTTGGCATTCCTCTGTCACACACACACACACACACACACACACACACACACACACACACACACACACACACACACACACACACACAGTCCTCATACACTTAGATGCATCTATACCCCTACGAATGCCTCAAGCTTCACAATCATTGCTACTGCAGACAAAACAGGGGGCAAATGAACTTTAAATAGTCTGAGAGAGACAGAACAAGTCTAACAAGCGGTCATATTTCAGTCTGAAGGACGCTTGCAGGGTGCTGTGCTCCATTTCTCTAGGATTGTCTTACACAAAGTAATCATTCCCAAACCCACAACAGTGAGACACAGTGCTGTACATGCTGAGGTGGTAGAAGAGTGGGCTAAACCATCTCTGAAAAAAAACCAACTCATGGTTGTCCCAGATGTCAGTACTAAAGAAGGTACAGACACAGTAAAGCATTGATCAGATGATCGGCGATGCAGTCAGGGTAAAGCCCAACGAAAGCCCATGCCACAGCGGTCATTAAAGCCTCAGGAAACCAGTGGCAGGAAACAAAGGCAGGAAGAGGAAGAGGTAGAAATGACCAAAGGACAGACAGGCGAGCACACTGCAAACAGCAGCTACTAATTCAGTTCCAGACAATTGGCCGTGCAGTGAAGTGAAACACAGAATTTTTGGCGTTTGCGCTACAGAAACTAAAATGAGATGTTTAAGGAATGTGAAAAGGTGCGTAGATGGTGGATTGATAGCAAACCTCTGGCAGGAGCTGCAGAATGGAAGTCGTATACAGCGTGCCAATGGCAAGAGCGATGAAAAAGGTGAAGACGTACTTCATAAAGCGTGTCTTCATTACAGGCACAACTATTACTCCAGTGAGGGCGAAGACATTGATCACTGTAACACTCAGGAAGGAAAAGCCCCAAACTGGCGGTTTGAGTAATGAGAAAATTGGAGGGAAGAAAGAGTAACATTAACACAAATTCATATGAAAAATATGAGGTAAAGCAGATGAAAATGGAACAAAAATATCCAGCAAATGCAAAGCTACTGGCCTCACATCACATCATCTGTATCAGGTTTGTTCAACTGTGAGAAAATTGATTATTTATTAGTTACATTTCCATCAAAAAAGAATCCAAAATCAAAATTACAACAGATGATTCTGGAAGCAAGAAAGTGACTTTCTATATAAAGCAGCAGATTCGTAAATATGCATTGAAAACATTATTAGTTTGATAAGAAATAACCACACCATTTACACAAATATATATTACCTACATAAGCTTCATACATATTTACACATATCTTTTTTTTTATTGTGTTGTATAACTTTTTGGTTGAACTAAATCACATCTCAGCTTTCAATGAACACAATTTATCTTTTTAGCTTAAATTATTATTTATGTTAAAAAAAATTCTTAGTTAAATGGTTGGAAATCAATGTTTTAGCTGAAACTTGTAGAGAAGAAATAAGCTTAATGCAAAAGTTCAATTTTTTTGCTGTAAGACCTGTAAAATTTCCAAAAAACGGTGTGAATAGATACATATTTATGGTCTGATCTTCTTTAGTAATTGGTGACTTTGTTCTTCAAAAGAAGTCAAAACTAAAGCAGTTTGTAATTCAAAAATATTTCTTTCAACAAGCTACCAAAGCCAACGAGTGACCTCTGTTAGGCACCAAAGCAGATTACAGTGTAGATATCAAAACCTCATCAAAATCTTTGGGACAGTGAAGAGGACTTTGTTAGGGTATGTACATAGGTTTGACTTCAACATGATAAGTTCAGAAAATATGCCTTATTGGGTCTCTGAAAACAATAGCTAGAGATGTATGACATTGACTGGTGAGAATACAGTCAGGATAAATCGGGGAATAGACGTGTGACCTGAGGCGCCCCACCATCAGCTGACCTCCACGGCTTCGGGAAAGAAACAGCCCTCGAGCCAAAATAAGCTGCCCACAGGGGGAAGTGTACCAAGGTGAGCAATGAAGGAAAACAAATATTTCCGCGGAGACACAGAGATGGCGCCAGAGCTCTAGGGAATTAAACAATTTCTCCTCTTTTCCTTACTTATTAAACTGGGTTAAAAGTAAGAAAATAAATGTGTGAGCTGACTCAGCACAGAGTCACAGCATGAAGAGATTGATCAGTCATAAACAAATAGGAAGGCAATGATGGTTACTGCAGTTACTTTCTATTTTTTTCAGTGAAAACTTTACATTAGTGAAACCAGAATTGTTGTTTCAGTTGTGATGCGGATTCCAGGGCAGAAAATAACTTTAGTACGTTCTCAGAGACTGTCATATTCATTCATTCATCTTCCGAACTGCTTTATCCACCGTAGTGGGTCACGGGGAGCTGGAGCCTATCCCAGCTGTCTTAGGGCGTGAGGCGGGGCAAATTGTAGGCGCGACGCCAGTGCGCCGCGGAGCCACACAAAGACAGACAGACAACCATGCACACTCACACTCACACACTACGGGCAATTTGGATTGGTCAATTAACCTGAAGCATATGTTTTTGGAGGTGGGAGGAAGCCGGACAACCTGGAGAGAACCCACGCAGTAATGGGGAGAACATGCAAACTCCACACTGAGCGGGACTCAAACCCGGACCCGCCTTGCTATGTGGCGACAGCGCTACCCACTGCGCCACTGTGACGCCCAGACTATGATATATTATTTTTATTTATAGCTTCCATTCAGCTAGAACTCAGTGTTTCTTAATTCACACTCCACTCTGGATCTCTTAGTTTAGAATTTTTATCAAATTTAGAATAGAGGCAAATGCCAAAGGTTTGTCAAGGACATGCAGCCGGGCGTGAACTGTCTGCAGTCAGCACATTGCGTCCACAAAAGAGGAAAGGAAAGAGGAGGACATTTGCAGATTCAGTGCTTTCCTGTCTCATCCTTGCATACTTGTGGTGTCTAGAGAATTTGGAGGCTTTCCAACAAAACATAAATGTAGTGTTGAGCCTTGGCTTCTGAGCAGTCACTTTCATTTTAGGACACATTTTGAGCTCACATTTGATGAGAGTTGGTGGAAGTTATATGACCAGCCACATCTGTCTGTGTAGTATACATTCCAATTTCTTGTCAACCTTTTGAAACAGCTATGTGTTTATCATGTAAATAAACTTATTTTCATTTGAATTTAACCAAAATCTTTGGTAATACAACTCAGCTAAATGGCTGATCCAGGATTTTGTTTGTTTGCTTAGAAACTGTTTCTTATTTTTCAGGTTTTAATAATGTTTGCAGAGGTATAGTATGTTTCCTCCAAGGGCTCTTTTCTTTCTCAGTGCATTCAATTTCATTAGTAATTTTGTATCTAAGATCACAGTTGTGTGAAATGGGTGGGCACGGGGAAAAACTTGAAATTAATTCTCGACAAATATGATGATGTGCACTCTCTTGAGAGACCCAAGTCATTAAAAACGGGTAAAGAAGCAGTAAAAAGAAGCACAGAGGAACAAGAACAGGTTAAAAAAATACAGACAACCCTCAATATTCATCTCAAAAACAATTGAAACAATGAAAGGATATGGCAGTATTTTTATATCGCCAACAAATGTATTATAGCTTCAACTTAATAACTCCTTATAGATTATTAGGCAGTGAAAACGATTATCAAACATCTTTATTTTAAATTGCTTTATTCCTAAAAATGTAGCAAGTAAAAATTGAGGACATGTAAAGCAACATGAATTAACACATAATACCAATTATAGATCAACCATCAGTAACAAATCTGCACACACCTTCGCTGTCTGAGGGCCTCGGGGACAAATCTTCACTCAGCTCCTCCTCCTCGTTTTGTTCCCGACAGGAGCCAGCATCCAACTGCTGCAGCATGGTGGGACACAGCTTCTGTAAGGCCTGTCCATCCAGTCGCGACTGCTCGCTGATGCTATAAAGAGCCAGCGTGTCTGGAGGCAAGCACTGGAAATGAACATAACGTTCAGTCAGATAGGCAAGAGAGGTTACCACTTCACTAGTAACAATCAGCTGCATTCATCAGGGTCACATCTGAGTGCATTTCCCTTAAAAAAAAAAACCATTTACACAAAGACAAGCAGGTAAAAGGGAGAATGGAGAAATCTTCAACCTACACACGAGATTCAGTATCAACTCTGGTAAGGGGCTTCGCAATCAGCTGCAAAGTGTGCAGCTGAGTGAAGAAGAAGGAGAAATGTACTTTAATAATCCCCTGGGGAAAATTTGATTTTCCGGGTCGTCAAGCTCCTCAACTGTTCTCTCGGTGAGTGGCGAGTTCCCCAGAGGTCAGGGCCACGTCCTCCTTTCAGGCTGAGCTCACCCTGACTCCAGGGTGGGTGTCAGTATCATCATACCCGGCCACTTCAAAGACCTTCATATCCTCATTGGAGCATTAGAAGTTCTATTAGTCTGGCTCTTCACCCAGGCCTGTTTGCCATGGGAAACCCTACCAACATAGCTCCTGGTATTAATCAAGCCTTCAAACTCCTCCCCCACCACAAGGTAGCAATTCAAGGGGTTGTATAAGTATATAAAGTCTAATGACGTCTAAACTTCCCTTTGAAAATCACCCGAAATATTTAACATCAAAAGTCATATGAAAAGTCAACTACATCAATGGTGACGAGTCATAACTGGAAAAATAAGCCAACTGAATTTTATTTTGTGAGGACAAATGTTAACCATTTAAACATAGGTGGAGCTTTGGTTGGAGTCACTCCAGTAACAAAATAAAAGAAAACCCAAACAAATATTTGCACTCCGGGGAAGCAACAGTTCTTGCTATGAGTTAACTGTCAAACATAATCTCTTAAATATATTGAACAAACATAAGAGTGACACGTGTCCTTCCTTCACAGCACCATGCGTTTCACCAAGGAGGAGAACACTGGGGGTTATGGGCCACAATTTTACTTTGGTTTTCTGAGTCACACTCACACCATCTGCCTGGCAGTGAACACAAGAACCACATATGATCTCAGACTCCCAGTATATAATTTCACACATGTGCTTCACAGTTTTGTCAAAAGAGAAAAATCAGAAATACGTTCAAAAGCAGACTAGAAACTGAGTTACTTTTCTATGACACTAAGCACGAGAAACATGCTAAATATTTCAGCAATGTGGTACCAGTGGTTCCTGCTTCTTTCAGCCATGAGGTGAATCTCATACCAATCTGTCAGTGCTATGAAGAGCGACACTGATTTCTTCCATTCATAGATTATGTTTAAAGTTAGCTTTTCACTGTTTGTCCAACATATACTACTTGTTAGTGACGTCAGTCAGTAGCCAAACTTGAGGGGAGCTACATGGACGTGCACTCCTCTTTAGCTAACTTTGACTTTTAAACCATTAAGCCAGCAATAGTAGTAATAGTAATAGTAAGTACTGTAGTAGTAATAGTAATCTATTTTAAGCTAACAAATCCTTTTTTTTTAATATAGTACAGAAAAAAATCTAAATTAAGTTACAATTTGGTGATGTTTACAATATATGGTTGGACGGCATGACAAGCATGGAGAATTGTTTTGGATCACCAAAGCAGTCTTTGTGTTGTTTTTATATTTTATGGGTGGCAGTAGCTCAGTCCACTGAGTCTTGGGCTGGGGGCCAGAGGTTGGCCAGTTCAAGAACCATGTGGACCAAAAAGTTTGAAGTGTGAACTGGCTGTGGAGAGGCGAAATCAACTAACCAGCCACTCAACTAAGGGTCACAAGTCTCAGAACCAGATACATTTTGGTGAAAAAGCTTGCTTTGCTAATGCAGTGAACTTAACTGCACAATACATCACTGGTCACTGGAGGAAAATTTTAGCATTGAGACTGGATACTGGAGAGGGGATCTAACTTTGGTCGCTTGTTTGGTTGGCTGTTTTGTCAATAAACCAACAAATCCTGCCATTCTTCCAACTTTTATCAATTCTGACGTTATGGTAAAGCCAGCCTGCCCTTACCACTAAAATGTGTTCATTATTATAGTCTAGTATATTCCAATTTATTTTGACATTTTTCCTATTAGCAACATGATCTTATGTATCAATGTACACAACACTATTTTCAATTAGTCATAATAATTTCAGTAGGTTGCTCCACATGGTCAGCACCTCCCCAAACATTTGTTTGCTCCACATGGCCAAACCTGAACATTAAATCCTGCTAGGCCAGCTATGCATCAAAATCGTTTTCAGTTTGTGGCAAAAAATTTTTACCCTATATGTATATTTCCTTTGGTTTACAAAAGACACACAAAGTACCCAATTTAATCATTTATTTTAATTCAAGTCAAACAAATGCATGTAATACGTCCTGTTCTGGCATAAATTTTCTAAAAGAGTAACACTTGGTTTCAGTGATCATTTTATAGTCTTTTATAGTGGTTGGATGTGAACTTTTGTTGTTGACATTTGTGATCACCCCTGCTTCAAATTATAATATGTTAACTGAATATCAAATGTAAAGTAACTAACCGATAACTCAGTAGTTACTTTTCTCAAGTTGCTTATCAGCTGAGGTTAATCGGACTTTTCTGAAGTTTTTCAGCCCAAAGATGACAAGTTCTTGAGCTCTGATTTTACAAAATATATTTAAGATGTGGGGGAGGGCGACTGCAGGAATTACTGAGTCATAGTCACATTACCACATGTTTGTAATTGAATGTGCTACGATGGTTAGTTCATGACTCTGAGTAACAATGCAGTGTTCCTAATGGCTTGCAGTTCTGGCGTAATCAGCTTTTATTTTAAAGCGTTAAGTGTTCAGAACACATAAGTTTGTACAAGAGAGTATTTCATCAATTTAATGATTCCAGCAGTAGTCCGTTTAGCTGACAGCAATGTCTTCTGCTGTCGGCTAAGAGACATTGCACATTATGAGAGATGCCCCCTGCAATATCTCCACATAACCAGCAGCCATTTAATGATTCTGCACAACCTGAAACAACCAACCAAACAAGCGACCAAGGTTGGATCCCCTCTCTTGCAATGCGTATTTTTAATAGAAGTTATATTGGAACCACAAGACATCCACAACAGGAGAACACTCTGTGGTCTGATGTTTGAAGATGACTGAAGTAAAATTAAATGGAATACTCAAAGAAAATGTATGTGTGTAAGTGGGATGGGAAAGCCAGGTTGACTGTTTTATAGATCTATTAGGGTTTTATATACAGTAATTGTTTTAATGACTGATTGATTTTTATTCACTGTAGTATTAACTGGCCATGTTGCTGAGGTGGAGAACTGTATGAAACCTTTCACACATTAAAACCTGGCAGGAAAGCCAGCTGTTTTCAGAAGCACTCGTTTCCCTGCATTTGACCCACGCCAAGAAGCGGTGGGCATCCTTTTCAGCGCACAAGAAGCAACTTTAAAGAAGCTCTAAATACTCATACAGTATATTCAAGTACATACTCAAAAAGCTGTAACCAGAGATCCATATAAAAGGATCCTTCCAGACCCAAGTAGCCTGAATGAAATTCAGACTTGCCAAATCCAAAAATTTATTTGCAATGAAAACCTAACTCATGACGGGACAGCCTGCTGGAGGCTAATGTCAGGAACAATGATAGTCGTTTAAGAAGTAGTTTTAAATTTATATTCAATGGGAATTTTATATGAAAGATTTAATATTTTTTGCTAAATTGGTTTTGGTGTAGTGAGTCTATTTATTAATAAAAATGTTTATCTTGACTTTTCTTTTTGCTTGTGTGATACACAGTTTAGATACACAAATCACAGTTTAATCTAACATTAAACTCTCTTAAAAGCCTGCATAACAATGCAAGTATTATTCTTGCTGTGTTTCTCACAATTCTTTACATCTTTTATATCTGAGGCAGAGCAGAAACAGATGTCAAAAGCAATGTTGCATTCATGCCAACCCTGACATGTAACTTTCTTTATTTTCTCTTCATGATTCCTGAATTTCATGAGGCCAAAAGAAAGAACTTTATCAACATGGATCAAAGTGTTCTCACCTTGGAGCTGTTAGATTTGGGGAGAGCGGTTGCAGGCGTCTCCGCCACACTGCTGCTGTCGCTGTGGCCATCACCCTGACCTAGGCTGAGGAGCGCCAGCAGTTCTCGAAGCTGTGGCACCGTGATGGTGCTGTTGTCACCATGACGGGACAGCAGGTTTTGAAGAACCTGGGCTGGGGACTGTGTTTCATTCTTCCCCTGACCGGTCACTTCGCCCACTGGAAAGATAAGCCCAGCGACAGCCAGAAAGAACATAAGTTGTGTCTGGAGGAGGGTGAATGTCATCGGGGCACGGCCATGATGGGACCAGATAAGCATGGCTCCTTTACTGGCTGCAGGACGATGACCTGTGGGGCAGGGGGAGACAAAAGTAAAATACATACTTCAAACAAAATGCATCCCTCCTCCAAAAACCCACTCTTTTCTTATGGTAATATTTGTGTTATTTTCATGAGCAAAAGCAATTCAGTCAGAAGTGAAATCGCGGCTCGAGAGGAAAAAAATGAAAGTGAGGGAAAAAAACACTGAGCAAAGACATCTGGGTTGCTCATTCTAAAATATGAAAGAAATTTTTAATTTACTGATATTTTCATTTTTCCTCAGTTAATAATCAATTCATTAAACATTGACTGAGAATGACAAAGTCCAGAGTTTGGGATCAGACTCGAAATGAATTTCAGCCAATCAGAGCTCACTAAAGTGGACTTTAAACCAGATTAAATTAAGCTGTGTACATTCAAACATTCTAATCAAGAAAAAGAACAAGATCAAATGCAAAGTAAACTAGTTTTCCTCTTTCCTGCATCAACATGGCATAAATGGCATGTCTTTTTTTTTTCATTTGAATTGACAGATCTATCCTTGTGTCATTGTTATGTTTTAAAAGGTGTAATGAGAAAAATTTGCAAATAAAACTTCAAAACTTTCAAAACTGAGCCAAAACTTTTATTTAGAAAAAGCTTAGTGAATCATAGGGTGCATTATTTATTCCACTGCATGAGGTTTGTCTTATCATCCACTTGTGACAACCTGTGGGGGTTTCACCACTGGCAGCACTGTGGAGGATTGTTTTGAGAAGCAGGTCTCTTTGGCTGGTGCTCTTGCACAATAACCCCCATGCACATAAACAGTGTTTATTTACAAAACGACCCTACATGAACTCTCAATTACAAGGCCCAGCATTTCAAAATCATGTTCAAACTTACTTCATAAAATACACCTAAAGAGTGTAGTAAGAACTGGTTTGCACACAAATCAAACAAACAAAATTGTGACTGAGGACAAAAATAATGTCACAACAGGAAAACCCCCACTTGTGCTGACAACAACTACAACAAAGTTGTTAGATAAATTTAGTACAATTTAGTAAAAATTTTCACAACTGCAGTGCATAAATCATCACAAGAATGTTTGATCCAAGAATGTTTGAGATGTGAACAGATGACACACTCTGCTCCTGTAGTGGGCCGTCACGAGTGTGACCAGCTTTCATCAAACAATGTGTGATCACATGTGATTCAGCGCCAAACTTTAATATCCAATAGGATAATGAATGTGGGTCAGTCATCGATATGTGACTAAAGTTGTCACTGAATTTCTGTGCCTGGTGTAACAGTTGTGTCGATGTGTAGTTATTCAGAGGAAATGACACCAGTCTGAACGATTATAATTGAAGCACAAACATAAAGGAGAACACAAGGAATCATTCTTCATCAAAAACAAACAAGGAACAGGAAGTCAGCGTGGTAAACCCAACTGCCAGTTGATGATACACACAATATACTAAGTACAGTGTATGAATCAATAAAGAAATATATGTAAAAGGCCACAATCGAATAATGCTTAACAGCTCCCACAACTACCAGTTTCATTCATTTTGACTTATAGTTTACTGCATGACTGCTTTCCCAGTTTTACAAAAATGAATTACAGAAAACATTAATTTTCAATTTGTCCACATATCTAGAAAAATGGCACATCAATAAGTTTACTCCATACAAATGAGTTTCTCTTCTTTCCATCTTACTACACAAACCATACATAGACCACTGTTTCATTTCAGTACACCCGCACAGCCTGGATGAATAAACAGACCCATTCATTTGTTAAGGAACACTCACCTTTTCCTACAGAGCCTCTAATGATAGCTGGTGCGTAAAAGCCCCTGGGGGTCAGTCTTTAGGCCCTCAGGCCCTGAGAATTCTAAGTGATGCAGGTTAGGAGGAAAAAGAGAAGGAGCACGGAAAATAGAAAGAAGTGGAGTAGAAGTACCCGAAGAGCGCAGCAGGTTCCTCAGGAGTGCAACAGACTGAGAAAGAAACAAAAAGTGAAGGTTAAGACTCCCCAGTGAAGAAGACAGCAACAAGATATAAAGACAGAAGAGAATAAACCTGAAATATAAGCTTATATTTCCTAGATTTACGTCTCCCACCAATTCAAATACATTCCCGGTTTATTCCAAGGTCAAAACGCTGTTGAGGTAGCCAAAAACGGACATTCAGCTGCAGTGAAGCAACATAGCACACTGGAATAAATATGATCAAGGTTTGGCAAATTTTAACGCTTCAATCAGAGACAAGAAAAAAGGAGAAGGCCATCTCCTCCTTCTTTATATGCTGCTGAGACACCCTTGAGCAAGTCGCTACATCCTAGTCGCTAACAACATACATCTGTGTCCATGCTGAGCAGCTGTGCAGAAATGTGAGATAGTACAACTGTAGAACAGAACATTTGTTTTAAAGTCAAGGCACCGTCAAATGACCTGTGATAAAAGCAGCTTTCTCTTACTTTTAATTTGGGTTCAGTCACTGACTTTGTCTCCTTTTTCTCCCTAAGTCTTTGTGGTGAGGAGACAAAAGGAAGACTGTCCTCTTTGATAAACACACCTCTCCAGATGGAGTGCAGGGTTAGGGTTAGCGTCTCTCTGGAATTCTCCTCCTTCACTCGCGATAATGAGGCCTTATTCTAAAGTCCCGGGAAAAGATGTGGACAAAAAAATGTGGACAAATATCGTCTGTGTCTGTTTTAGCTGTGTTTTATATTTCTCTATTGACAACTTCTCTGCCAAACTAACCTTGTGCATGTTTTATGAGCTCTGGACATTGCCCTCCTTACTACTTTTGTTTTTTTAATGAAGCAAAGATCAAAGCGAGGGTTGAATAATGGTGCTGAAATGATTGGATAATCCACCTTTTCTAAATCATATGATTATACAATGATTATTTTGGATTGTTTTAATGTTTTTGGATCTGGATTCAATTGCAGTGGGTGCTCCTTTTGGAATGCTCATCTGTAAAGTTTTACAAGCCAACCAGGCTGATGTTGAAAATACATTTATCAGCAATGACAACATCTGCACGTACTGTATATGGGTCATTCTACCGAATTCGTGCAAATTGCTGTCCCACAATAAAAAAAAATACTTAACAAAACAATTAAGAATTCAGACTTTCAATTAATTAAACTCAAAATATACAAAATCATCATTTATGCTACCTTTAGGTACTTTCTATTGGGAGGTAGTGGTGTCAATCTCTAAACCCTAAATTTCAATCCCTGAAAATAATACTTAAAAGATTTTTTCATTCTTTCCAGTAGTATATTTTAAAATATTTAAATATATGTTTGGTTTCTTTCAAACCGAATGTAAAATATTTAGATTTACTCCGAAGTTTTTTTCTAAATCACAATACAAGCTTCAAAAAATGCTGTCCTATGCTTGTATGCCACAACCATAACACAAGTTGTTTTACCGAGTGGGTAAAACATGTGTGGCTAAAACCCGAATGGGTTTTAGCCACACATCTGAATTTTTGGCCAGGAAGTTACACAGCATCCCTGTCCCTTATGGCTGCATGGTGAGTCATTATCTCTAATCATTTTTAAGTAAATGTGTTCCAAAGTCTGAAAAATCAGTATGTTAATTAGTGTCACAACTGTACACAAATAAGTTAGTACACCTTTAAGGGCTCAAATCAATGTTTAATCAATGTTTTGTTGCGTGTACAACTGTTAAAATATCTCTTTCTAGCCATTTACTTGTTTGTTTGAATTATGCTAGAAATTGTCTAAAAATGTCACAACCGTAACAATTTGTAACGTTATGGCTGTGACGTAAACAGCAGTGATAACATGTAATGTTTCACATATTTAAGGCAATGTCTCATCATTATTGCTACATTATACTCAAACATAGTAATAATAAGTATGTTATTATTTATGTTTATACTGTTTAGTTTACACCTTTATTGTTAACTAGGTTTTAAACCAACTAGGTTTTGAAATAACTAACAAAATAACTAGGTTTTGAACAAATTAGGTGCTGGACTAACTAGGTTTTAAACTAACTTGTATTTTAACTAGGTTTTAATTAACTAGGTTTTGAGTTATTATTTAACATAAAGAGTAATTATTTAATTATTTATGTTTATTGTTTATGTTTACACTATTTCTGTTTACTCAGTATGTTTGCACTCTTACACCTTCATACCAACACATTTAATGCTGCCACAATATGAAGGGTCTTGATCTCTTATTTGTTACACCATTGCACATACCTTCTTATATTGTACATATCTGGTTATTGTATATTTTAATGTTAGTGTTGTCCTTCTGTTTATTAAGTTTTTGTTTCTTTTTCTTGTTTTGTGCACCAATCCTGCTTTATGTTCAATTGCTCCTTGAGGACCAATTAAGTTTTTTTAATAAAATAATAAAGAATAAATAATCTTCTTTTCCTTTCGGCTTTTCCCTTCAGGGGTCGCCACAGCGAATCAATTGCCTCTATCTAACCCTGTCCTTTGCATCCTCTTCTCTCACACCAACTACCTTCATGTCCTCCCTCATTACATCCATAAACCTCCTCTTTGGTCTTCCTCTAGGCCTCCTGCCTGGAAGTTCAAAACTCAGCATCCTTCTACCAATATATTCACTATCTCTCCTCTGGACATGTCAAAACCATCTCAGTCTGGCCTCTCTGACTTTATCTCCAAAACCTCTAACATGTGCTGTCCCTCTGATGTACTCATTCCTGATCCTATCCTTCCTGGTCACTCCCAGAGAGAACCTCAGCATCTTCATCTCTGCTACCTCCAGCTCTGCCTCCTGTCTTTTCCTCAGTGACACTTTCTCTAGACCAAACAAAATCGCTGGTCTCACCACAGTTTTGTATACCTTTCCTTTTAGCTGAAACTCTTCTATCACACATCACACCTGACACTTTCCTCCACCCGTTCCATCCTGCCTGTAAACGCTTCTTCACCTCTTTTCCACACTCTCCATTGCTCTGGACTGTTGACCCTAAGTACTTAAAATCCTCCACCTTCTCGATCTCTTCTCCCTGTAACCTCACTCTTCTACTTGGGTCCCTCTCATTCACACACATGTACTCTGTCTTACTGCGGCTAAAAAAGAGTAAAGAATAAATAATAATAATAATAATATATTGATTTGTAAGTCAAATTTCATTCTTAAGAATCTCAGAGTGCTAAATAATGTATGATATAATAAAACATGAATATAATGCTGATTGGGGGCGCCAGTAGCTCAGTCCACTAAGTCTCGGACTGGGAGGTGAACTGAGAGCGGGAGGTGTCAGTTCACCTCTGAAGCCCTGCCAAGGCGGCATAGAGCAAGGCGCCGTCCCATTAATAAGTTGCTCATTTGATATGCACCATGAAAAAACTAGGTTATCATTTCAGTATGTGAATAACTTGCTTATTAATGTTCTATATTTTTCCTCTTTAATGCACTTTCAAATACAAAACACGTAAGATGTTTTAACGTCATGTTGCAGTAGATGTGCTGCTATGTTGAAGTAATGTAAAAATAGTATGACCTCATTTTACTGATTATAAACATTTGTGTTTGTAAAATTCAAATTGTAAGGCAGGTTATGAGTTAATGTTAAACAATATGGTTGAGGGGATACAGTACAACCTTGCAAAATTAATCATGTGGTCACAATCAAGCAGTACAGTCAGTATACCATAACACTGAATGTTTTATGAAATAAGAATTAAATTAAATTATATGATAGCTATTAGATAAATGTGCATTCACTGTAATAACTATTTAACTCTGACACCTTTAAGATCACTGTAATTCATTTTACAAAAAAATATTGCATTTACTGTAAATTTGGATGAGTCTTGGAAAATAAACCTTGGAATTTGTTTAAAAATTGATTAAATTGTAAAACCCTTCATAATAAATTTCTAAAAATATTCTTTAGATACTGTATGGACATACGATTTTAACAAATTAAATGTAATAGTTTTTATTGCAGTGTGTTGCTGTGTTACGGTAGTGAGACATTTCAGGTGCGGGAAAACATTTCAAGAACAGACAAGGCATTAATACATGAAGTTTAACTGCCCCTTTTCTAGGTTTGTAGAAACATGGCACAATTTATGTATGGAAGAGGTTTTTGGAAATAAACATTTTTTAAAAATGTGTCTCCAACTCTGAACTTTGCACCAATTCGGTAGAATGCCCAATATAACATCCAGTGCAGTACATAAATCTGCAATATACTGGTAAAGCTGGAAAGAAACAGCAAATCTGGATCAAAAAGAGGGTAAAGCAAAAGTTTTGTAGAGGCAGCATCACATCAACCTAACTGAAGCTTCTTGTAGTTTTACCCATTTCTAATATGCACAGTGTCAGTTTTTGGAGACACTCCTCTTAAAAAAAACAACAGCTGCCAGAGTTAAAGTGATCTCTCTTTTCCACATTCATTTTTCATTACATTACGTTACATTTAACCGCAGTGAACTTTCTTACCATGAGCACATGTTGCTAAGCAGTCTAGTTTGGATTTTTTTTACCTTCTTGTGTAATACATGTGACCAAACGAGTTTGCTGTGAACTAGACTTGCAAAACCAGAACACAACACAATCCTGGAAAGCAAGCTGCTGTTGTGCTTCATTCATTGAACTTGGCTTTCAAACCGTCTGGGTCATCCTCATACCTAACGTGTTTGTGGATACCACATACGTCCATACACCTGTGGTAGGTTCAACCACCAATGACAACAAGATATCATTTCTTGTGCAGATATGAACCAATGTTTACTATTGTTACATCATAATATATTTACAATATTCCAAATGAGCAGTAATCAGTTCTCACTTGTACAGCTCATTAACTGATTTTTTTTTTAAGTGCCGGGTTGAGGGAATCTCATCAATTTTATTTTATTATAGCAATGAAGCAAATTTGACTTTCTGAACAAGATCCTCAAAAATCCTGCATCGGCTAAGTTTCCTCTAGTTCACAGTACAATGGCAGCAACTATGAATAGATGCCTGACACCTTGTTTCCTTGACTGTAACAATAACACAAAACCTGGAATAAATTCTATTTTCCTAAATAAGTACTTTTCTGTCTCGGAATCCAGACCTCTGTGAACAGTCTACAGAGAAAGCACCAGACATCTGGGCTCTATTAAGCACTGAAACATCACTACGTTTGTTTCGTGTGTTGGTGTGCACTTTGAGTCCCTGGCCTATTTATGGGGATAAAGAGGTGTTGGGAGACACATCCACCCTACAGCAGAGATGTTAGCCTTCGCAAACCAGATAGCAAAGCCCCAGCTAGCCAGAATGTTAATTATGAGCTGAATAACACAGTCACCAGGGGGTAAAGGAAGGAGAAAAGAGTATAATGGGAAAACTTTTTATCACATGCTGCTGAAGTCTAATCCCAAAGGCTTGGAGCTGAATCCACTTTGCTCATCTTTTCAAGTCTCACTCAGTTCTGAGATTCACCACTCTGCTCTGCCTCATACTTTCCTCTCTGATGATTTGTCGGATTAGAGGCCAGAAACATTCTGGCACAAACAAACCATGATACAAATAAGCAAAACACAAAAAATATACTACATAAAACACACACACGGCTCCAGCAGTTACACAGAGCTCAAACAGACGTTTCCCTTATCGTTATCACATTCATCAGCTGACAATGGTGAAAAAAAATGTCCTGGCTGTAACAAGGTCACAGGAGAAGCTACTAATTGAAACGCCACCCGACAACCAGGTTGTGACCAACTCAATGAAAGAGTGGTGATGAACGCGTGCAAGAATTTGGCGGTTAGATATTTTGCAAGGATTAATTAAGCTGAACACACAACTCAAAACCCACGCTGTCTAGATGGACTTGTGAAACAAAAGTGTGCTGCATCATCAGGAGATGAGAAAAGGGTTCATGTTTGACAGTCAGCTGGAAAACTGTTGCTTGGATTGATGCTAGATTGTTCTTATACTGTAGTTCAGTAATTCAGCTGAAGTCAAGAGGGTTTAAAGTGTTTAAACTTTTTTGGGGGAAAAATCAGATGTTCCAGATTTGTGGAAGGTTACAGTTCCAAAAATGTGAGGCTGAGAGTCATGGCTCACAGATTAGCCCAAAAGAAGCTCTTTGCCACCCAAGAGGAGTCTGAGTCCAGTTCTCTAACTTTGTTGTTGTCTATTGGATCCTGATTTAACTCTTAACTTTATAAAATTATTTCCAAGACAGCCCATCCTCCACTACTTTCGATCATGCAAACAAAAAACAAAAAACAAAAAAGAAAACAGAAAAAAGAGCAGTCAATCCTAATTTTTCAATGTGTGCTACTTTGGTAGCAAATGAAGATCTTGATTTGCCTTTCTTCTTTTGAGATTAACTTTTTTTTTTTTTTACAAAATAATGAGAAGACTCCTCCATTGGACAACATATGTAGAGTAAAAGCTCATTGTGTTACACACTTAAATGATCAAAATATTCTGAGAAACAAGCACTGAATAGTTGATAAAAATGCAGCAAGTTGGTCAATATGAACCTCCAACTACAGATCATTTAGTGTCATGACCCACCCCCCCAACAGAATATGGGAAAAAAAATAATCACAATCAAGATAAAGAGCAGCTTAATGGTTTTAAGTTCTAAATGATAACCATGAACCTGGTAGGTTCCAGTGATCTTCAGCGCTCTGACTTTTACATCCATAACAAAAGCATGTTCTCAAATTGACCTGCAAGACAGTTGTCTGTTAACCAAGGATCAGACAACAACAAAAAGCTCCTACAGACACCCCTCAGCTCCACTTCTGTCTATTTCAAAAGAGCTCCTACAAAGTTGATAACACAAAGGGTAAGGTACCTTTGGTGAATGGAGATGGGGATTCTGCAACCATCCTTTGTCAAAATGGTCTCAATTCAGCAGCTTGTTCTTCAGCAATCAGCAGAGTGGTTTGTCCTCACATCTACACACTCACCTCACTTTATATACTGTTAGAGGGCAGGCCAGGCTAACCCGTGCCGTGGCTCATTAACCTTTCCTTAGGCCTTTAATTACTGTCTCAGCAAGTCCTCGAGCTTCTGTCATCAACCAAGACGGTTATTACTTGAGGTAATGATGACTGTCAACACAATGTTTGGATCACCGCATGCATTGCCAATGTGCTCCACTCATCTGACAAAGGGCCATTTATCATAAAATTACAGTTTGAACATTTCCTGGTATGGCCGATCCCCATACCTGTACCTTGAGGTCAGCTTTGGGGTCAGTGATCAAGAGTCAGAAAGTAACACTGTACGTGTGAAATAAGCATACATTTGAACCAACGGATAATACTTGACATTTTAATAATGCATGGTAAAATTCTGTACCTTTAACCTGACCATCTCTCTATATGTTAAGTGGGTGAATAATTTAGCAGAGGACCACCTGAAATAGAAAACACGTTTTCTATAACAAACCAAGTTCTGGAGTCAACCCTCATGTTAAAGATGATCCTATTACTGATTTGACATAATAGATGTCTCAAGAAAAAGAGCTTTTTGCTGCGTCTCTATATTATTTTAGGCTTATACACAAGTAATGTGGGAGTTCACAGTCAGGCGTCTGGTCGGAGTAGAAACAGCGTGGATGTCAGGGGTGACAGAGCAGCACTGATCGGGTCGTTCGATGCTTTAACAGAAGGTTTGTCATTCCTAGATCCGCTCAGCAGCTCGAGCGACGTTCACACCATCACTATTTTCCACTTTGATTCTAATAAAACAAAACATCACTGAATGAAGAGAAATAAATGAATGAGTCGATGCAACTCTGGGTTAAGTTTAACTTAATTTAAATATTTAGTTTACTTTCTATAACGAGTCACCCCGCAGTGAGCTAAAATAGAAGGAAATTCCGTTGGGATGTAGATGAATGACTTCTCTGTCGATTCTGAGCCGGTTTTATTCACATGCTAACACAGAATCAAGTAGCTAGCTTCTTATTAGCCATGACACTTAGCTTACCCGGTGATGCTGTTCGGGCGAAAAAAGCAGACTTGACGTCAACTAGTCCAAACTATAGCGTCTCTTTCGCTCGGTTTTATCACATTCAGGTACTGAACATGACACATGTGGGCAACAGGATGTCTGGGGCAATGTCATGTTAAATCATTCACAGGTGGACAACATTTTCCTCATGTCGTCTTCCAATTCAAACACTGAATGTAGCGCGTGGACCTTCTGGTGGTGTAGTTCTCCGTGGTGACGTCGACAGTTCGCTGTTTTCACTGTGGCTGTGTCGCCCTCATGCGTTTAAAAGGGACACTACAACACTTTAGCCTAAAACATGATCAGGTTATTATACAGTATTATCTACCACTGTATACCACTCACCATTATTGGTTATTTCAAATATTATTTTCCATTAAACATTAGTTTTGCAAATTCATTTGCAAATTAATTGTTAAAGTTAAATTTGTAAAATTCATTTTAGATGTAATGGTACCAAAGTAGAAAACAGCATTATAAGAAACATCCTCGTAAAGTCATATTTAACTAATGAGGGGTATTCATTTGATTTAAACAGGGTTTCAGATTTTGATAGTAATGCACAACATTTTCTGAATTATCTGAATTCTATTTAAGTATGTAAGCATTTTCCCATGTAAACAATTTTACAAAAGCACATTTCAGAGGTTAATAGCCAGGATCATTGCTGGGAATTCTGAAATATTAGCAGCAAACATGGATAATATTAGTATAGGATTTTCTCCTGTGTCCCTTTCCCCGGCCACATCCACCAGCTCTCACTGTGGGATCCCGCACCAGATGCCCAAACCACCTCAACTGACTCCTTTCCACGTGAAGGAGCAGCGGCTCTACTCTGAGCCCCTCGTGAACAGCAGTGTTTCTCACCTTATCTCCAAGGGAGACACCAGCTATCCGCCTGAGAAAGCCCATTTCAGCCGCTTGTATCCGCGATCTCGTTCTTTTGCTCATGACCCATCGCTCATAACCATAGGTGAAGGAAGGAACAAAGATTGAATGGTAGATGGAGAGCTTTGCGTCTCGGCTTAGCTCCCTCTTTGTGACAACAGTGCAGTAAAGCGACTGCAATACCGCTCCTGCTGCCCAAATTCTCTGTCCAATGTCACGCTCCATTGTTGCCTCACTCGTGAACAGGACCCCAAGATACTTAAAGTCCTTCACTTGTGGAAGGACGTCATCCCCCACTCGGAGTAGGCAGTCCACCAGTTTCCTACTGAGGACCATGGCCTCAGATTTGGAGGTGCTAATCCTCATCCCCGCCGCTTCACACTCGGCTGCAAACCGGAGCAGTGAGTGCTGCAGGTCATAGGCCGATGACTCAAACAGGACCCCATCATCCGCAAAAAGCAGGGATGCAATCCTCAGGCCACCATACTGTAACCCCTCCTCACTGTGACTACACCTTGATACCCTGTCCATGAAAATCACGAACAGAATTGGTGATAAAGTGCAGCCCTGGTAAAGGCCAACAACCACTCGGAACAAGTCTGATTTACTGCCGAGAACTCGAACGCAGCTCTCACTTTGGGCGTGCAGGGATTGGATGGCCCTGAGGAGAGGCCTCCTCACCCCATACTCCCGCAGTATGTTCCACAGTATATCCCTGGGGACCCGATCGTACACCTTCTCCAAGTCCACAAAACACATGTAGACTGGATGGGCATACTCACAAGCCCCCTCTAGGATCCCTGTGAGAGTAAAAAGCTGGTCCGTTGTTCGACGACCGGGACGGAACCCACATTGTTCCACCTCAATCTGACGTTCGACAATCGGCCGGACCCTACTTTCCAGCACCTTGGAGTAAACTTTCCCAGGTAGGCTGAGGAGTGTGATGCCCCTGTAGTTGGCTCACATCTTCTGGTCCCTATTTTCAAAAAGAGGAACCACCACCCCAGTCTGCCACTCTTTTGGCACTGTCCAAGACTTCCACACAATGTTAAAGAGGTGTGTCATCAATGACAGCCCCTCAACACCCAGAGCGTTCAGCATTTCCGGGCAAATCTCATCAATACTCAGGGCTTTATCACTGTGAAGTTGTTTAACTACCTCCGCGACTTGGCCCCAAGAGTTTGACTCGAATACCCCATCATCCTCCAGCTCTGCCTCTGCAACAGAGGACGGGTCAGTTGGGGTAGTTGGATTCAGGAGTTCCTCAAAGTGTTCCTTCCACGACCGACAGCCGTATACAGCTTGGATGGTCCCCCGTGTCCCCCTCCTGAGGTGTCGGACAGTCCTCTAGGACAACTTTGGTGCCGTCCGATAGTCCTTCTCCATGGCCTCTCCGAACTCCTCCCACACCCTCTGTTTTGCCTCCATCACAGCCGAGGCTGCAGTCCTTTTGGCCCGTCGGTACCCTGCAACTTCTTCAGGAGTCCCCAGGGATAACATGCCCCTGAAGGCCTCCTTCTTCAGTCGGATGGCTTCCCTGACCACCTGGTCCACCACGGTTCCTGCCCCTTGAGGCACCTAAGACCTTGAGACCACAGCTCTCAGCTGCAGCTTCAGCAATGGAAGCTTTGAACATCGACCGTTCAGGTTCAATGCCCCCTGCATTGAACCTGAATGCACGAGAAGCTCCTTCGGAGGTGTGAGTTGAAGGCCTCGCGGACAGAGTCCTCCTCCAGATGTTCCCAGTTCACCCTCACTACTCGTTTGGGCTTACCAGGTCTATCCAAAGGTTTCCTCCGCCAACGGACCCAACTCACCACCAGGTTGTGATCAGTTGACAGCTCTGCCCCTCTCTTCACCCGAGTGTCCAAAACACACGGTTGAAGGTCAGATAATACGATCACAAGATCAATCATTGACCTCTGACCCAGGGTGCTCTGGTACCAGGTACACTTATGAGCATCGTTTTGTTTGAACATGGTGTTAGTTATGAACAATCCGTGACTAGCACAGAAGTCCACAGAAGGTCGAATACTCCGAACTGATATTTGGTGCGTACGCACAAATAACAGTCAGAGTTTTCCCTTCCACAGCCTTAAGGCGTAGGGAGGTGACCCTCTCATCCGCCAGGGTAAACTCCAACACAGCTGGGGGGTTGTGAGTATCCCCACACCCGCCCTGCGCCTCACGCCTGACGCAACTCAGGAGTAGAACAAGGTCCAACCCCTATCCAGGAGTTTGGAACCAGAACCGGGCCTATGCGTGGAGGCAAGCCCCACCAGATTCAAATGGTAATGCTCCACATCCAACACAAGCTCCGGCTCCTTCCCCACCAGTGAGGTGACATTCCACGTCCCCAAAGCCAGCTTCTGGTCTGTTGTGACCCCCTGTCGTCACTGCCACCCATATGGCAGCGCGCCCGACCCCATCAGTCTGCCCTGCGGGTGGTGGGCCCACAGGGATGTGCTTGATAAGCTGAATACTGTATTAACTTCCACCTGCAGCTTAATGAGCCTGTATTTTATATCATGTTTTCTTTGATTGTTTCACTGTGTTTCTGTATTTACTCTAATTCTACTGATTGCATGGCTTCACGAGTGCTGAAAAGCTCTTTATGCTGTTTTCAACATTGTGATGTGTTCATTTTCAAAAAAGGTAATAGGTCCGAGGTCAAATGAAACATTAAAGAAAAGTTCATGCTTAAATAGCTGTCGGAGTATACTGAATAGGACAACAACTTGCATACGTACAGAGTAATACGTACTTTATTTGTATCAAAAAAGGAGGGCTCGTCCGGGATTTGAACCCGGGACCTCTCGCACCCAAAGCGAGAATCATACCCCTAGACCAACGAGCCGCATGCTATACTAAGAGCGGTGATAGGTAAATAACAGCGGTACTGCATGAAACGTATTCGGTGAAACGATTTAAATTTTCATTATATACTACAGTATATATAATTTTATTGGTATAGCGTTTTTACACTAGAACCAATCGCTGGATCTCACTGACGTTTTCCTAATTGTGGAAGTGTGCGGATGCTGTATGCGTAACCCACTGAGGAATCTGGTTCATATCAATGTTGTTCTAACTGGATGTAGGTTCACGGGAGATTCAGTTTAATCTCGATTAGGTAAGGATAAAGATAAAGTTATGTTATTTTATATCTAAATCTAAGTGAAAGATATCTTTGACATCTTTTAAAATATCTTTTTATTTTATTTTATTTTTTTTACAGATTTTTCAATGAAACAAAAGCAAGTTTGTTGATGAAGCTGGTGTTCACAAAAATTGCAGGGACAGTCAGAAGAGGTTTGGATAAATGTATTTTTAGTCCAAAATGTACTGTAAATGTAATATACTTTATTAATCACACTCTGGATCACACTGTTGCATATATGGTGTGTGTATACAGTTCCGTAACACATATATGCGTGGGACCTGTGGGCGTGGGGTGGGGTGGCAGGCAGCTCCTTCGTGGCATGCTCTCATAAAGGGGACGGCGCCTTGCTCAGGGGTACCTCGTCAGTGCTCGGGATGTGATCTGACGCCTCCCACTGTCAGCTCACACTCCGAGGTGACTGGGCTGGAGTGGGAATCGAACTGCCAATCCTGTGATCACTGGACGACCCACTCTACCAACTGAGCCACTCGTTGGCAGGTCACCCTAACCGAGATATCTTCGGAGCTAAATAATGGTATCCACTGCGAGGACAACTGCCTGACAACTTCCTCATTCAGCTTGTGCCACGTGTTGTCTAATAAACAACAAACTGGTGTTATACAGTAGAGAGGAGGTTGCAGTAGACGTGCTGCAGCGCCCCCTAACGGGACAAGCAGAGGGGACAAGAAGATGGTTCTGCGCAGGCGCGTCTGTTCGTCAGGCGGAAGTTGTTTTGGTTGCGGAAGTGTGTGGATGCTGTAGGCGCAGCCCGTTGGAGAACCTGCTTAATGTCAGTAATTTAACCGAATGTTGATCTAGCTGTATGTTGGTTCCTGGGAGCTTCACTTTACATCTCGTTTAGGTAAGGATAAAGATAAAGTTCTTCAGGGAACTGCAGCTGCTCAACCCCACAATGACTCGCTGTACAGAAGCTGGTTTGGCTAAATTAGCGCGGCTAACGCGACGTCTTTGACAGGCATTGATTACTCCAGTGACGGTTAGCCAGATATTAAGACCCGTGGGGGAAAATATATATTTATTACACCCAGAATTTGCCAATTGACAAAAATTGAGGACTTTTTAAAAAAAGGTAAGAGGAAGGTTGTGTTACTGTCCAGATACTTGGGCTGAAAAGGGCCACGGCTAAACCTCTGTGACTGGACCTTCTGAGCGGTGGTGGTTCCACCAGGGCCGCTCCGGCACTTCACCTAAAATAGAAGCAACAATAAACAGTAAATAAAAATAGATTAATTATTCATGGTTCAGAATTATTATGAAATTATTTGATATATTTTAACACTCAAAAGTAAACACATCCATCAGTTCCCTTTATTATAAAATATTGTGTTATTATTGCTGACTCGTTTTCTTTTAGCTGAATTCAATTTTGCAGCCAAAATCATTAGTAAAGTTCTTGTGTTTTGTGTTTTAAACTGAATTAATGCATCACATTTCAAAGTAGTTGAAATCCTGACTCTAAAATGAAAACTTTATACCTGTGTTTTATTTTACTTTATTAACTTTAGAAAATGAATTTCATTTGTACAAAATATTAGTGCAAATAAAATGTTCAAAGATTTGCTGATGTGTTTCTCCCTCAATATGATAGTATTGAGTTTCCAGTTTGTAATTATTTCTTTTTCTATAATGACAACTTAACATTGAAGAATATGAGCACTTAAACAAAAGTGACATACGTTTTAGTAAAATCTTAAAGGATGAATGAGCAACTTCTGATGATCAATACCTTCTCTATCCTCTATTGCTTTCTCTAAATGACTCACCTTTGCTTTTCAAAATGAGTTGTGTCTTAATTATGGGGCGTGAGGAAAAGCCACTTCTTTGTGTAATTTGTAAGTGATATATTATCTTAAACACTGAAAGCAATTCATCCTTAGTAAAATGAAATGGAGCTCAAGTCTGCTAATCATCAGAGTTATTAAGAGGCAGTGAAAATGATACGTGATCTAAATAATTAAGTCGTATCGTTGAGTTTGTTATTTGCACATTCCACTGAACACTAAATCCTCTGCTCATCCACCCAGCGCTCCTGCTTGAGCCATCATCATCATGGCAGACCACAATGATGTTACTCTGTCACCAGAGGAGAGAGTTCGTGCACTGACTAAGAAAGGAAGTGCAGTGGAAGTCAGTGATGATATGCATCCCCGGCGCTACTTCCGCTCCGGTATGGAGATGATCCGTATGGCTAACGTCTACACGGAGGAGGGCAACATCGAACACGCCTTTGTACTTTACAATAAATACATTACGTAAGTGTCAACAGTGATGGACCAGGCTGATTGGCTTGTTGTGTGCTTTCTTAAATTGTACTAGGTGCACTAGTTTCCCATTCATTGTAATGGATTTTGTCTGCTTAGTTTGCTACAAAAGAAGTGTTGAATATGTTGTTGGCTAGAATGTCAGAGAAACTAACCAATATCTACATAGTTTGTTAATTTCAATGAACTATAATTGTTAGGCCCCAATGTTGCTCTCAACACTGGTATACATTAATGTTAATTGGGTAATAACATTTTTTCTTTTCACCAAGGCTCTTTATAGAAAAACTTCCCAAGCACCGAGAATACAAGACGGCAAACATTCCTGAGAAGAAGGACACACTAAAAGTATACATGCGATGTTTATATCTCCCTCTAAAATATATCAGAGTGTAACTGTTCTTTCAATGATTTGCTTGAACTTGACATTTTGTTTGACATTCTGTCTTTTCTAGAAATTGAAGGATGTTGCCTTTCCTCAAGCAGAAATTCTGAAAAAAGCTCTTTTGAAGAGATATGACCAGGATTACGCAAAGTATCTTCTCAAAAAGGTAAACTGTCTTCTCTTGACATACTGACTCCTGCTAATTTATTGCATTTATTGCATTGATTAATTCATGTTCAAAATATGCTATCAAATTAAATCAAACACTGGTTTAACATGTTGCATGAATCTAAACGGGATGAAACATAAGCAAAACAGCAGTTGCTGAATAAAGCGGATGTTGCAAACCAATAGCACTGACCTTATAAAGTCACATGTAGTTTGACAGAGATGCACCTTAAATCAAAATTTTGTTAAGTTGTTTTATAGTCATTTTTTTCTTGTGAAAAAGCTGGACTTTGTTAATTTTCTTGTCATGTTTTTTTCTTTTTTTAACCAAACACCACCTGCTGAATGTCAAACCTACATGCATGTGATGTGTTGGTTGTGTGTTCAGAAAGCCGAGGAGGAGGCCTTGGCACGGGAGCAGTCCAAGCAGCGAGCGCTGGACGTGGAACGGGAGCGGGTGGCTGAGATGCAGCGGCGTCAGCGGGAACAGGAACAGTTCAGTGCCTTTGAGGAGATGATCCGTCGACAGGATCTGGAGAAGGAGCGCCAGCGTGTGCTGCTGGAGTTTGCAACACCTACTGCACCTCCGGCTGACACGCCGCTCATTCCAGGCATCCAGGGCCCCTCGCTGGTCCCACCCACATCACCGCAGAGTCTGGGGGATCTATCTGGTGACAATAACCATCAGTACAATCGGCCTTCTGCAACCATCGGCACACCCGCCGCAACCGCACCCAGCTTTGACCGGTCCCTCAAGCCTGGGTCTACGCTGAGCCCAGGAAACAACAGTGAGTTACTGTTTGTGTGACTCGAGGGACTGGCCTTTAGAGGATTTCTTCTTCTGAACTGAGTTCTTTCCTCCTGAGCTGCTTCATTTCCTGTTCACACCGTGCCTCTTTCTGAACATCACAAGAATCTAAGGTCTTTTGTTTATTCCCATCTGTGTAATTTTACAGATACGATGGTGGACGCCCTTCGGCAGCTGGCTGTGCCCGCTGAGCTTTGCCATAGCTTTCTGAGGCTGGCAGAGGCCAACACAAGCCGAGCGGTAGAAACTTGTGGCATCCTGTGTGGTAAACTGGTAAGACTCTGGAAAGGCTGTGATGAACGTAAAACACCATTTTACTCAAGTCATTGTTTTAAAATTGTAATGTCAATGAGAGAAATTCCCTCTTGTATGACCCTTGGGGAGTGTAACATAATCTGACGCTTGTGTCACTGCACCAGATCTGCAGTGAGTTTGTTTGATTTACACATTTGCTGGTTGTGTTAAATAGTAGCTTGTTTCTTTTGTTTATATACATGACTGAGAGTTTTCGCCAGAGGCAAATCAGCTGTTAGTTTTATTTGCAGAATCTTTGGATTACTTCTTGACACAGCTTTGCAGGATTTAAATGACTGCAATGTCAATTTTTGTTGTGTGTGTTGCAGACCAGAAACGCTTTTACCGTGACCCACGTCATCATACCAAAGCAGTGTGGTGGGCCAGATTATTGCGACACAGAAAATGAAGAGGAGCTCTTCCTGATACAAGACCAGTACGACCTCATCACTCTGGGTTGGATCCATGTAAGTAAAGTTGAGGCAGATTTTGGCCAGTGCTGTCAACTAATCATTATTTAACTGAATGTAAACAATAGAATTGTCCTCGAATAGTAACCTATAGCTTGTGAATGAATTAAACTGATGTCTGTGTTCCTTAGACTCACCCCACACAGACAGCCTTTTTGTCTAGCGTCGACCTCCACACACACTGCTCCTATCAGATGATGCTGCCGGAGGCCATTGCCATCGTCTGCTCGCCTAAGTTCAAGGAGTAAGTAGAACCTTCCAGTGTTTGTGATAAACTTCAAATAAAAGGGGACTCGATTTAAGTAATGTGCTGGGGGGTTTTTCATGAAAGTTTCTTTTTCTGACATTCGGTATCAACTAATCAACCAATATACTGTATCTCAGTATAGTGGTTTATTCTCTTCCATTCAATGTTTCTCATGACATGAAGTTGACATGTAGTCTGATAATTCAAAAAGTTTCATGGGAGTTCATTGTGACACCAAAGAACGTAGATGAACACGTCTAAAGAGTTAAACTGTTGCGTTAACTTCTGTCGGTTATTGAATTTAATTTCCTTTCTTAATCATACGCCGATCATTTGCTCTGATCTGTGCTGAAGTGCTGCTTTGTGTTGTGGTGTTTGTTCCAGAATTGGTTACTTCAAGTTGACCGATCGAGGAACAGAGGAGATCTCCACATGTAGACAGAAAGGCTTTCACCCTCACAGCAAAGACCCGGCTCTATTTACGGTGAGTGAGCTTCTGCTTTGAGATTGTTAGAGGAAAGATGTTTTTTTGTTCAATCAAGTAAGAAGACTTGATTTCAACAGTGTACCAGAGTCAGTTTTCACTGTACAAGTGCACAGATTGTCTGATCCTGCCCTGTGTCAATAAAAGTCACAATGTGTTGTCAGCACTGTTTTGCAAAGGAAAACTTTAGAAGAAGAAATTGTATTATGCAAACTTTGAAGTGGATCTGCCTTCAGAAATAATGCATTTGATTTCTTCAACATAAATTTTGTTTTTGTAAACACAAGGGGCTTGTATCTTGTTTTACTCCATTCATTCTGGTCAGTCACTTGGAAGAAGTATCAGCTGAATCAAAATAGACGGTCTGTCAATAGTCTTACTCAGGGCTGGTTTTAAAGCAGACTCTGTAGCCCACAGGTTAGAAAAGTGGACTAAAAGGCTGATCCAGTCAGAAGTAGATATTTGCAAAATAAGAAATAGTTTGTCTCAAATTAAATGTATACAAAGAGTACAACTTTCAATGTAGATTGACTTGAAACACAAAAACTTACAGAAATAATCTAGAAATTGTCTTTGCAGCGGGCCACAGTATTTTTTTTTTGACTCTAACTTTCATCTTTCTTCTCTTCTCAGCATGCGGGACATGTAACCATCATCGATAGCACTGTGTCTATGGTGGATTTGCGGTGATTTATTTTGTCCTATTTCACCAGAACACTTATAGACAGTTTTATCAAACTGCAGACACTTTACTGAAGGAAACACTCGTCGTATTTTTGGGATGGGACTGAGCAAAGCTGGCCATGAGTCAACCATTTATACGGATTGCATTGGCTCTCGAAGGGAGCAACATTGTGAAGTCTTTTTTGTTGTTGTTGTTGTTTTGTTTACTTTCTTTGTTTTACTGTTCAAGAGAAATTATGTCCATTCTTTCTGCGTTCTCCATGCAAACAAGTACGATCTGTTTGATGGACTAACAAACTTCTTGCTCTTCAGCCCCAGTATGTCCTCTTGCTCCTGCTAATTCCCTTTTGTTTTTTGCCATTTGTAGAAATTTGTGTCTTTCAGTGACAGATAACTGTCCAGAAACCCAATGTTTGGGTCTGCCTGATAGATAAAGTGCCATGAATGAGAACATTCACTCAACTTGTTCATTGAGCATCAAGAATTTTGGAGTCTTCAGTTTGTACACAGGTCCTAGTTCTTCTCACTTAGCCTCTTTCCTAAGTTGTTGAAATACTGCTCGTGACGAGAGACAGGAAAGCCAGTTGAAACTCAGGTATGAAGGCAGTGTTGCTGTTGTGTATTATATTTTTATACAAAAACACTATCACTCTAGACTATCCTTTATTTAGGAAAGGTTTGTTTAATGCACTCTTACCAAGCAGCCGCCTTTTTTCATTCTTTCTTTTTATGGAGAGGTAGTAGTTCCTGTAAAACATGTTCTGCAATGAACATGCATACAACACACAATCTGAATGTACCTTCTGCTACACATTACTAACCGCCTGGCCATGTTTCCTCTTCCTCCCCATTTTTGTTTGCTCCTTTCTCTTGGTATGAACAGTAAAAGATTTGCCATAATTGTGTGAAAACCTTTAATGACCTTTAATGCCAAGGTAAATAAAGTAATTGTAGATACATTTATTCTGCATTCTTTTGTCATCTTATTTCCTTTTACTTTTGTGGTAAGGCATAGTTATGGACTACAAAAGTTACTTATGTTTAAGAAAAAAGAATATACAAAGTAATTTCAGCTCAGCCTGACCCAAATGAAATAGGACTTTCGAATATTAGTAATACCTGCATTTACACTCCTGTTTTCTACACTACCCTGTTTTCTAGCTAAATGGCTCCTGTCAAAAGGTCAATCAGTGCCCAAAGGTCTTAATGGTTGTTTGTTTTAGTCCTTGCAACCTGGCCAGGCAATGTCAGCTGAAATGGGCTTCAGTCCCTCGCCACCCTCCATACGAAATGTGGCCAACGATAATGGATCAAGTGAATTTCTTTGTTTTGTTTGTTTTAATGAGTTTCTCCCAAATGACTGATAAATATGTGCTCTCACTTCTCTCAGTTGGTCATCCAGGTCCAAGCAGTACAGTTTAGGCTTAGTTTGTGTTGTAAGCAGCCTCATGAAGAACCTAACAGTACCATTGCCACAGAAATCAGTGTTTCAGTGTGACTTTGGGTAAACTATGCAAACCAGAATTGTTACTCCAATTTGTGCCAATGAAAACATTTTTAAAAATGTTGCCTGCAGGTTTTAGTCCTGGCAAAGGAAAGTACCCTGTGCTGTATATTGTCGGGATCCTTCAATACGTCCAGTAGGGGGCGGTACAGTCGGTGGTACAAAGGCTTCTCTTAAAAACCGGCGATCAAGAACAAAAACAGGAAGCAAAATTCAGGTGGTTAGTCATATTGTGTGTAAAAGTGTGTTGTTGTATCACAATTATTCCCTACGACCCTCACAAAACATCAACATGGGGAAGCGACAGCACCAAAAAGATAAAATGTGAGTATAAAAGTGGTCTTGAACGGTAAGCTGCGTCTCAGAAACATTTTGTTGCTAGCTAATGCACGAGGAGCGCTAAATAGCTAACGATAGCTGCGTAAGTTACGGTAGCGTCTCCAGTATGAACGGGTGAAGAAGTGAAAGTAGTTTCACAGTCAAGGAGACATTTCAGTCCATTAAAAGTAATGTTTCATAAGCATGGACATTAAAATACAGCAAACGTTAAAGTACTGCTGGTAAAAGCGCACACAAGTATTAGGGTATCAATTATTGGTTATATACGTGTGTGCATGTATGAATGTATGTATATATACAATATATATATAATATATACATATAAAATAAATTTTGTATTTGTATATACTGTATATGAATCGTTTCACATACACACGAGTTTGTTGACAAATAGAAGCTACGTTTTTATTGTACATTACATAAGGATCTGATAATGTAGCCGCAGGAGGGCAAAAGCCAGTGTCTTGTGTTAGAGCGGTGCAGGACATGTATGAGGACTGTAAGACAGTGGTGAGGTGTGTGTAGGTGTGACAGAGGAGTTCAAGGTGGAGGTGGGACTGCATCAGGGATCAGCTCTGAGCCCCTTCTTGTTCACTATGGTGATGGACAGGCTGACAGACGAGGTTAGACAGGAATCTCCATGGACTATGATGTTTGTAGATGACATTGTGATCTGCAGTGAGAGCAGGGAACAGGTGGAGGAGAAGCTAGAGAGGTGGAGGTTTGTCCTGGAAAGGAGAGGAATGAAGGTTAGCCGCAGTAAGACAGAGTACATGTGTGTGAATGAGAGGGACCCAAGTGGAATAGTGAGGTTAGAGGGAGAAGAGATCAAGGTGGAGGATTTTAAGTACTTAGGGTCAACAGTCCAGAGCAATGGAGAGTGTGGAAAAGAGGTGAAGAAGCGTGTACAGGCAGGATGGAACGGGTGGAGAAAAGTGTCAGGTGTGATGTGTGATAGATGAGTTTCAGCAGAAATGAAAGGAAAGGTGTACAAAACTGTGGTGAGACCAGCGATGTTGTTTGGTCTAGAGACAGTCTCACTGAGGAAAAGACAGGAGACAGAGCTGGAGGTAGCAGAGATGAAGATGCTGAGGTTCTCTCTGGGAGTGACCAGGAAGGATAGGATCAGGAATGAGTACATCAGAGGGACAGCACATGTTAGAGGTTTTGGAGATAAAGTCAGAGAGGCCAGACTGAGATGGTTTTGACATGTCAAGAGGATAGATAGTGAATATATTGGGAGAAAGATGCTGAGTTTTGAACTGCCAGGCAGGATTGATTTATTGGTAAGTCACAGAAAAAAAGAGAGATGTTGATGTTTAACACAATATTTAGCCAAAAGTACTAAGTTACTAATGATTTACTAGCTTATTTTCTAAATCATCTTTCCTTGTGTGTGTGTGTGTGTGTGTGTGTGTGTGTGTGTGTGTGTGTGTGTGTGTGTGTGTGTGTGTGTGTTGCTTACTTGCTTTACAGGTACATCACCTGTACAGAGTACACAAACTTCTATGGTGGAAAGCGAGCAGGTTAATTGTATTTTTTATTATATTCTAACATTTTCTATTACAGTCTTTAGTGTCAGCTTGTTATATTTTGATTGGCAGATTTTTTTTTTTCAATTTCCCATCCTGTTTGTAATCTTAAAACTACTTTTCAGTGCCCTCAACCCAATGTTTGAAACAACTTTGCATTAGATTTAGACGTCACTGGAAATTTTACAAACAGCCAACTGAATTTAACAGGATCCAGTAAAACTATTTTAGTATACATGATTTCATTCATCTTTGCCATCAAAATGACTGGTCTAACTCTTTAAAAAACCAGGCTATGTATTCGACTAATGTCATTTAAAGCTTAATTCTGCATCTTTTCTGATTCCAGAAATCCCACAGGCAAACTTCAGACGACTTCCATTTGACCATTGCAGGTAGGGAAAAACATGTTATCAACTATAGAGGAGGAACAGTGGATCTTTCTTAATTATAATCTGTAAAAATAAGTTTGTTTTTTTTGTCTGATATCTAATTCTGAGCATACAATTCCAACAGTAGTATATAGGTTTATTAAACAGTCTTTTGCATGTCAGGTAAAATACTGTAAACAGAAAACTGTCCATGCATCAATGATAATGTATACAATTTGTCTCATTTTGACTTAACTGTATTCTCTGAAACATTTTAGCTTGTCTTTTCAACCATTTGAACATCCTGTCTGCACTGCAGAGGGAGTTGTCTTTGACCTACTGTAAGTAAATTATGTTATTTAAAGATGAACTGTACATTTTCCACACTGGTGTGTCTTATAGTATTGTTGTTTGCCTTTTTATTGTCAAATTGTATTGATTTAATAGTCATACCCTGTGTTGTGCCAATTTAAGGGATGAAATGAAAGATTCAGATGGTTTAACTCTTGTGATTTCTCTGTCAATGACACTTCCTAATGTTGAAATGTGTCTGGAATTGTTCATACTAATCCGGGTGTCTTTTCTAAAGATGTCAAGCTAACATATAGGAAAGGTGTCAAAGGAAAATAAAAGGAAGATGTTTGCTGTTGAATTCATATTGTAACTTGAATGTATTATGCCATTTTCATGTCTCTGGTTTGAGGTAACATAAAACATTTCTGCATTTTACTGCAGGAGCATCGTCCCATGGATAAAGAAGTATGGCACTAATCCCACATCTGGAGAAGTAAGCAACACAAGACACAAATCTTAGACACCTTCTCATTCACTGTACCTTTCCCTTTTTTGTCGTGCCGCGTTGAAAATCGATGGTTAAAATCATAAAATTCATATTTTTACACGTTGAATATACAGAAACATAGTTTTTCAGAAGAGTGAAGTGAGAAAAGAGACGAGTGGTGTTGTTTGCATTTGTTTCAGGCTTAGCGACTATGTTTCATCTTTGCAAACGATGTTACTACTGCTAGCCGCAGTAAATAGAGATACAAGTTCAAAGTGTAATTTGAATTCATTTAGCCGACATACAGTACTGTAAAAGTTTAGTACATCCCACACAAGTACTCTCGATGCCACATACTGGTAATCCTCAATTTATGAACACAGTTGGTTCCGAGAGGCTGTTTGTATTATTATTCATAAGTCATTTATTTAATTTCAATCTATAGTATACTTTCTGTGCGGAGTTTATATGTTCTTCCTGTGTCTGCATGGGTTCCCCCTTACCTCCAGAAACATGCAGTACAGGTGGATTGATCATGTCAAAATTGTCTGCTGTAGCAAGTGTGTGGGTGAATGGTTGTTTGTCATTTGTGTGGCTCAGCGATGCAACTTAGATAGATATAGACTTTCTTTTTATGTATTTTTCTAAATGCAATTTCCAGAAGTCCATCGATATTTGATATTTACTGCAAGCATTTGTCAGTAAAAATGTCACTACGACTTCTGACAGACTCCACCAAGCTGATCGCTTTGAAGATTTGTGTAGTGACTTTTAAGGAAGTACATGTTTTTGTGAAATGATTTTAGGGACTGCAAATTTTCATCTCAATGTTCTCCTTTGTACCATAGAAACTGGAAGCAAAATCACTAATCAAACTGAACATCGCCAAGAACAATGATGGTAATTATGCATTTGTTCAGTGGACTACTACCACAAAAGATTCATGTACAATTTAAGGGTGTCGTTGGTTGGTATACAGTATTTATCTTACTTTTTCTTGCTCAAATCACCAGAATCTATCCAGTAGTTTAGCAAGGTCAAATGTACAATTATCATACTGCAGTGCGGTGTGAGATAGCAGCTTGAAAATTAAACGAGACTTTGAGGGTAATTTTTCTGACGGGGATAAAAGCAAACGAATCTGCTGGAGGAGAGATGACACTATTTAGCAGAGAGCTCATTATGTGGGGTACATGTTGGCTTCTGGAGGCGAGCTTTCATTCTGTGGAAACCTCTGGCTTTTTATCACCCCCACCATGAATGACATGAGGAAGACCGCATTGGGAGGGATTCTGTCTGGCTTCTTCTCCTCATTCAGTTTATGGTGCATGACTTAAAACAAAGTCAGAGTTTTAAAATAAATACTGAAGTTGTACATTTTTCGATTTAGGATCTTTTATATTTTGTGTTATTTTGTATTTGTTTTCATGGTTGCACATTTAGCTCAGGTTAATTCTGTGAGTGGGAATTGTTTCACAAGAGCAAGAATTACAGGGGGAATAACATAAATAACTTGATTTTAATTGTGTTTCATTATAATGCATCTGTGGTTGAGGATCTTATTTCATGCTTCTTTTGTTCCAGGAAAGTATCACTGCCCTGTCCTTTACAACGTCTTCACAAATAACTCTCACATTGTTGCCAACAAGGTTACTGGCAACGTGTTTTCTTATGAGGTAGGTAACTTTCCTGCACTGATGTAATTACAAAATGTAGAAACTCCGCCTACAAGATGCAGCTTTTCATCACACCAAGCTGTTTCTGTGCAGCTATTGGATGTGGATGACTACACTGTACAAGATAGATTCTTCTATGTTTACATATACATTTTGACTTGGGCCTATTTAAAAGCATTTTTTATGTATAATTATCCAATCAAAACAAAACAAACCCCTAATATCATACCATGCAAAATTTTAAATTAATACAAGGAAACACAAATTTTCCATTTCCTCCACATTAACATTATTGTGTTTTACTAGGAAGAGACTTTTCATAAATGTTTGTTTTCTGTCAGGCTGTTGAGCAACTCAACTTCAAGACCAAAAGTTTCAAAGATCTGCTAACGGACGAACCTTTCACCAGAAAGGATATTATAACACTTCAGGTGGGTTGCTGTTAGTTTTTCTTGCCAAGGTTATATTTTGTTATTTTTTGGAAAGGTAACCAAGTTATGTCTAAATGTGTCTGTACTGCAAATGTCAAGGAGCACTGATGCAAACTTGAACACTACATCACTGCAGCCACTATGGAAGCTGAATGGCCTGATGTGAGGCTGTTGAGTCGCTCTTTAATTAAATGGTGACTTGTGTATTATCTTTGTCTTTCTAGGACCCCACAAACCTGGATAAATTCAATGTTTCAAACTTCTTCCATGTTAAAAACAACCTCAAGGTTTTAGACCCAGGTTAGTTATCAAACTTTCTTGTCATTTGCAGTTTCATTTCTTCCAGCTGTAATCAGTCATTTGGAGTTAAGTCTTCATCGAGATTAGAAATGTCTCTGATTCAGTTGTTTCCTCCCTCTTGCTCTCTTTTCCCTGGCCTGGTTCAGATGAAGAAAAGGCCAAACTGGACCCGGCGTACCACCTGAAGAGCACCAATCTTGAGACCAGGGAGACCTTAGCTGAGCTTTACAAGGAATACAAGGGGGATCAGCTCTTGGCTTCTACTTCGAAGGAGCAAGTGGCCAAGAAGACGGATAAATTAAATGCTGTGAGCAAAATCATTTTGTTTGTAATAATTAAAAGAAAACCAAATAATAAAAAAACAGGTGTTTTTAATAGAATTTTCCCAGTCAAATATAAAGGGACCATTCCACTATGTGACTGTTGAAAAAAATGGTGGAAGATTTCCAGACTACATGCATTTTGAGATCCTTAAACTTACAGCTAATGTGGAATTGTATGTCTGGAAGAAAACAGGAAAGGTCTTGTGAAGTTTTCATGATGTATTTGGAAATATTCTCAGTTTATGGTTCACTCAGTGACTTTTTCCGGAGCTTCGAGTAATCCCACTTGCAGTCCAGGCTTCTTTGTGATTGAATCAGAAGTATTGATGGAAATGTAATTTCCATCATCAATGTGAACTTTAATGAAACGCAAATAAGAATATTTCGCCATAAATAATAGATTAGTCAGTTTTATCAATTAATGTATATCTGAAGGATTTTGAGAGCGCATTACTTTGGTGTAATTTCTTTGATGTACACTGGAGCGCACCAAACACACAGTAATGCCCTGGCGGTGTCAAAAACAAGACAAACAACTGCCTCCAAAAATAGAACCAAAAGCCTGCATGGTGCTGTGGGGATGATAATGCTCTGCTCACTTACACTCCAGTGATATTATCAAGTATAAGGCAGCTGGAATATGTTGAACATTGAAATATTACCTGGGATTAAATGTGAAATTGGTGCAAGAGTCTTAAAATGTGTAGCAGGTTTATGTTGAGCCACGGTCACAACAGTAACTGTGTCCTTGAATAACCAGGAAGAAGAAGTGTAATTCAGTGTAGCATCAACAACAGATCCTTGGTGTATCTAGTATCTGTGTTATCAGCCCTGCTTTGATGCCACGTCATGTGTTGTTTATACTCCAGCGCTGTTACTTGGTTGCTCTGTCTTGAGTTCACTGTTGAAGTGATGCTCTGACAGCATCTGAGGGAACAGAAAATATAGGTCAGACAGAGCACACAAGGTAAAGTCTGTGCTCTCATGCACCTTCTTAAGAACTAGAGCAGAAGAAATCTAAACCAGAACTAAAGAGTTGACGAGAGCTTCTCAAATCCATTTTCACTTCTCCACTTTCATCTCCATCAGCTGTTATTGTTTTAACTTAATAGCTTCCCCAATCTTACCACATTGTCTGGTGTGTTGTTGTTTTTTAATGTTCAGACATTCAGTGAGTGCATTCTACTGTGAGTTTAAGTCAAAGATCTTTGGACTATCTCTTGTGGCTCTTTAATTATCAGATGTTAGGAATCTCTCCAAGCTGTGGCAGTTGGGCTCTGAATTACACAGAAATTGTAAAGGCTGTCATTAAACTAGTTTGCACTTTAGAGTAGAGTATAACTTTATGCTCCACTTTGGGCAAAGGAGAGAACATGCCAAGTTTGTGGCTGGAAAAGAGGTGTGGTTGAGTGAGAAAGGTTATTCTTCAACTGAAGACTGAAGTTTCAGGCTCCTTTGATCACAACTTCTGCGCAGTTGAAGGGCCTCCGAGCAGAAAACCACCTGGTTGTATCGAGCTAATCCTTACCTCCAGACGGAAACACATGCACATAATGTTTGTTTTTATGTGGGTTTTTTTCTTTCATCTTGAGATCCCCAAATACAGTAATTATTAAACAAATTTAACAGCATAAAGCATTATCTCCAACCAATAAATGAGTTGTTAATTTTAAAAAAAAATCCTAAGTGAGAAGATGACCAGTTGTCAGAGGCACCGAAAAGGTTTCTTTAAAACAAAAAAATGATCATGTATATTTTTTAGTTACGGTTTTGTGATGCTAGGATTGGTTGTTTTTTACAATATGTTCCAGACAAAAGATGATTACAGGCATACCGATGAGTCTATTCCCCATCATTTTCATGTTGGGGCAGTACTTTTGCCAGTTGCAATTTAGAGTCCAAATTTAGTGAATTTATAGCGAAACGCATTACCAAAAAAAACCAACAAATCCTCACAGTTCAGAACATTGAATCAGTTTAGACCAAACAAGCCAACGAGTTATTTCACTTTAAAATAGTGTAAAATAAGTGTATTTGAAAACTCTTTGGAAAAGATAATAGATAAAAACTCCTTTTTTGCCCAGTTTTCACTTTTATCAAATATGTGAAAACATATTCCCTAATAAAACAATTAGTGTCGTTAGGGACCGAATGGTTAAGCAATGAATGGTTTGACCATTCACAGGTTTTGAAAATGAGAAACGTGTTTATTGGTGTATTAACTTGATATTATTCATCTATTATTTTATTTGGTCTTTTTCTTTTTTCCCATAGGCCCACTATTCCACGGGGAGGGTTTGTGCTTCCTTCACTTCCACAGCCATGACTCCTGTAACAACACATGAAGCAGGCAAGTCAACAGTTTACACAAACACACACTAAAAAACCCCTCTTCAGACAAAGCATTTCATTCTATTTGTTGATTAGTCTTTATTTATTTGGCTGGGCTTGCGCTAGCCATTCGGCACTTCGCCATAGGCAAGGTAAATTCTAGAATGTCTACAAGGTTTTTAGACTGTGTAAGCCACAGTGGCGTTCTTATTTTTACGGAAAAAAGGCTAAAACCTTTTTGCACGCTAGCTGCGCTTGCTATTTCCTCTAGGCTATTTCCGCTAGCGCCGCTACTTCTGCTTGCAAGCAGCGCTAGCACTATTTCCGCATGCCGACAGAAATAGCTGAAGTGACCCGAACGCTCCTGATCCTTAAATATGCACTCGGGTCATGACCTCCTCTCGTCCAATGAAAAACGAAAATATTCTTTTTTTACAAGCTGAACCCGCGAATTCGTGTAAGACAAGGCGAGGACGATTGATCAAAAGAATCCAGTGTTTTGTAGTAGAGTTTGTGTTAAAGTCCTCATTAATAAACAAATGGTGAATGCTGAGAGGGGGGAGGAGTGGAGACAGACCGATCAGAAGGTAAATGAAAGATATTATCAATACTTGTTTGTAGTCTTAGACTTTTGTTCCCTATGACCAACAGGAATAACCGGCGATGCATGTAAATGTGTATTCTCCTCATTTGCTATTTTTTATGCCTTTTTAAAATGAAAAGAAAAATCATGTTATTGAATTTAAAAAAAACAAAAAAACTATGGCATACCAATGGTGTTGGTGGTGGTCAAAGTTAAAATGTCTTCTAGTCTAAGTAAAACTTACAAGTAAACATTGAGTAATATTTTGTATGACTATCTTCACGTAGTGAATGGAAGTTTTCAATTGTTGAATCTCACATTCATTCCTGCATAAAGTAGGACAGAAATAAAGATAGTTCAGCTTGAACTGTTGACTTTAGTGTATTTTTGTAGGTAAACTGAACAGAAGATTTTGAATGCGTGAAAATAACCCCATTTTCTAAAAAATTTCCCGGTGGAGGCCCCCCGGACCTCCCCCCCCCCGCGACGAGCGTTGGTCATCCGCGCACTGCGCCACTGGTTTAGTCACAGAGTGTGGCTTTTTGTGGCTTACTCAATTCTTTTACACTGAGCTACAGTGGCTTAGTCATACTAGCTCCTAGTGCAAGCCCAGTGTAGGGAAGACTGGCTAGTCAGTTTTTCTCTTTTGCAGCGACATGCATCTCGTGCTCAGACTGTGGAATGCAGCACCAAGCTGCTGCTCAAATGAAGCATTTTCTCCTGTCATCTTCTGAGCTGCTCCATGGGAGAGATTTGTCATTATGCAACTGTGTAGTAGGATAAGATCGCTTCAGAAGAGGATGTAAACGCTTGGATTTCATGACCTACTTCAAGTGTCTAAAAAATGATGATATCTCACAATTTATAAATTTGCGTAATAAAGTTGTAGTATGAATGACTTCATGGTGGGCCTTTTAGACACTGTGTTTGATAAAGAATTTGATTTAAAAAAAACATTTTTAAGTTGTCCAAGGGAGAATATTGTGAACATAAAAATAAATACCTGCCTGCACAGGAGAGGCCCTGAAGGATGTTAAAGGTCAGAGATCTTACCTGCAGCAAATTCAAGCTGAGACTCAAACAATCAATACAGTTTTGTATTTCACAATGTGAGAGTTGATGTGCCCATCCTAATCTCAGATATTGTCATCAATAAAAACACATTTGAAAAACATTCACTATTTTTGATTTTTTTTCTTCTTCTTTTTTATAGATGCCATCTCAGATGACGCTGTCCGTTACCAGTATGTGAAGAAAAAAGGTTATGTCCGTCTGCATACAAACAAGGGGGACCTGAATCTCGAGTTGCACTGTGATAAAGTAATAACAACTTCACACGTCAAACAAAATGCCACTGACCAAACAAGTGATGGGAAGTGATGCTAGTTACACCCCGCTTCAAAGCGGTGATGTATTGTAATTGTCAGCGTTTGTGTGTTTGTCTGTCCGTCCGTCTATCTGTCTACTTTAGTCCACCAAATATCTTCGCAACCGTTGCAGATGGAAAGATGAAACAAAAAGCACATTACTCAGGCGGCAAAGGGGATGAAAATGAGATGATGACCTTGACCTTGAGAAACCCAGGTCAAGGTCAAATTTTAACTTTTGTACACTCAAGAACTTGATAAGATAGAAAGACAAAAGAGAAGGCCAGTGTGAGTAAGATCATAGATCAAAGCTAGTGCTTTGATCAAAGCTAGTGCTTTGATCAATGACAGTAGGTCAGAGCACTAGCGTTGATCTTTGACCTATGCAAGTAGGTTAGGATCAAATTTTGAATTAAGGAGTGTCGCGGGATGTTGCAGTTTGTGACTACATTGGTTCTTGTTTTGATTTTGTATTCCCGAAAATGTCTTGAGGGCCTTCATTTCAGTGTTCTACTAAAGAAAAGATTACAGAACTCAACAGCCTTCAGTGTTTCTGAAGGAAGCTGTCAGTGTTGTTTTTATGCTTTCATATGATCACTGCAAGATAAAACAAGAACCAATGTAGTTGGACTGCAACTTCCCGCGACACCCCTGAATTCAAAACTTTACCCTGACCTACTTGCATAGGTCAAAGATCAAAGCTAGTGCTCGGACCTACTTTCATAGGTCACAGCAGTAACTCTGATCTATGGTGTCACTCACACTGGCCTTCTCCCTCGTCTTTCTATCTTATACAGTTCCTGAGTGAAATTTGACCTTGACCTAGTTTTTTCAAGGTTAAGGTGGACTAACGGACGGACGAACACACGCACAGTGGCAATTACAATACAACACGACTTTGAAGCGGGATGTAATTACAATTCACTGCTTCCGTACTATTCAGCTCTTGGCAGAAGTTGTAATGTGAAATATTTGTGCTTGTGCTCAGAAAATGTTTGGATGTTAATGAAAGTTATCATCTTATGGGAAATCAGTGAGTAGCCCAGCATCATAAAAGATATATGGATTTATAAATTAAGGCTGTCTGCAGCACTTATCTTCATTGTTGGTAATCTGCCAATTACTTTCAAAATTAATTGATGAATGATTTAGAACATAAAAATATATAAAAGTTAAAAATTTGTCACTGTTATTTACCAATTCTAAACTGATGTTTGGACAAAAACAGCAAAGAACCCTCATTATTATAATTAAAAATGAAAAGCACTAAATCTCAAGATTTATAATGTAGAAGCCAGCAGCTGGAACACTAATAAATGAAATCAACCGATTTATAACTGTGGTTATCTCTATTAAAAGTGAGGTCTTGTGATTTTGATGCTGCGGCTTTGATTCAGAATTTACTGACTGAATTTTCTGGTCTCAGATTTTTCAGATGATGTGATGCATTTGTCTGGCCTGAGCAGGTGGCTGAATTGTATTAAGGGTGACTCAAACACTGAAATCAGCCTTTTGCTGTCTGTCCTCCAGGTTGCCTAGTGTACATCTTCACAAACAATGTGTGTCTTGAATGAGTCATTTATAAGGTTAGATGTGTTGCTATAGTGTGTACCAGGAATGTGTTTCTGCCCTGGTTACTAGGGGCTTCCTCTGCTTGGTTTTCATTGGCCTCTGTGCTGTCGAATCAGAATAATGAGGGTAAAGTTGCAGCGGTTAGACAACCTGCCCTCTGTACCCCACATCGTCATCTTTTTCCTCCTCCTCCTCATCCCTGCCTTCCTCCCCAGTGGTTTTCTCATAAGATTGCAGCTATATTCGTGGCCTGCTGTTTATGAATTAATGAGGGCTGTTTCACTGTCACATACAATCAGTCACACAGATCCAGAGCCTGCAAGCCTGTTATGTGTCCAGTTGTTCATTCAGCTGAATGTTTGGTCAAATGCACAGCGACAGGTGTTAGATATAGGAGTGGTGGACAGTTCCTAAGTCATTCATCGTTTAGAGGACAGTACAGCATGTTTTATTCAAAAGCTCTGTAGGGACAGCAGGATGGCTTCACCTGAGTGGGATGAAATAGGAATACTCTGTTAGATGTAAAGTTGTTTCTGGATGACTAAAATTTTAATTTACTTTAGATATTATAAAACTTAAGCTATCCTAGTTGAGACCAAACAGATTACAAAAACAGATTACACACAAGTAGAGGATAAACCCCAAAGAACTCACTCATTACCTCTATATGAATAATATACTGTAGAGGTAGTAAGTGAGTATCTAAGGGTTAACTAAAACTTTTTTTTAGTTAATAAGAACCCATTTTGACAAATAAGATGCTACATAGGCTATTCTAGTGACTACAGTACAGTGACACAAGATTTTTATTTTTTTTGCGCTCTGCATCACTAAACACTGTTTCCATGCTAACGTCACTCATTACTGACATTTTGAGGCACCTAACTGTGTTTCTAAATCGGGTTGCATCTTAAACATTCCCAGGCTTAAGCTCACACACACATAGGCATGCATGTTCACGCTAAATTAACCACCATTACAGGGCAGCAGCAGCGTCTAGAGGCATAAGAAGCCAGAGGATTACAGATAGAGATCTCTGATTGGAAAAGTCTTGGGTTACAACCAAAAAGGATTAAGATAAAATTAGTAGACGGCTTTTGACTTGTAATGGCTTTTATTCAAATATGCACTGTAAATCTGTAACAGGCTGTTTTGAATTAGATAAAATGTTTAAAAATTATTTTCCATTTCAGAAATTCATTTTATAACTTAAGTGCTTAATGTCAATCCAAAAGAAAAACAATGTGTCTCTTTGTACCAAATCGCTTTAAAAATCTGGGATTTACAATAGAGGAAAACAGACGGGGCTAAACCTCAACAGCAAAACTGAGGCATGGTGGGAATTAAGACCAGTAGAGCTTGGAAAGACCTTTCACTTACAGCGAGACCAGTAAATCAAAATTAGTCTTTGCTTAAGCATGTGGTTACTTTTGGAAACCAGTGTTGCCAAAAGGGAAAAGTTAGTTTCTTATTCGAACATACACAGAGGAGTTCCTCAGGTGGTTGTTTTTAACAACAGTCCAAAAGCTCTCAGTAAACACCATGACTCCCACTTTGGGGACAAATACCAGGTTATTTCAGAGTGTCAGCTTGCCATATTTAGCTTCTCTCCATGAGTGGTTTTTACAATGGTTTACATGGTGATATAAGAGAAAAGGCCCAGATGTCTGTTTGTACTCTTTGAATTCTCCTTCACTTTTGTATTGCTTATATTTATGTACAGAAAACACCTTTTAGGAGTTAAGGCAGTGTTATAAATGTGAGTCTTTGTTTATTTAGAAGTTCTGAGCTATCTACCAGCTCTAGCTGAAGAAGTCCTTGACAGTCTTGTGACTAAGGGTAGCTATATACAAAGATGATGTAGTCCATTGACTTTATTTCAGTGTTTATATGCAGCTGTGTCCTGTTTGATTGTAACATACATCCTTTGGTATTGTTATTTAATCAGATATAAAGGAATTTCAAGAGATGAATGCCTCTGGCCATTACGCGTCCTTTTTTTCCAAGGTTTATTTATCTGTGACAGGTTGAAGGCAGTCAGGAAGATGAATTAAGTGTTACTTTAGCAATGGCTCTTGGGGTTGCATTGGGCATACAAAATGGACTTGGCTGCTTTGTGTTTGAAAATAGTCTATTTACTTTGTTGAATTAGTATTACATCTGAATTAGTTTTTTTCACATACATTGATCATCCAAAACATCATGACCACCTGGTTAATATCCGGTAGGTCCCCTTTTTGCTGCCAAAACAGCCCTGACCTGTCGAGGCATGGACTCCACAAGACCCCTGACGGTGTGCTGTGGTATCTGGCACCAACATGTTAGTAGCAGATCTTTTAAGTCCTGAAAGTTTTGAGGTGGCGCCTCTGTGGATCAGACTTGTTTGTCCAGCACATCCCAAAAATGCTGGATTAGGTAGAAATCTGGAGAATTTGGAGGTCAATACCTCAAAGTCATTATTGTGCTCCTCAAACCATTCCTGAACCATTCCTGCTTTGTGTGCATTATCCTGCCGAAAGAGGCCACTGTTATAAGGAAATACCATTTCCATGAGAGACCATACATGGGCTGCAACAGCGCCTGTTTAGGTGGTACCTAGTAAAGTATCATCCACATGAAAGGCAAGACCCAAGTTCTCCCAGCAGAACATTGTCAAAAGCATCATCATCTTCTTCCCATAGTGCATCCTGGTGCTGGGTGCTCCCCAGGTAACCAACGTGGCTGACAAGGGTCAGCATGGACATGTCCACTAGTCTGCTGCTGTGCAGCCCCACACACACCCAGCTGTGATGCAGTGTGTACTCGGATACCTGTCTGAGCAGAAGCTCATCTGTTGGACTCATTCCTTCATTCCCCACATCCAACATGGAGCCTTGGCGGCCCATGGCCGTGTCACTTGTTCCTCACTTTTTCTGCATTGGACCACTTTATAATCGATACTGACTGGGGATGACTCTCAAGAGCTCCAGTTTGACATGTTCTGATCCAGTTTTCTCGCCATCACAATTTGGTCCTGGTCGAAATTTGCTTAAATCTTTAGAACTGCCAATTTTTCTAGCATCTAACAAATCAACTTCGAGGACACATGCTGCCAATATATCCCACCCAGTAACAGGTGCCATGATAAAGACTTATTTAGTGCGTTTCACTTTATCTGGTAGTAGTCATAATGTTTTGGCTGATCAATGTAATTTGATACATACGCATCCACCTTAAAATTGTATTTATGTTTTTATTGTGATGTCCTGCGATCTCAATCCAAGACAATTTTCTCCCATTATAAAAAAATGCAGAAACATGAGTCATTAATAAATTCATACAATAACCTCTGTTTCGTGAAGTTAAAGGTATAGTTATCACTTGACAGTTGGTTGGAACGAAGCACGTGTGTATTCAGAATTTGAATTTTGTTTTAATTGTTGGTACTTTTTTGTCTCTGTGTGATCATTCCCCAGGTTCCCAAAGCTGGAGAAAATTTCATTCGTCTGTGTAAAAAAGGTTACTATGACGGAACGATCTTCCACAGGTCCATTCGGAATTTCATGGTAAGAAGTTTGACCAGATTAAAAGACTTTTCTGTGGTTACTTGCATCTACTACACTTTCAGTTACTTTGGCACATTCTCATTCACTGGTTATAGACAAAAGTGTCACTCTGGGAATTCATTGCTGCATTAAATACAAACACTATTTCCAAAACTACTTTGACATAATTTTGTTTGTTTGTTGACAGCTGGATTGCACTGGACAATCATTACATATGTGAATCTCAAGATGAAGGTCCCATTCACATTATGTCTATTGAAAGTGTGATTAACAGATGTACGGCAGACTTTATTTCATAGTCACAGATGTTTACTAATCATAAATCAGATGACAGAAAAGATTGTCTGCCAGTAAGAAAAGATGCAGTAACAGTAATTCCATGAATAGGTTTTGATTTATTTGTTCATTTTTCTCATGCCCCAAGGATTGTCCAATTACTGGACATTCACCAGGATGACCTTTCACTTCATTGCTGTATTTTTCAGCATTATTGTGTTGCATTAAAATGGGTGAATGAGGACTAATTTTTCTCAGATTTAACATCCCTGTGTCAGAAAGTTGGTGTCCCCTTTATCCCTTTACAGTTGAGATAGTATATTAATATCCATTACATTTAATTCACCTGTAAAATGAATTCTATCGAGAAATAATCCTAAACTAGATTTGGACTGATTAATATAATGATGAAAGTCACTTACTGACTGAACACAGAATGTAATACAGTGAATTAATAATCACACATTAATAATCCACCGTTGGTACAATTGGTATTCTGTTGTATTGTTGCTGACTCAGAGATGAGTAAACACAACATTTTTTTCCATCCTGCTCTTCAAATGAAGCTTTTTGTCACCCAGGCTGAGAATCTGAAATGACAAGTCTCTGATCAGCCGCACGTCTGTTTATTTTCAAAGCCAACCTTCCCATAAGTGGTTCTGAGGGGACATCTGGCCTCAAGAGAACCCTTACCCTTTTCACTCTATCCTGTGGTTTTCATACAGAGTGGCAAGCTGTTAATTGTTTACCCATAATTACTGTGCCACTTGCACCTTTAATTTATTCTTCACAGCTTAAAAGAGGAGGGTGGCCTTGGAGAGATTAATTTCATAGCAACAAACACACTTAAATCAACATTAATGGAAGCAGAGCCCCGGCCATCACTTCCTTGTAACCAGCGCCTTGTGATTGTACTGAATGTTTGAAGATGATACTTGACAGTTTTATACCAGGCTGCCACCATCAGGCTCAAACAGTGAGATCTGTTTAGCACTGGTATGAGGTGTTTTACACACATCGCATTCGTTCCCACAAAGCATCCTCCTGAAGCCTTGTAGGTTCTATAATTCTGCTGTGTCTATTCAGTCAAACCACAAGCTAACATTGACAGACTGATTATTGTTTGCTGAAACAAAAACAGATACTTAGAAGCGCAGTTTTTCTGTTGATGGAGAGTGGAAGTGAAAACAGAAGAACGAGACTGCTGTTCATTCAAGTACAGTATGTGAGAAACTGTAGACACAGATTAAGAATGAGACGGTCCTAATTTTAGTTGTGAACATTCAACATTAAGAACTTCCCATTAAATGTTCTCATAAATGTATGTAGTTCTGCGAATATGAATCTGACAACATGCCGAATTTATTTCTGTACCATGTCATAAAACCATGAAAACCCTTTTTATGCCTGTTTTAAAATGGGCATTGTTTCCATTTATTGTTTTAAAATTTGTAGTTACATTCTGTGGTCTTTCATTCAATTTAGGCACAATGTGATAATTATAGTTTCTTGAAATTGTTTAAATTCACTGTAACTAGTTACAATAAACTGGCACAAATTAACCAAGTCAGCCTTAAAAAGAAGTGAATGAAGACTTAACTAGTGCAGTGAAAACAGAGGCTGTCATTCATGTGTTCCTTTCCAAAACCAGCCTCATCCCAGATGTGAGCAGTCAAACACTTTCAAGCCAAAAAGTGGAGTATTGTTGGCTAAAAATAGTATTTTGACAGTGAGGTGCAGTGTTCACTCAGGATTTAGTCAATAGGAGTTTCATCCACAGCAGCACTGCTGGTCAAACCTCTGTGTATGTTTAAACAAGAGGTCTAAAGAAAGCACAGAACACATTTATTACACTCTGCAGTATAAACAATTATAAAGTTTAGCCCTAACAGTGAACAGTAGAGGCTTAGGGAGGCTTCTGTTAGGGAGCACTAGTACCTACATGGGACATGCATTCAGGGTGGACATGTGGACATGCAGAACTATTTTAACCTTAATGTGACTGAAGTTTAACCACAGACATGAGACCTTTTCTTTCTGTGAGGATTTGAATTTCAACGTGCAGTAGCTCAAGTCAGCCAGCTGTTTTTGTTTTTTTCACCAGATCCAAGGAGGGGACCCCACTGGCACCGGCACGGGTAAGATGAGCTACACTAAAACCACATTTTAAGTTGCATAACAGCTCCCTTTTAAATTATTAACAATACCCTCCTTTTTGGAGGCTCTATGTAAATACCGCTTGCAACTCAAGATGCAAGTCAAAGACATTGCTAAATATACTCCAGAAGCACAGACGACACAAACGCACATGCACACACACACACACACACACACACACACACACACACACACACACACACAAAATGAAGTAGCTGGAAGACGGCAGGCTGTAGGGTGCCGACTTGGGGTGTGGTGAGCAACCCGTCAAGTAGCACTTGGTGTAATTTTCCTGTTTTTAAAAGGAGCTCAGTTTAATTGACTGCAAGGCTCATACAGTTTGCTTCCCTCTTTCATGTCGTCTGCGCTGCTCTCAGAGTTTGCAGCACAAAGTGTGCTTTGTGTCTCCTGGCGTCTCTGAACACCACACAAAATGTGAGCACCACGACAGATTTATGGAGGTGCAGAATTCCTGACCTGTGGGTAAAAATCTCATCACCTGGACTGAACAAAGCGTACACACAAACCATGAACAGACTTTTTTAAAGCTCTTAAGGTGGATTTCTTCCACGCTCTTAACCCAACAATTCTTATTATACAGTGTTTGTGTCGCAACTAACACATAATTGTGTATGTCATTAAGTATAACAACTCCACACTTTAGTTTTGGGCAAATTTAGTCAATTTTTTTAAAATTTTGTTAGACCCTTTTTAAGGGGTCATTTTTGTCCTCACGTTTCATTATAACGATATGTTTGTTTTATTGAATGCAAAAGCATTGACATTGAACCATAATGCAGTTGTCGGATTTCTAAGATTAAAGTGTCAAGACAATCCTCCGTGGTTCTGTAGTTAATCCTCTCTTTTATGTAAATTGGAAATGGACACATCAGGCAAACTGTTTGCTGTAGAACTTTCCACAAGTTCAGGAGAGCCCAATTAATCTTTTGAGGAAGAAATATTTTAAACATTGACCGATGAATGAAACCCCAGACGAACAAGAAAGATCGAGTATTTTTAAATACAAATACTCAAATGATGATTTTATCAGTGGAGATGCTTCCAGCTGTCAGTCACTGATGGATAATTTCATCAGTGATCATCTTTCTTTCTTGTTGAGCCTGTTTATTTAGTAATTGAAGGGAATTTTTCCATTAACCTGAGAGGCAGTGTAGTTTCATTTCCCATTTAACTCGAGAATTAAACCGAAGTTCATTCTCGTGTTGTTCCTGGAAAACCCCTTTAACTTCTCTTCCAGTTGTTTTGAGGGTAAATGTCAGGTAGTCGATGGATTTTACAAAAAAGTCACAGGAAGGTTGAGTACTGAACACTGAAGAGTAGATACGTTGGTAGTTTGAATTTACACACGACATTTGCTGTGTCTGAACACTGTTAAACACTATTCATGCACGTACACCAGCTGGCAGGACACAGGACAGTGAAACACCTCAGGCTGACAGACACCTCCCTGCTGGGAGCCTGTAAGCCCCTGCAGTGTGTATTCCTGTATGATGACTCTTAATCATCATGATGAGTATACAGTGAAGTCAGCCTGAGTCATGATTCACAGCTGAGGGCTCTAAGCATGGCTTCACGTTCAAGGACAAACTGGTCTTTGGCATGTTGTGAAAAATACATGGTTGCTTATTTCTGTTTTTTAAGGGAGCATTTGTTTAATTAATGGAGCAAGTAATCATATTACAATCGCATTATATTACATTTTGACAGGTTTACTCACATTTCCCTATATAAAAAATGTAACATGCGTTAAATCCTTTGTGTAATTAAATAACAGAACACAATAAACTTTATTTCTACCAGCAAAAAAAAAAGTTTTTGAGAAAAGGTTGAGATTTACAGACAAATGTGGGTTCTTTGTCTTAAAAAGATCTTATTCATCACGAATTGATCATACATTAGAGGCACCCTGTAGATATTGCATGTTAATAATCTCAAAAGTACATTCACTGTCTTTTTTTGTATTTGAAACCTGTGTTCACAGTACAGTAATGTTTTTGCCATCATGCAGTCTCATATCCCCCACTGTTCTCTGGTGTTTTGCCTCAGTTTAGAGATTATAACTGTTAATTAGTGGAGTTGTCAATCCTTTAACATGAATGCTGTTGAATCCCTACATTGAGGTGACATAGAGCTCAAAAACTTGCTTATTTTTATTGCTCCGAGTCAGTGTTTTTGCTCTAATACAGTGCATGATTCTAAAACGACAGGGAGCTATTTATTAAAGCATTGATCTGTCTGAACTGTGTGCATAATACAGAGAAATGGCTTCACATAACACCCCCCCCCTTTCCACCCCCGAGAGAATCCATAAATAAATGCCATATTTTTTTTAGAAGAATGTAGCCTGTGTATTGGACCGTGAACTGGAAATTGTATACCACACACTGAACTTGCCGTGTTTGGAAACGACCATAGCATACCATGACTTTTTGACTTGTAACAACAAGGCCAGTCCAGATGTTACTAATGACATTATAATAGCTCCAGTTAGCCAGCATGAACAACAAGAAGCCCTGAAGCTGCCTCATCATTGGTGTTATGAATTATCCATGTGCTGAAAGAAATGTCAAAATACTCATTAACAAGGTTTATAGTGTGAAAAAAATTTTAAGCTTCGTCAACTGGATGTTTATTACCAAAAAAGACCCAGTTCTGCTAAAATAAGACTCAGTTTGGAGTTTGCTGCTTTGATTGATCACTACAAATAATGAGAGGTATTACTTTGATTCCCTTTCTTCATCTCCAGGGGGGGAATCTTTCTGGGGGAAACCTTTCAAGGATGAGTTTCGACCCAACTTGTCCCACACTGGCCGGGGGATTCTCAGCATGGCAAACTCTGGTCCCAACACCAACAAATCCCAATTGTAAGAAATGTTCAAAAAAAAATTGGGGGGATTTATGTTTCTTTTAATTGTAGTTTTTATTAGTGAAGGACAATATAATAATGCAAAAAATTTTTTTTAATTAATTGAAAAAGGATTTGTGTTCAAAATGGATACTTTATGCTGATGACCACAGATTTATTTTCTGTGTACTGTTGTATTGCTTAAAAATGCTCCTTAATGGATATGAGGGTTTGTGTTGTCCAGGACAGCAGATGTCATCAGTTTGTGAAAAAAAGAAAACTAGTAAATATACTTCAGAGAAAACGTGACAGGTATCTTCAACTGAAAAAAATACTCATGATTTTATAATACATATGCTGAGTTTTGTTTGTGTTTCAGCTTGAAATGATCCTAAACTTTGACCACATTTTGTTTTATGTGGCCTGTCTCTCCCTGATTCTGTGTCAGCAATAATTGTTTTTCAAATATTAAGTTATCCTTATAGATTTTGAAAGTTTAATGCCAACTGTTTTTGTTTTGTGGCAGCTTCATCACATTCCGATCTTGCACCTATCTGGACAGGAAACACACAGTATTTGGAAGGTAAGTGGTTTTTTTAAGCCTGTGTACCCTTGATTTAATGTTAATTTGTCTTTTTAAACTGGATCCATTGTCCCTCAGTGACTATTTTGGGTTTTATCTGGTGGATGGCACTCAGGTGACAGCGTGGACAGACCCTGGTTTAATGCTCTATAAGCAGTACGTTGGGTCAGAGCCACATTTTTTCTGCTGTTTCCATTCTTATGTATGGACATCTGCCCCGTCGCTGTTTCTGCTTCACCCTCTCATATTATACTTTGATACGTATTTAGCTCTTCGGAGCCCCACACAGTGTGTCTGTGTTATCTGACCAACAGCAGTGAAACATTAATAGATGCTGAATCTAAAGTGATGGCTCTCTTGCTATCTCTCTGGTGAGCATGATCTTAAATGGTTGTCTTTCTGGAGAGAGCTCTGCTGCTATCTAAAAATATTCAGACCACTTCCAACTGACTGAAACCTCACATGGTCAACACACTTAAAAAGCTTATCTTCGACTGAACAGCTAACTTTGGACTCTTTTTTCAGACTGCAGTCCTTGCACTTTTACTGGGACTGGCACTGTTATTGCACATCTCCTCATCTATACATAATGTGAAGTCTTTCACAGAAGAAAGGTTTTTTTGTGGTTTTTTTTTTTTTCCTTTTTAAATCTGGGTGATGGGCCAGGTAGTGTGGATGAGGTTCTGTAAGCTTAAGCTCCCTGTCAGGACCAGGGGACATACAGAGCATGAACTATCAGCATTTGTATGGAAACTTGATGATATTCAGTTATTACTGTTTTCTATTAATTACTATTCCCAAAGTTGGTTTGACATAAAGAAAAATACAGATCACCAAGACATTAGCATCCAATTTGATGCTTATGTCTTGTCGTTTAAAAATATAATAGTTTAGAATGTTTTACATGGTTTTACATGGACAGTTGATTCTGCATCTGCAGTAGATTCCCAGTAGGACCCAATAGGTGACATTATGATTCAGGACCCGTGTCCTAATAACCTCAGACTCCAGCAAATGTATTTTAATTTTATCCGTCCGACTGAATAAACAACCAAAATTAATTCTGTATCTTAATCCTCACACAGGTTGTGTGAATGACTTTTCTGACTTGTGATATGATAATTTCTTGCTGCAGGGTTTACTGTGCAAAGCACTGCTGTGGCCATAGTGGAGCTGTGACTGCTTTATGCAGTGAAAAGCTCCAGAGTGCAGCTTGGTCATTGCTCCGGTATCTGAAAGGACTTTTAACCAGTTATTTTTGTATGATTGTTGGTGCTGAACGGCTGTTTACCCCGTCGGTTGAACTTTTGCAGTCATCTTTTCAAAATAACCAATTTTTCCCTGCAATTTTGAAAGGGCAAAATTGATTACCCTTTGTCGAATATGATCATCCATTTAAACTTGAGTAACTTTTTCTTGAAGGTGAAGCTTTTTCTTTCACAAGTTCTGAAGGGGTATTGTTAGTAACTCTGCAAAGTAATAGTAATAGTAAGAGTGATGGAATACTTTCTGTACATTCCTGTTTTGTTATTTTGTCAAGCAGACATTTCACATGATTTTCCTCCAATTATGACATCACAAGTAATCTCACACTTATCCTTGAATGTTTGGGAACTTTTTTGCTTTAGTTAGGGATGTTTTTGATTTCTTTTTTAGATTTTGTCAGTCATTGAGTGTTCTTGAATTTCTATACACTGCACTGCCAAAGAAAGTCATCCCACCCGGATTAAACAAAGATAATAGGTGAGAGCCTTTCATTTGATAAATATCAAATGTGTGGCAGAATCAACTTGGAAAAAAAATCAATAGTGGAACTCATTGCTTATCAGAGAGTTGACACAACCGTTCACCGTGCAGGTAACCATGATATTGTTGGTGTTAATCACGTCTAGAATTGCATTGTTTCTTATGGCTGCTAAGCTGTGTTTGGCCCCAGTGACGTATGACCCCCACATGACCACTGAATGCGGAAGCTGCTGCGGCGCAGATTTTAAGCTTTTTTGACCAATCGGATGATGCTACACATATAAAATGTATTTATTCTTCTATTTTTCATAATGTTGAATAACATATATGTCACTTAAAATTAACTTTACTGTCCCTCTAAGGGTTTTGCTCATGAAATAACTGTTAACCATATAAACTGCCAGCATTACACAATTAACACGTGTTCCAAAATTCTAGGCTATCTTGACCGCTGTTTGTAGGGTCTGCTAGAACTCATTAAAGAATCCTTTATATTAGAAATAACGGTGATCAAGCTCAAGCTTCAAATTCTGCCATGTTGGGCCTTAATATTTGATGGAAAATTGCATCTTTAACTGCTTGAATGTCTTTTCTATAATAGTGCTCCAGGATAACTTAAAAGTAAAAGGCAAAGAAAGATGGAAGCTCAGCTTTGGAAGCTCTAAAGTATTTTCTGATGCAAAGCCATTTAATGTGGGCGCCAGTTTGTCCTTCTGAACATCTGGAAGCAGCACACATGTGGCAGGAGAAGGCCCCCCCCCGCTTGCTGTTGTTTATCCAAGCTCTCACGTTACACAAGGTAACAGGAAGCCAGCAGAAAAAGCAGGTAGAGAAAGGCTTAGTTTCATAAGTAGAGAACAACTTCCTCAAGTGTTGTGCACCAGGAGTCACCAGTGAAACGCCCGTGGGCCCTCAGCACTTGTCAGACTAGATCTTCATCGCTTGTTTTTTTCTGCTGCATTTATGCCGCGGCTCCAATGTGCCGATAATAAAGGCCATAAACATTTAGTGGGACTCGTGTTCACCTTTGTGAGGGGATTATTACTACGTCTGCACAAATCCGTCAGCTGTGAAATTATATATGAAAACATGGCAGGTTTAGATGGCTCAAGGGAACTTTAGCATGGCAGATGTTCAAAGGGATTTGAACTAAGATTCACCCTTCTCTTCAAAACCAGCCCACAACCCTTTTATCATGACTGAGCACATTGGTCTTTACACAGAATGTGTAAAATATGATAGACTGTGCTGTGAATGGATATGCTGCCCTCAGTTTATCTGGCCTGTGAAAGATGAAAGTGATCCGGACCCAGTGTGCCGAGCCCAGATCTCTTTTAATCCTCCGTAGATGAATGGTAGCACATTTCTCTTTATGAAGAAAGAATGTCTTGTGTTTGTCTTGTGCAGGATTGTTGGTGGATTTGAGGTGCTCACAGCCATGGAGAACGTGGAGAGTGATCCCAAAACAGATAAACCAAAGGTAGACGCTAAAGATCTGGGTTGTCACTGCAATCAAAGCTATTCCTTGAAAGTCCTTTATTTCTGTACCTTTTTATGCATGAAATGTGGCTGACACTCCTGTCTAGTGCAGATTGGACTACAAATGTAAAGTTGAGTTAAGGTTTTGCATAGCGAGTTAAAAAAAAACTTGTTGAGAAGCACTTTTTCATGCAGCACGACTGTTTTTTTGTGCCAGTCATCTACTGATGACAAACTGGACATAAAATATGATGTTGTTGTTTTTTTTGTTTGTTTGTTCATTTTCCAGTCAGAGATCAAGATCATCAGTACAACTGTGTTTGTGGACCCGTATGAAGAGGCTGATGTTCAGGTTTGTTTCTCTGTCTGTTTACATTCATGAGTTTAGTTTAAAACACCAAGTGTGCCAAAGTTCTTATTGCTTCACGCAGAGCAGAATGTGTGTGTGTGTGTGTGTGTGTGTTTGGATTACTATAATAACAAGTGATTCTAGTCACCATGTGGAGTGTTAGTTCAATAGTGACTGAGTTTAAACAGCACTGAGGATGTTTATGCGGTTTTCTGTTATTTGAACATTATTGAGACACAGTGACATCATTTTTTTAAAAATCATTTGAGAAAACATTTACAGATGAAATGAGAAGCGTGCCTTCGGTAGGAGGCAGATTTCTGCCAGATGTCTCTGGGGGGTGTGGGTGGAGGAAAAGGAGAAGAGGCTCCAGCTTAGTGTTGATAATAATCACATTGGTCATGCATTTTTTTTTTTAAATCGTTCTAGATCCCCTCCAGACGTGCTTTAAATATAGAATATATAAATATAAAACTATTTTGATATTTGTCTGCATTTTTTTTTTTGGTTAAAAAAATAACCCTTCTACCCTGTTGCAGTTTTTTTTTGTTTTTTTTTCATGATGTATAACTGATCAATACAAAAAAAAGCCCTATCGTCTTCTGTCAGTGAGGCTTTCAGTTTCCACATCTGTAACCAAACGGTTATTCATGCCTTTCTGTAACTGAGATTCATGTTCAGCGCAACTTTTACCTTTCAACAAATAAATATGAAAACAGCCTTATATTGGCAGACTCCGTTCATACATCATTGTGTACAGAAACAAAGACAAATCAGTAAAATATATATAATGGACACACACATCTGTGTAGAGGTGGGCTTTGAAACAATCTAGAACGTGCAGTTTTCAAATTAAATCATGCTGATGAAAATATTCTCGTATTCCAATACTGTATAGTCTTTCGTGTTTTTGTCCAATTTGGTTTTAAAATAAAGCAAGTTTTCCATCATGAACCTCAGATATTTATCATCATCTTATATCATTGTGTTCACCGGCTGCAGTGAACCATGGTACTATTTGTATAGAATCTGTCTGCTGTTCACACTAAATCTGAAGCTGGAGGTTTACATAGTGTCCCTAAAAATACGATAAACCTTTCATTTGCTGCTCTACCCACATTTTAAATACTGATTGCATCGAGAAGAGTCAGCATGTCGTGTAATGCCAGCACACCCTCCGTATCTTCAGATCTGTTGTATTTATGCAGGAGTTGTGGGACTTTACTTATTTTGTGTTGTTCAGATTGCTGCTGAGCGAGAGAAGGAGCTGGAGAAGCAGGAGGAGGAGAGGCAGCAGACCAGCATCGCTCTAAAGAAAGCAAAGGAGGAGCAGGCGCCAAAGACCTTCAAAGCAGGTGTAGGGAAATACATCAACCCTGCCACAGTGTAAGGACACACACACACACACACACACACACACACATGCATATTGATTTATGATTCATCAGACCACACTTTGCGTCTGGATGTGCATCATCTATAGGTGTTACTTTGATAAATAAAAACTAGATATTCGTTTCACATTCTCGACCTGTTTCAAATTGTTTGGTGTTTTAAAATTGTGATTGAGGACAACAGCGAGTGGATTCTACAACAAGGCCATATAATTATGCTTACAGTAATGTAATATACTGACATAGAAGTAGAAAATAAATCCATAATGAAATGAATTCATGAAATTGGAAAAGAAAAGTGTTTCTTGAAGCATAATGAGGCTCATGATTTAATGATATTCACAGTAAGTCACATCTTATTCTACTCCTGCCATCACACCCTCATTTAAATGTATTCAGTGTACATCATTACTAATGCTTCGAAATAACAGTTCGTCCATTTTCCCTGACCGTTCCAAGTACAAATGAGCTACTTGTTGAAATAATGTAGTGTAATATCACAAGTTAGCCTGTTGAAATAAAACAGCCTGAATCCTTGATTTTGGCTTTAATTGTAACTAAAATGGTTTTTTTAAAATGATTTCTAAGTTTGAGAAAAATAACAAATATTTTGGATGTTGTTTAAAAAAAATTAACACAATGAAGCTGATCGTCTTTTAGTGACTGGGTAACAGGTTTGGTTTATTAACGGCACATTGACTCTCACTGCGTGTCACTACTCTCACTCTCCTACACAATAAAAATGGCATTTAATCTAGAACTGTATTGACTAAGTATTTCAGGTATAAATATCATATTATCATATGTTTGGGTGATGACGTTACATTTGAGATCATGAGGTAAAGTGGAGGTTTGTTTGAGGGTTAAAGTTTGAGATTTAACTATAATATGTTTTCTTTTGCCCTGATTTTGACGATGGATGCAGTTTTATTGCTTTTCTAACTGATAACTCCAACCATTCTGTGGTTCCAGCTTCTCCAAAAATGAGTCTTAACTGCTTTATATCAGAAGAAACTGAATGTCTTTGATTTTTCAGGCACCTACTTTTTTAATACTTTTCATAGACTGTCTGATTCACTTAAGAAAAACAACAGATGTATGACCATAAAAAAAATTCATGTGTCGCCTTACAGGTCAGATTAATAGGAAGTCATGCACTCCTGTGGTTTCATGTTAATGTCTGATTGATGGTAGAAACCCTCAAAAGTAGTTTCTGTCTCATGCAAATCTATCTGTGACCTTGTCACCACAAAGATGGATGTCTTGATGACTCGGCCAGACTATAGGTTCACTTTCAGTTAGAAGAGAAGTAACCTGAACAGGTCTTTATATCGCTGCATTTTACAAAGACTAAAAGCGTCTTTCGTAAAGAGAAAATGAAGAATCCGGATGCCGACTCTTGGACTAAAGAATGGATGGTGTAGAGGAACTTGTGATCTATCAGGAACAAGTGACACAGATGATTATGATCTTATTTTCTCCCCCATCAGGAAGCGTCCGGCTGCTGCTGATGAAGGCGAGCCATCCACCAGTGGAGCAGTGGTCAAGAAGTCCAAAGCCAAGACTGGCTTTGGAGATTTCAGCTCGTGGTAGCACCGACACAGCCAGGCTGAATGTTGGAAAAAATCTTTCCCATTTATACTTTTGTAATTGTATATTTACTCTCAGTAGTGTTGTCAAGTGAAATGTGAAAATAAAGTGACTTTTATCAAATATGCTGTCATTATGTCATTTTCTACATCATTCTTCAAAGATAGTGGCACATTGAAGCATTAAAAAATAATAATTCAATACTGGGAAATTCTAATCAATACAGAGAGTCATAAACCTAAAACCATCTAATCAATATATTTGGTCCAGATCATTTCACTTGTGTTTTCTCCACACAGGTCTGGTAAGTGACTGGTATTAACTGGTGTGTGAACATCATTAAGTGCCAACATCAGACTGCAGTGGCTGTAATGAGAGGATTTAGGACATAAGGCTTCTTTTCATAGTGAATGATGTCATGCAGCATTTGGAGCGCTGCTGTTGCTGCTTTGGCTCCACTCCCAACCTTTTTAATGGTTTCGCTTTTCACGCTTCAACAATTCTTTGCTGCACTGCTTAAGAACCTTGACTTAAAGATAGCATCCAAGTCAAGGTGGCCCACACATAAAAAACTGATTTCCAACATGGTCATTGTCTGGACGGGTGATGACTCTTCTCACTCAACATAAACCCTTTGAAAGTTAGATGTGTTTTTTACTGCTTCTAATTCACTCCAGATCTATTGTAAGGGTTTATTGACTGAAAAGGTGTTTCTGCCTAAAGCTTCAGGGTTTGTCTGATAAGCACAAAAGAAAATTTTCAATGTTTGTTTTCATAACTCATTCAACATATTCAGACATTTAAAAAAAACCTACATGAAAATATCTTTATCTCAGCGTTCACCAAGCTACAATAAAACAATGAATAGTGGTTGCTGACAGACATTTTTAGAATCGTAGTCTGTATTGACTGGCACCATGCCCTGCCTTTAACAGCATTGGTCTTATCTGCTGTGGGGGTGAGGGGTCATTTAAAAGACTGTCATTGTTTTGCAGCCAAGGCGATAAAGGTTTCAAAATGTAAAAGCTGCAGGCATTTACACAAGGAGATGATCCTGAACATGTTCACTGAGTAAACATGAAGTGTAGACTGTTGACAGTCTACACTGAAATCTTTATATTTTACCAGACAGCACAGAAGAATAGATCTAGCTCATGGGTCTCCAGTGTTGAAGGTAAACGGTCCACTGTGGACGTGAAGTCCATCCTCAATCCATCCTGTGTTCCTGGAAATGTTATATCTAGAAATGCTTCCTTGAAACAGCAAATCTGGAGGATTATGTAATAGGATAGTTGAATCTGCAAAAACAGGGGTGTTGTTGAATGAAGCTGAGAGTTCTTTCCTCTAAAGATCCTCCTTGCACTGGTAAAAGAGCACGATTGGACATCGCACCCTTGTGTCACATAACACATAATTTATTGAATGCTCGGTGATCGCCCTAATGCTGCTCTCCTCCAGCCTCATTATATATCCTCGCTCTTGGCAGCCTTTGCTGTCCTTTTTTTTGGCTTTCACCTGAATGAGTACACCCTTGAGTGTCCTCGGTGTACCCTAAACACCCCCAACCCCACCCCCTCCCCGCCCGCATTAACAAGCTGAGGTTTTGTAAATTGAAGAGATTGAAAATGAAGGTGAAGACCTCCAAAATTTAAGTTGCACACTTACACGTTTATCCTTTTCACAGGTGTGGTGCTAAAACGGTGGTGATGGGAGAAGTCGGGTCGCCAGCAGGCTGAGTCACTAATTGAATGAATTATTGATGTCTGCCGTGACAAGCAAACTAACTTTAGGAAGTGACATGTTCACAATATACACTCAAGTGTTAAGGCATGACATGAAAAATCACCTGTGTTACGATAAGTGTGCACGGCTGTGCACTTGTTTGAAACAACAGGGGATCAACAATCAACTCTGGAATGAAATACGTTTTTTGTGCTTGAAAACTAAAGTTTGCCTGAGGTAAAGTGTCTGTGTAGAGTTTAACCACATTTTCTTTACTAGTGAATAGACAGCACTTATATAGCCAGCATTCACCCTTTCGCTCACACTCTCTTACGCCATCACTCCAGTGGAATATCCACTGGGAGCAATTTGGGGTTCAGTAACCAAGGATACTTCCACGTGTGCTGCAGTGCTGGGGATCGAACCGCTGACCATCTGATAAGCAGACGACCACTTTACCTTGAGCCGCTGTCGTCTCTGTGCAGGTTTCTGACAGTATCTGAAAGGCTAGACTTCCCCGTTATACAGAAAGCAATGCTCTGTGATGTAACAAGGTGATTTTGTTCGTCCTGTTGCTGTTGGGGGAAAATCCCACTTATCTAAGTGTCTTTATTAGACTGTGAGATGACTTTCTATGAATTGTTTACTCATCTGTTGGTGGGGAATCTGATTACCTTGTGGACACATTTGCATTTCATTTGTTGAGCAGCTCAGCACTACTTCCAATAAGCAATATGCATTATGTACAGTGTATAATTTATGATGATTTGTATCCCAGCCAAGAACTGAAGAAGCACATAACCCCATCGTCTTGTTATTTCCAGCAGTGAGATTTGGAAGAGCTCATGTGATCACACAGATTTGTTTGTGCCGCCACACTCCAGTTTAAGTGGAACAAAAATAATAGATAGATGCTTGCTATCTTGAAATTTAGGACAGATTTGGATAAAGCATTTTGTAGTGGCAGATCTTGGAGTAAAGAAGAGAAGACTATTTCCAGGTGTAAATGCAGATTGTGAAACACTTCAACCCATTTCCTCTTCCAGAGGCCATAAATAACCTAATTTTTCTTGGGTTAAATAAACTGAAATGCATAAATGATTGAGATTTAGATCTGGTCTAGAAATTTTCCATTTTTGGCAAAGCTAAAGAACAGGCTATTAGCTCTTTTGATCTTATAATGATTGAGCAGTAAAGAGTGGCATCAATTCTCTAACTGCCTGGAAACAAATGTGTACATTCGTCAAGAAAATCATCAGCTGATGCTTTACTCTTGTCCATTGAGATCCTGTTTTTATCTGAGAGATAAGATAACATGTACAAATTACTATAAGGAATACTACTTCTACTAGTAATAATAAATACTGATCACTGATCCTTATTGGATCTGGTTTCCAACGTCCCTGGATGAAAACGAGGATGAGGTGTAAGACCTCCCAACCCTGTGGTGTTTAAGCCTAGAATTACTGATACTGAGTTGTCGGTGATTTCCATAACACCACTTGACATCAGCCTTTCATCTGTACAACTGAAATATCTGAACCCATTATTGATTGAAATTTTGTGCATATATTTATGGCTCCCTGCAGATGTTCTGCTGATTTTGGATGATTCCAGACTATTGTGAGGTTCAGCAAACTTCTTGAAAACTGCGAGATGTGTTTCTAAGAGGTGTGATATCCGTTCTCCCACCAATGTGAATAATAATTTAGGTGATTCTCTGATGGAGACACAACTATACCTGGAGATTTTAATCTTATACTACATATAATCATGCAAACTTTTCAAACTTTGAACAAAAAAACATCTCAAAGTTCAAGTTTACGTGAATAAATATCATGTAAAAACAAGACTTAACAGAATTTGAAATAAATATATTTTAATTTTCATTAAGTGTTATGTAACATCCAAGAATTCCATATCCTTCCCTAGCATGCAGTATTATATTGAACATTTCAAGCAGCCAGACACCACATTCATTTTCCTTTGACACTAACAGTGAATGAATCATTCCCTCAGCTGCATCTCCATGAAAACATCTGGATTTCATAGAAATGTTCCAATAAGAACATGCAACCATCAGTGTTTGTGGCCCTTGAGGGACCTGCTGTCAGCGCCACCATTCAATCTTTTAATAGCTCGTATTTCCAAAATTACAGCCTTCAGCCACATTTGCGCTTTCATTTGGTTGGGCAGTCCTCCATTTTACAGGCAACAACCATTTCACTGAAGAGCTTCTAAAACCAGTGGAGATCATTTGTTACTCTCTAAGACAAGAAAATGAATCGGCCATCCTGGGGAAGGAGGTCGTCCGTGATCCTCGGCCCCCCCTTCGTGTCTGCACCACAGCAAGGGCAACGGGTTTATTTCAGACCCATCTGAGCAGTAGCGTTTTAATCTGAAACATTTATGATGTTCCACAGTCCACAGAGACCCACTTCAGTCAGAGAAGCTCCTCCGTAGACACGTCAGTGGATGATGTGCTTGTGACAAATTTCTCTTGATTTGTATGCTGAAGTGGTAAAAAGCGATTTAAAGCTTTTATCTGAAGTGTTACAACACAGCCCACCTGTATTAATTCTGCTAAAATTCAGCTAGATGTCGACTGACTGGACCCTGATTCTTTATAGTGTTATCTGTAGGGCTTGTTCGGAGTTGAAAAAACGTTTAACTTATGTTCTCCTCTCCTGGTGACCCCCAAAAAACCACCCAACATCTACATGGTTCTACTCTCTTCTCACAAGTTCTCACAAGTCTACATACGTCTGCTTTTCTGTATTATTTTTCTTTCTCTTGCAAAAATGGTGGGTGATACACACATTTTTCCAATCTGGGAAAATGATCTGACTTCAAGTCTAATGTTCTAAACGCAAAAGTCTTTCTGTAGGAACCCCTGCAGGCCAAATAGAATATACTGTACTTTAAAGGAAGCTGGTTTGCCTAAACTTAAACTTCAGTCTTGCACTTCACAATTTACCTCTGTTAGGCAGAAATGTTTCATTTTTACCTATATATTTATACTGTGTGGAGTCAGAAATAGTTAATTGAACCTGCTGATATAATTTATTAATTCTCTTTGTTTAGTATATGATTAGCATAAGATTTCACAAACCTAGAATCAAAGGCAGTTATTGAAGAAATCACAAACAATGAAATTGAATTGAGTTACTGTTAAAAACTTAAGTAAAAAATCCCCAAAATGAATCACTCTTCTGGTGGGATAATACTAACACGGGGTCACACCCCTCCCACAAAGACTATTTAATCATCCTTTCAATATAACCTTCTTACAGCTTGGTCAGATTTGATCATCTTCATGATTCTCAAAGAAAAACAATTGGACTTGAACTACACACATCTTTCAGTTTGCTTTGCGCTAAAATACTCGGACCTGTCACGGGTGAAAAGCACTAAGATTTGATCTGGGCGATTTCATGACTTCACAGGGACAAAGTGAAATGGTTTAAATCAACAAAGTTGTATTTCTATATTATTTTCCAGGTTTTCCTTTGTGAATGCTACGAACATAATTCGACAGACCTTTCTACGCATCAGTAACAAGGAGATCAAACAAAATATTGTGATTCGACCCACAGCGGGCTTACAAAAATCAAAAGGAATAAATGACCATGAACAAATGGACTTTTAAAGAGGTACAGTCACACAATTTTGTCCAATAAAAACATTCCCCCCTCTTTCACTGGTTGCTAAGATCTCTGCAGCCACCTCCATACATCACCAGTAGATGCCCTTTGGTTTGCTGTTCCTGCGGTCAGGACATCAAGAGCAGCGCCATGGACCGCTACCAGACCCTCGTAGATGACAAAATAAGAGCTGCACACCATGCTGTAAATTAATATTGAGACTCAGATGTCAGCACACTTCACATTTGATTGTCAAAAGCAGCCGGCCCTACCGGGATCGGCTTCTTAAACCAATACCACAGCTGATATGAGCAAAACCAAAAATATTTTTAATCTACCAACAGTACCAGAGCGAGTCAAACATGGCAGGCTGAGGAATATCACATCTTCACCTTGTTTGAACATTGGATGTAGCCTTCAGAGAACAACAGTAGTAAGACAAAACATGGTATTAATATATTATCGCTATCTTGTTAGCAAACAGTACCTCATTAACAATTCTATGAAGCCACATTAATATTTAGGTGTACGATTACAGTAATGTTTGTAGTCACCTGATGAAATCATCTCCACATTAACTCTGGTTTCTCACTCTAGTTTGTTCTCCACCAGCTCCCAAAAAAAAAATCTCTTGGTTCAGCTCTTGAATGTTCCCCTTCTCCATCTGGTGCTCCTGAACACCGCCAGTCTGCTGTCTGGTGCTGGGCAGGTAGCTGCTTCACTGGAAACACATTACTGCTGGAAATGTGGGTGAGAAGGTTATATCATAAAGGGTGGGCCAAAAGAAACTCAAAGGCCCCATGTGAAGATTTTGCTTGGTTATAAAAACCTCAGTATACTTAATTTGAAATAATGTTATTTATTTTAGTTGTTGGTCTCCATATGGATGGTTAAATGGTTGTGCTGGTGCTCAGTCGGGACTGGCAGCAGCTCCACATGGCTGCACTCACCTGTTCTGTCAGCGGTAGAAGCTAATGTGACCGTCTGCTGTGAGAAGTCAGCAAATCAACAGAAGATCTCTGACACTTTGTGTTTGGATTCACATCTCTGCCTCAGTCCTGTCCTTCCAATGACATCACTCACATCCTCTCTCATTGGACAAGGAAACTGTCAGCCTGGCACACAGACCAATTGCGACATCTATGGCGCTTGGTTGTTCAGCGTCAGGGAGTATGGCAGATGCGGTGTTGTAGCCATGGCGACAGTGGATGCTGAGTGCTGCCACAAATTCATGTAGGCAGAGTCTGAATGGGGATGACATCACACAGGAAGACAGGAGAAAAACATCTCCTTCAGTTCCAGTCTCTGTTTTTCTGGCCATCGCAATAAAACTGAATGTTATTTTAAAGGCTAATACAAAATGTAAGATTGTTATGTTGCACATAATTAGAAATTTGATACATAAACTCTGATTATCTCTGAAATATTCCTCTGGAATTTACTGACTTATTTTTTACTGCTATAGGATTGTGTGATTTTTGCCCCAAGGTTTTCAGTTTTCTTTCTTGAATTATGTTGCCGGAAAAGTTTTGATTGCATAAATGTAGAATTATACAAAATAAAATACAAAGAAATGCCCAAATAAGACCTTATATCACAGATATAAGTAATTTTAAAATACAACATGTTAATCATCATTTTATAACTTAATTTAAAAACATGATTGATGATTGATTGATAAACATTTAGAGTGATAAATAAAACTTCAGCATAGGCTGTTTTTGTAGCTGCTATCAGGTAGGAACTTGAATTAAGTTATTATAGTTCCCTATATGACTGGAGGTCAACATTGTCTGTGACACCAGCATGTATTTGATAGATGTCGCTTGTGTTGTACTTTTCCACAGCACGTTCACTCTTGCTGTTTCCCAGATGACAGCATGGAAAACAAACATCGTACCACCATTGTTGTTTTGATGCTGTGCACCTCTTCCTCTCTCAGTCTTCACTCTTCCTCCCTCCCTCTCTGGCTCTGACTCACCGCCCCAGGGACGATGGTTGGCCCCTCCTTCTCATGACATCAGACGGCTAGAAATAGCAGCAGCATTAAAGCTTCCAGTCATGAGAGCCTGCTGCGAGGCCTGAAGCCCAGGGCAGCCACTTCCAGCTGGGGGGGGGGAGCAGGAGTCGGAGGGGCAGACTAAAAAACAGTAACAGGGTGGATAATGAAGTGGCAGAGGCAACAAGTCAAAGGGGGTCACTGGCTTCAGAAAAAGCAGGAGCAGCAGTCTCCTGTTACTGTTTAATTTAAGCATAAAATATCGTGGATACAGATTTAGTTGCTACCATCAAACCTAAAAGCAGCTTTCATCCAAAGTTATATTTGATCAGGATTTTGCCTGGTGAAACTTTACCTTCCTTGTCTTCAAACAAGTATCCCAAAAGGTTTTAGCATGTGGTCAAACCATCTGTGTGGTGAAACCGACATAGATTACAGGCATGGAACACTGCAGGCATTGATACAAGCAAAAAAAAAAATGTCACCAATGAAAAATGATCATTGCTCAGGAAACAGCTCTGAAATGTGTTTAAAGCTGCATGAGTTGTTCACTTGCAAGTTCTTAACAGGTGTCAAGTGTTAAGAAAATCTTTAATGAAGTATTTACGCAAATAAAGGACAAAAAAATATCTACTGCAGTGTGAAATTGATTTTGTAGCTTATATTTATTTTACCATATGTTTGGATCCAGTAAATTAAAGACAAACAGGAACAAGTGTACTTATCTAATTTAAAGATTTATATTTGAATAAAAATGTAATATTTTCCATTTGATGCATTCAGATTCAAAGCAGCATTCCATGATCGTTACAGAAACGTGGGTGACACGGTGGCCCAGTGGGTAGCGCCGTTTTCTCTTAGCAAGAAGGTTCCAGGTTTGATTCCCCTCCATGCGCAGCTTGTATTTTCTCCCCATGCCTGCGTGGGTTCCTTCCAGGTTCTCCAACTTCCTCCCACCTCCAAAACATGCTGCTTAGGTGAATTGATTCCACCAAATTGTCTGTAGGTGTGAGTGTGGGCATTTGTGGTTGTTGGACTTTCATGTGGCCATGCGGCGTCTTGTCCAGGGTGTACCCCACCTCTTGCCTGTAGCCAGCTGTGATAGGCTCCAGCAGACATGTGATCCGCAAGGTGCATGTGCAGCTGCAGACGAGATGATGGATGGAAGGATTACAGAAACATTAGGAGGTTTAATTATGATCCATTGTGCCGGGAAAATGACACGGAAACACTCTCCTGATTGGTGCAGTGGGTAGCACTGTTGTCTCAAAGCATGAAGGTCCTGGGTTCTATTCCAGCCGAGGCCTTTCTGTGCAAAGTTTGAATATTCTCCCCACGTCCAGGTTCTCCAGCTTCCTCCAACGCCTGAAAACATGCGACACAGGTGAACTTGTCTCTCCAAATTCATCGCAGGTATGACTGTGGGTGTGTGCATGGCTTTTAGCCTGTGTGGTGCTATAACAAGTAGGCGACTCTTCCAGGGTGTAGGCTTCCATTCATAGTCAGCTGGGATACGCTCCACAGTAAAACTTGTGACCAGGACCCGAGTCAGCGGCTGAGGACAAGACAGTTTGTTCTGTTGATTTCTTTATTCACATAAATTTGGAACCATTTGTGTAGTTAAGAAAGAAATATTTTTTAAAACAAACTTTTTGGACAGATCATATCAGACGAGTTATTGAAAAAGGTCATTTAAATCATCAGGCGCAGTAGATCCGCCAAATCATATTAAATGATTATAAATTAATAATATAAATTGTTGTAAATTTAACTTGGACACCTGGCAACAACAGGATCATTCTCTCTCAGCTACCCTCTTGTCTTCCTGTGCACGAAACACTTCCTGTTTATCTGTCTCACACTCTTGGCCTACTATGTTAATGGAGTGTGAACAAAAGAGAAATGATAATATGTACAACCAATCTCCAGATGCCTGAACTGTGGCACCCCCCCCCCATAGGGAGGACAGACCCTCTGTTTTGAGGAGACTGAACTGTATGACCAGGTCCTGCAGAGAAATAGGTCAGGAGACACGAGGGCTGTGAGGTTGAGAATGTGTGCCAACACCACGACATCCTGTCTCCATGCAGCCATCACAACAACGATCAGGCTGCTCCTCCTCACCCTGCTGACTGGTTCTGTGCAGGACATGGTCCTCACACGGTAAAGGTTACGTTTGAGTCATGCTGAGGCCTGCCACTCTGAAATATGTATGCACTAAAGTAGCACAAGACGCACTTTATAAAAGTGTCTGCCAACTGGATCTCTCTCTTTTCCTCTCTCTCTTTCTCTGTCCCGAGGCAGGCAGCTGTGCCCGTGGGGAGGGGGGGGGGCAGTGGAGTCGGTAGTTGCAGCAACTTACGTGGCTGTGGCGGCGTCCGGTGCTGCGGCCCGGGATCTGGGGCCGCGGCCTTGTGAGTTTCCGACTCCTTTACCCGCTGGGTCATCGACTGCCAACCCAGAACCGCAGAATAACACGAAGGATACAGGTGACAACGCAAAGGTTAAACAACCGGGGGGCCACAATCCCTCTGGTGTCTTCCAGTACTGCGGTCCTGATTTCACAATCGCAGCCTTGTGAGTTTCCAACTCCACCCCACGCGGAATCAGCGGACATCAACCCAGAGGTCACAGGTGACAGCACAAGGGTTAAACAGTCACTGGCCAACAACCCGGAACCACAGAATAACAGAGGCTGAAGGGGCCAGAGAGACACCCGCCAGGGTGGTAGGATCTCTTCTGGAGAAGGACAAGGAGGATGATGATATTGTGATAGACGAGGAATTATTAAAGATAGCTCTTAAAATGAAAAACACTAACACAAGAATTAATGAAGCGAAGAAAATTGCTGAAGAAACACCTGACAGACCTCCTGATACAAGTAGCTCTGAGAGCGAAAATGACAACAGTCTGAAGAGGCCGGGACAGAAACATAAGATTTGCAAAAGATAAAAAAAATTCCTGCCAGACACAAAAAGTTTGAGGGCAAAAGTAGAAAAAAATTTCCTGACCTCAACATGTTTCTAGATAGCATCGGCTTTTATAAGAAAAGTGAAACAAGAAGTGGTGAACCAGTTTTTAAAGACCAAGAGTTTTATAGTTAGAAAAAACTAAGGAAACAAGTAAAAGACGTGATTGTAGAAGAGATGATTTTTGGAGATAATTGTTTGTTTTTTTTGTATTATTTGAGTGTTTTTTTCAGTTTGATAATTGTTAAAAGATGTTTCACACAGTACTACTGAAAATCCTCTTTACGTGAATCTCTTTTGGATTTTGTGTCAACGTGATTATTTTGTAATTTGACTTACTGTATATGAATAAACGTGATGTTAAAAATCAAAAATCAAATCTCTCTCTCTAAGAGATGATTGTGGAGAACGGATAATTTTTTTTTCTTCTTAATTTTGTGTGTGTTTTTTTAGTTTGGTAAATGTTAAAAGGTTAGATGTTTCTTTGTTCAGAAAGTGCACAGTACTATTGAAAATCTTCTTTACATTAATTTACATTTTGTGTCAACGTGATTATTTTATAATTTGCCTTTTATGAATAAACGTGATGTGAAAAATCAAAAATCAAATCTCTCTCTCCTCCTCTCTCTCTCTCTCTCTCTCTCTCCCTCCCTCTCTCTCTCTCTCTCTCTCTCTCTCTCTCTTTCTCTTCTGACCTGAATGAACGTCCATAGAGGAATATTTTGTTTTCACTCTGACACTCTCAGCTAATCTTTGTTATATCTCCACCATCTCCAACCCTCAGAAAAACATCTGGTTCTTTAGATGCTAAATATAGCATTTTCAGTAACACATTTGTCTTCTATGAGAATTTGGACAGTTGATGTGTAAAGGGTTTATAAAGGTTTCCTTTATTTTCTAGGGTAGCTGTCTATTAAAAGTAACAAGAATACAAGAGGTTAGAGAGAATGAAAGCAAACCCCGTTACAGCTGTAATCCCAAAACAATGATCTGAAAGACACCAACATGGTCAATGTGTACGCAAGAAAATGTGTTATGAGCAATTATAAATCTATGACCATGTAACCCAACCAAATGGGGATTTGTGCTTCAAAACAAACCAGCCTGAGATTTTCTACTGGGAGATTTTTATTTCCAACAACAGAATTAACTCAAGGTTTCATACCAGTCCCTGGGGTTCTCTGAATATTCTATGCTGAAAAAACATGGAAACTATTTGAAGCAATTATTAGTAGCTGTTTCTATGGATTACACTTGCACACTGAGGCTTTATAAGATTTCTGCCTTGAAACATCGTCATTCTAAAACAAATGGTGAATGTCTGTAAACTGAGGCCAGAATAGGAGCTGAATGCCATTTTTAGCATAAATGGAAAAGACGATTATGTCTGCCGGGTGCGTGTAAGCCCTAAATATTTTTCTAATGGCTGTCAAGGTATGTTCATAGGGAAGAATGTGAACTGATAAATTAAAAATGCTGTTACTGTTTTATGTTCATGACAAAATACAGCAGGATGTGGCCTTAAGAACAAGTCAGGGAGGGTGACAGAAACCAGAAGCTGACAGGTGGAACATAAAACACTACAAACCTGCGTTGACGTTAGAAATACATGTACGACAAACGGAACACTCTAGAAATCTTATGTTTACTCTGTCATATTATGTCATATGTCACTGACTCAACATGAGTGAATTCTGTTAATTAGACTCCTGTCTAATTATAGCGGTCATGTTACCATGCAACAAGTTACAGGTTTACTGATGGATAGAAGCCTTAAATAAATGTGTAGATGTGGCATCCACAGTATGTCGGTTTAGGAGGTGTCGAACAAATCTGTCTTAAGAACAGAGTTAAGAAAGCATCCGGACAGTTTTAACTTAATCTGTCTCCACTCTCCGGATTTTTGTCTGTCAAAAAACACTCAAAGTATTTAAATTTATCATCAAGAACATTATGGTCTTGAATTAAATACTTTCTATTTGGAGATTCCCTGTTGGTCAGTTGTCAAACTTTGACCTTTAGACTGTGTTCTGATCCTGCCCTTAAAAAATTACAGAAATCCTTTGGCCTAACTATTGAACACAGTGAACAATCTACAAAACGTCATCACACTCACACCACATATCGCAGTTGTTTCATGACATTTTGTACACATATTAATAGACCGTACAGGATTCATCCCACAGAAAAATGATTACTGTAATTTTTTTAATCTAAAGCAGTGGTTCTTAACCTGGGTGTGTATGTATATATATATATATATATATATATATATATATATATATATATATATATATATATATATATATATATATATATATATACACTGTATATATATATATATATACACTGTATATATATGTATATATATACTGTATATATATAAAATATTTTTTTAAAAATTATATATATATATATATATATATATATTTATTTATTTATTTATTTTTTTTACTAAAGAAGTGTTTGGTGAGTGAGTATATGAAACCAGCAGGGTTCAGTAACTCCAACAAGGTTAAGAACCACTGATCTAAAGTGTGATTGCATCAGGAACACTGGGGAAAGTGCAAAGGCTTTTAGGATCAATTTATCATAGAGAATGATTGATTTTTGCACAGTGCCTTTCTTTGACTGTTCAAATGCACTTAAAATGAAAAACAGTGTGCAATGGGTGAAGGCAGTTGAACTAAAAACCCAGCTGTGAACGGAAGTTCAGTCGCAACAAATTTAGACACTGAAGTTCTTATACCATGTTAATTGAATATCATCAGCATGGAAGTAAAGCTAACCCATGAAATGAAAAATATACAGTATGCAGTAAACAAGTGGAGCTAGTGGACACTTTAGTTAAATAAACCAAATACGATTATACCACTCCAATTCTTAATCAGTAACACTTTGAAAAACCCTTAACCTATAACCTATTTAGTTGAATTATAATTTGGAGAGATTCTTAAAAATGAAACAACAAAATTAGATAACAATTTTTATCTGTTGCACAAGCAAATTCCAGAATGATCCTATTGTACTGTGTAAAATGTTGACCTTTACCAAAAACATATCCCTAGTATGTCTGTCGTAAAGAATGGGATCATTCATTCATTCATTCATTCATTCATTCATTCATTCATCTTCTCATCCCCTTCTTCTGCTGTTACGGGTCACGGGGGTTGCTGGAGCCTACCCGGTCTGACTTACAGGTGAGAGGTGGGGGACACTCCGAGCGAGATGCTGGTCCAATGCGGAGCCAACATCCAAAATGCACACACTCACACCTATGGGCAACTTGGAACAATCGATTAATCTGAGGCGCATGTGTTTGGAGGTGGGAGGAAGCCGGAGAACCCAGAGAGAACCCACGCAGACACGGAGAGAACATACAAACTCTAGAATGTAATCAAATCAAATTCAAATTCAAATCATGAATCTCTTACTTTAGACTCTTTAGACAACCAAACTGATCTTTGAAGAAGTTCTCGTGTACCTATTATTTATCCATCCATCCATCCATCCATTTTCCTGTAGACAAGACGATGTAATCGTCTCATCTTCAGCCACTTTTCCACCTTGTGGGTCACGGAGGTTGCTGGAGCCTATCTTAGCTAGCTACTGTTATTTTAAAACATTTTTTATTCCCAAAAATTAAGCTATTAGAATGAAAATTGTATCGATATTGGTACAAACCTCCAGTATTGTATTGGCATTGGTATAATTTTTATACGACTGTATCGTCAGGTTTCCTGTCTGTAACCGGGTGTGGTCGATCCACGTCTCATATACACTGGAAAGAAGTCAATTACATTTCACACATACTTTGTAAAGGCTTTTAAGGTGTGTAATTTGTGATTACATTCTTCCGTTTGCTCATCCTTATGTGTTTGGAACATTTGACCAGATAAAGGTTTTATTTAATTTTCCTATTACTCTTCAATGACAGAGGTCAGTCAAATGGAGTTTTAACAGCTGTGGGACACTAACTATTTCATCAGACACAATTTTTTTTAGTTAAATGATAGTTAGCCCCAGAATAGTTGTTAATTATAAAACATGGTTATCATAGCATTATTTTTACCATTAACCCAAAGATGTAAAAACATGTGCAGAACAGTTCAGCTGACGTTTAGCTCAGACAAGATGAAAAACACTATGAAGAGAAAACTGGTGTTACTTTTAAACTAAGTACTTGACAGTCTGCCAGCCTGACTCCGTCCACTTTCTTTCTGAGGCTCACACATCAGGGCAACCAGCGAATTTCATGCTTCAGTAATTGTTTTATATTTGCAAGGGCATTTACTGACATATTTTCTGCAAGGCCTGTAATATTAAATGTTCAGTCTCTGTGGTAAACTGTCAAAGTTAATTTCACCCCTGATTCACACACACCTAAAACAGAGAAGTTCTCTTTTTCAGTACTCTGCAACTTGCCAGTGTTGTTTTATTTATGTATAATATTCTTCTGGTAATCAACGCATTCAGTTTCACTTAACCAAACTAAATGCTTTTTACATTCACAATTCACACTGTGTGATATTACACAAACCCTGATAAAATATAATTGTGATATAAGTCATGCATACCGAAAAGCTTGGTGTTGAGCATTATTATGTGAGTGGGAAAAAGAAACTTCAATCAGTAGAGCCTACAGGTAATCTGTTTTAAAATGTTACATATGGAAATGCTTATTTGGGAATTGGTATCAAACATTTGAGATAGATATTCAAGATACTGCCAGCCTTGTCTTGAATATTTTATGCAGTATGATAAGAAAAAAAACAGGAAAGAAAATTTGGGTATGCATCTAGAGACCTTTGGGCCATACTTGTTCTTTTATATTTGCATCACAGATGAATGTATGACAGATGTCAAGTTTACAATATTCCTGTATTTAAAAAATAATGGCTTTATCAGTCAGAATTGTAAATGACAGTTTCACACATTCCACAATTTAATGCCATTGAAAATTTATTGTGATATCTGATAGTTTACATTAGAGTGAAAACAGACATGACATGGCTTTACTAAGACAGAATGCAAAGCAATGTGGTCAAATAAAGAGCATATATTTTTGTTTTTAAATTTAGGAAAATAATAATAATAATAATAATAATAATAAAACAGGCACAACATATAGCCATTATAAATACAACATGCTTTAAACCTTAAACTGTAGTTTAACAGTCCTAAGAAAAGAACTTGTGCAGCCTTTTCCCCTGTATTCCTATCTTGCCTTTGATCAACGTCCTGTCAGATACATTTCAGACAGTAACACAGCTCAAAAAGACAGCAGCCAGTGTCACAATAAAATAAAATATCAATAAAAAGTAAACAGTTTTCAGCAGCATATATCTACATTTTTCATCCAGGCTGCTTTGACTCTGTTCAAAACATTCTACAGAAAGAAAATGTCATCAGTGACAGGATTTCTCCTCTAGAATTTTGGTATAGCACTTAGATCTCCGGGGGACACAAAGATGATCCCTGGCTTCCTTCTTGCCCACTGACACAAGACACTGATGCATTTGATAGAACCTGGTTATTTGGTACACACAGTTGGTGACACTGGCAGCTGCTTTTTGTTGGTTAAGCTGTGACTCATCAAAGGTGGAGTATAGCGGCTCTGCAGTTGGTCACAAATGTTCCAGCAACCACTGCTGGTGCCATCTTTCAGGTCCTTGAAGAAACTGGCTGTGTGCATATAACATTTACAAGAATCGTTGGGCTACTCTCGTTTGTGTTTTAAGCACACATCATTGGTCTGGTGAGTCGTGTTGTGTTCCCAAATGTTGCTACCAGTGTCATTTTCTTTGCTGCATGATTCAAAAAGTTAACAGGGTCAAACTAAAAAGACGGCCGGGTTGTCACATTTTCAGCCAGTCATTGTCATCAAATCAGACACTGAAGGCTTGCTGAAAGGAAAGAACGAGCTGCATCCCATTTCAGGAGTTGCAAACCTTTGAAAGATGCATCCTTTCAGAGTCTGTCGGTCCTGAGGACAGATTGATCTGCACATCCTCTTCGGTTGAAATGGTGAACCCTCACAGATATAAAACCAATGGTACATTCAGGTGGCCTTAAGTCAAGCAGAAACAGTTGAGTCATGTAATGAGCCAGATGGGCCTACCCAGTCTGCTGACAGATGCAGTTCTTTCACTGGGAAAACATATTTTTGGAGGACGATCTTGTGTTTGGATCAAACTTTCAGTCAAAGTGTTTAATAAGAAATGTTGGCCAAGTATAGAACAGCAGGCAGGTCATGTGATAACACAGTTAGTGAAATGTTGCTTACTTGCCTGTAGTTTATCGGCACTGATGACCACAGGGAGTTCATATTCAATGGGGTTATATCTCCACTCTCTCCAGCCATACAAAGAGCACTTGAATGCACCATTAACCAAACACTAAAAGGTTAACAAGTTATGTCTAAATGTTGTGTCTGCACCGCAAATGTCACGATGCACTGATGGAAATTTGAACACCGCATCCCTGCAGCCACTGTGGAAGCTCAACGGGCTGATGTGAGGCTGTGGAGTTGCTCTTTAAACAACATGAAGGCTGCACTTAGAGGAAATTAATTTAGGAGAGGCATTATGTGATCTGTTAGGAGTTTTGAAATACAAACTTCAGAAGGATGCAGCTTCAAAATTTGGATAAACCAACTTAGCTCAGCTAGTTTGCAAAAGAAATATCAGAACAAGTTATATCAAATATATGAGGAATTAACAGCTCGTTTTTGGTCAACTCCAGCACAAAATTAACAAGTTTTTAAATATAACAATCAGATATTCACAGACCAGGTGAGGACCTTCAGTATGGCCACCTTAGAGTGTTTCATCCTCTGCAAGTACTCTATACAGGAGACACTGACTATGGTGGAGAAAGGGAATTGGTAAAGGCTCTCCCTGCGACATGGTGGGAGATTCCAGCTCGCCCTCATCATCTACATGGCTCAGCAGAGACCTAAACACGGCCCTTTAATGGGCTCACACCACACAAGCTAAATAAACAAGCTAACAGGAAAGAGAAAAACAGGATGATTTGCTTCCGAACAATCTGGCCTGGCTCTCGACCTCACAGATCACTGGGAGAGACAGAAAAAAACCAAACAGCTGCAAAAGAAAAAAACAAAACAAAACAAAACAGGACAAATAAAAAATTTCCAAACCCAGAGAGGAAAGAAAGAAAAAATGTCAAAGGAAAAGAAACTAAACATTCACTTTTGTGTGCAGGTATGCATATGGCCTAATACATATGCATGCACACACGCACACACACTCACACACCAAGAGGTACAGTGAACAAAAGTGCTTCAAGTCGGGGAAGTAAAACAACTAACCCATTAGAAATACATATAAAACCTCAAATATGTTACTTTATGTACAAAAACTGTAACACGGGCCAATACCTCAGCTGTTTAAATCTTTATTTCAAGTAGGTATCATTGCTAAATAATAAGGGTTTGCATTGTCATCGTTTTTAGATAAAAGGTCATGTGATCTGACTGACCTTGCCGGCAAAGTAATCAATCACTGCTGATTTTTAAATCTCTTCTGTCCCACCCCACCCCACCTGACCCCACTGGCATCTCTGCTATCCTTCCAATAAAAAGTCGAACCTTCTGGATCCCTCACTGACCAAAACATCTTCCTCTCTGTGAAATAATATACTGAAGATCCATCAGTTTTTGCACCTTTAAACTAAAAATAAAAAGTTAACAGAAAGTTTGTTATTCAGGAAAAAAACAAACAGGGAAGAACTCTCTAAGGATTTTGGTGAAGGATGTTTTTTGAGGGCTACTTAGGACCAGGAGGGTGAAGACACGTTGGTTCACATGACGGTTTTTGAGGTTATGCACAGCACAACAGAAAAAAAAAAAAAAAGGGGGGGGGGCGTTCCTGTTTTGAAGAGGCACAAGATTCATACAGCTTAGAGGCAAATCACAGATCCCATCCACAACGAGATGATTTATATTCTCTTAAGACAGAGACAGTGAAAGAGAGAGAGAAAGACTAAGAGAGAGATAAAGTGCAAGAGCAGGACCAAAATGGTGGGACTTCATGGATAGCAGCAAGAAAATACTGAATGGTCACTCGAGAAATTTTGTCCCGATGGGGTTTCAAGCAAAAAAGTGAAAAGAGAAAGGCTGCATTTGTCTAAATAATTATAACATGAAATCTAATTGTCTTAAAGTCTCTGACATCACTTCAACAGTTTATTGTTGAACCCAACAATAACACCCAGAAAAAACTTTCTATTCCTCTCCAACAACCCATCGTCCATCTGTGAGAAGGCAGTTACGAACAGATGAGAAGAGTTTTTGCCTCTAAACTGAGATGAACCAAAGGCCTCCGCAAAGTGCAAACGAAGGAGCATCGTTCAAGTATGCCGCTGTGTAATGCAACACACACACAATGCATATATACAGTCTTATGCATTCATACATGTGTGCAGATATTTTCATAGTATCTATGGATGTTATTGTGTTTCTATTAATATGCAGGTTTGTCTTTTCTTCATTATTAGATAATGGAAGAATACAGTCTGACCAATGTTTCATGACACATGGATGGTTTCAGGTTCCTCCGTCTACAAACCACTTCTTCTCCCACTCATGACTTGTTTCACTGTTGCAAAATGGGACCAGCCACAATCGCATTTATCCAAACACTATCATTAATTAAATATATATATATATCTATGTGTGAATACATATATGTGGATGTGTGTGCCTGTAAGACTATTTTATGTCAAAGAAATATTAGACGCTGCTTTCAATGGTTTGTGAGTGATGCAAGGTACCAGATGGAGAAGAGAGAATAAAAGAAAATTGAAGAGAAAAGGAATAAAACTGAAAATAAAAACACACAACTGCAATCATTTGCCATTTTAGAAAGAAAAAAAAAAATTCTGCTACATATGTGTAACTACCCCCTTGCACCTCCCCTCGATAACTGTCCCTGATTGCTCATTTGGACATTAGCAAAGACAAACATGATCAGCTATGAACAAGAATACCACCCAAAAACAAACAACACAAACATTACAACGTGACAGGGAAACAAAATGCTAACCAGTAACATCCATCCGCCAGTAAAACAAAACATTACCAAACCAAGAAATACAAACTAATAACATAGCAAATAACCTTACAATAATAACAAAAGTCATGAAATTCATTCATCTCGCTGGATGGGCGAAATAAAGCAAAACGTCAAATTAATGTCTTTTCTCCTTTCACATAGTGGTCACCGGATCACCACAATCACTTGTAAGCGTGGTTCGGTGGGAGTTTGGGGGGGTGGGGTGACAGTGAGCTGGGCCATGGTTGGACCCAAAAAGCTCCGGAGCTGCGAAGGAGAACACACAATCTTTATCGTAACGACGACTCCTGTGACATGACTTCTCAACAGTTTCTCCACTTCATCCGTGTGTCGTTGGATCTGTTCAGTTTTCACGATGAGCAGGTGGGTGTGTGTGCGTGGAGGAGACCAGGGGATGGAGGTCCGTGGAGGGAGGTCGTAACGGAGTGGGGAAGGGGGTGACAGTTGGAAAGGGGGTGGGCGTCGATGGTCGACGCTCCACGCAGTTCAGTAAAGAGGCATTCCAAGGTCAGGAGGAGACAGAGCAGCCGGAGCGTCACTCCCATCCATTGTCCTTGATCATGTGAGCCAGCTCGATGATGAACTTTCCCTCTTTGTACTTTTGACTGCTCTCAAACGCATGCTCCTGTGGAAACACACACACACACACACACACAGCAAAAGGTGAACAACACGTTTGTCCACACGCAGTGGTACTAATGTCACAAGTACCAGTCTAATTCTGTAACCGCTTAACAACGGATACGACAGGTATGACTGAATAAACACAGTTCAAGTTAGAATCAAACTTTAAAACATTGAGCAACTATTAAATAACACGTATGACCGAAACTAATATTACTTACTTTTACAATTCGAATCAAAGCTTTACTTAGAATTCTACAGGAGATCCAGAAGGTCTCAAAGATATCAAAAAGGTTTTTGTTTTTTTTATTGAATCGCTAATTCCAAAACCCCGAGTGGGTTGTAAACTGGTTTCTTTCCATTAATTCCTCAGTGGGTTTCCATTAAATAAGAGTCATGTGGAGAAAAAAAGTGAATGGGTTTGTTGGTTTTGTTTTTTGTTCATCTGTAGCACGCCAGTCATTTTTGTGTTCAACATCTCAAGACTAAGAAGTGTTTAAAATGACGCTATAATGACCAAATCCTATCTCTTTGATTTCTAAACTTCCTGTCTGGACAGACGTCTCTTCGGGTGCAGGAGGGCTTCTTGACGACATCTTGATGGACCGTCGCTCTGATGACGTTATGTGGGCTGAATATTTGCCTGGCCTGCTTTGCCTTGTAAACCAATTCCACTTTGCTTACCTTGAGGGGCCTCACTGAGAATCTATAATCGTTTGTGTCGCTAAAGAAGCAGCTTTAAGTGAGCCTGTGTCCTCTGCTTTGTTCAGTTATTTTACAGACTTGTATAGACTTTTAAAACAATTACCAGGACAAACCTACTCAAAATGGCCTGACATTTAATCACTGCAGACTCTCAGAGGTACCCGCCTGCAGCCAACCTTTCAGTATTGTAATTATCTTCAGAGCTAGAAGACCGCAGAGCTCATTCTGTGAACCTCAACACAACAGTGAGCAAAAAAAAAAAAAGCCCTAACTGTTGCTTAGCAAGCAATGTTTAATAAGAACAAACTTGTTCTTGTGACCTGTAATAACATAATTTGTCCCCTTGGAACCCCAGAGACCGCACAATTATGCAACAGTTCACACGGCCTGAGTGGTGCAACATTCAACATCCCAAGAGGAAGTGAAAAGTTTAGGGAGTGAACCACTCACATATTTCCAACCCAGGGTGGTTTTACAATTTTCACAGTAGATATCGGCCACAGCATGTAAACCTGTGAGGAGAACCCGCTCCTCTGCTGGTCCACAGCCGACATTCACCCTGCAAAAAAAAAAAAGACAGGAAGCCAAAGTAAGGTCAGAGGTCAGGATGAGCCATGGGCAAAGAGCTCAGATCATGTCTGGGGTACAGTTCTTGTCAAAGGGAACGGCAATCTGATGCAGAAATATTTATTCATCTGATAATACTCGCTCTTTAGTTGTGGTAGAATGAGGTCCACCAGAACACCTATTAATTTTTATGGATTTGCATGTTTATACTTTGTTACTCAAAACTCCTTCATTCTGGCATCATGATCCCTCCAAACATTTAATTTCTGCAAAAAAACCCCCCAAAACATGTAAAAACTCTCAACCTAGGTGCTGATTCTATATCTCTGTATAAATATAATCTATATCTCTGAATGATGCCAAAAATCTCGCAGGTCCATTTGCTTTTACGCTGTTAAATTTAGTTCATAGCCGTGAGTGTTTTATATTCTATTTTGGTGAGCGTTTGTTTCAAACACTGTGGTCCAGTTTGCAGTGAGACACCAATCCATTCACCCACAGGATGAAAATACTGGATCAGAGCAAGTCATACAACAGTAGAAACAGTCGTGCACATGTTGATAAAACGCCTCTCAGGTACGGACAGCGAGGCATTGAGAAGTCCGTCTACAGCACGTAATCCTTCTTGTAAAAGCAGTATTAGGAGCTTTATTTACTGTTAATTATATTATTAAGCTTTTTTCCTAATGTCTTAAACAAATACTGGTTTAAATAAAAAACGTGCCGAGTGTCCACACAAACGCTCGTCTGCAGGGCCCATGCACCGTTTCTCCACAAGCTCCAAACCTTACAAGGCATAAAAAACAAATCCTCCTCGCTGGTAAACATAGGACTCATACTTACACTGAATTAAACAGATAGGCTCTTCCTTGACTCCCTTGAAATGACTGAAACGAGAGAGAGAACCATGTCAGTAAACAATGCACGCCACGCTGCTGAAAACAAGAATGTCAGCCACCGACACCCTGGGGAGCTTTCTTCCCAGTAACTGCTGTGCATGCTTGTTATCAACATTATCAAAGTTCTCACACATTTATCCGGAGGTACGAAATAAAAAGAGGCGAACGGAAGTGTTGAAGTCTGAGCACAAACATCAGGGAGTGAGTCTCGTTGCCATGTGACCTTTAATGACACAGATCCTGTTCTTGATTTTTGAAAACTGAGGCTGAATTCCTCTCATGTCCTCCTTGTGGATAAGAACTGGAAACTCCAGACGCCAAATGTCTTACAGACTGTCACCATCAGAGCAAATGGAACTGGTAAATATGTCTTCGACAATTACGTGAAAAGGTGTCAAAATGGAACATTGCTGGACAAAAAACACACTATGTTTTCAAGAACTTTTATCGCCTTTATAAAGTATAAATAACATTTAATGGAACCCATAACTTCACTGTTGAAAACACCAAACTTTAATGAAGACATGTTGTGTTGTAGATATTCGGTGTATCTGTAGAACGAAACATTCATCAGGTGAAGAAAAATATTTCTCCTTCATGAGAACCTGATTTATCTGATTGAAGCGTCAATAAAAGCCCCGTCTAGCTGGATAGTAAGACTGCACACACACCCAGCTTAATAAAATTAAACTTAAACTCTTGTGTAATGATGGACAACACTCCAGTCGTCCCCAACAGAGAACAAGCTGAATACCTTTTGGTCCGTGTGCAAGTTAAGGAAACCCTGTGGAGGTTTCTTTTCATCAGTACTATTATCTTTATATCTAGTGTTTCTCACCATAACGCAGTGTGTTTGTGTCCTTCAGGAATAATTAACAGGTTTAATGCATTTCATTCTACGTGAGACCAGATGCATACAAATGTCTCTACAGAAAAACCAAGAGAAAGATGTTTTAAGCTTTCTCAACATCTATATTCCTGCAGGATGAAGGTCCAGAAGTCTTCAGACAAACCTTACCCTACCTGTTGCGTCAGCCTTCAAACCTCTTGCAGGATTAAAACCTGGTTTGTTTACCCCAGTATGTGATCATTGGGTCTCTCCATGTTTCCTGACACTTTGTTGTTGTGTCCTTCCCACCCCCATTCATTCAGACGAATCGCATAAAAGTGTCAGCAGGAATGTGTGTTGACGGAGCTGTTGTGTTCTCCGCGGTGCTTTCCAAGGTCGGACGGTTTTGATTTTGAAAGTAACTTTTATTTTGAAACCCGGATCATGATTTTGAAAAGATACGCTAAAACAGATTGATAAAAATTAAAAATAAATGGATTCACTCTATCCACATGGCATTATTATATATTAATGTACATGAAGCAGCAGCAGAGTGGGTCACTTCAGACCTCTCTCCTCCATTCACCTCAGTCATCTTTAGGTTTTCCATTGCAAATGAGGGTGGCAGAAGCCTGTGGCTGCTGTTGAAGGCCTGGAGCCGTTTCTTCCCTGCAGAGGCACCAGCACCACCGCCGAGGCTCAGGGGACCGTTTAAAGCTGCCATCATACTTTGAGTTTCATGCCCGATTATAAATGTTTGGTTTGGAGCCAATTACTGAACAACTTCTAAAAAAGCTTCCCTCCTCTGCTTCATTCTCTGGTCGTTTGAGTTGACATTACGTGATTTACATTTTCAACTTCACTGCTTGTGTTTGAAGTAGGGCAGACTGACATATTTCTTACAGGATGGATCTATTAGTAATTGAGGAGACCAACGTTTGATAAACTGTAATAAAAAATAGTCAGTTTTGAAGAACCAGTGACTGAAAGTACAATAATACAAATAACCGCAACAGAACTACACAATGAACGTGTTGGTATTTTTGGACATCTGTTGCTCTTATTAAAAAATACTTTTTAAGTGAATGTTTTTATTGTTGATTGTGCAAAAAAAAAAAAAAAAACGCAACAGAATTGACAAGACCAATAATTAATCTGTTCATAGTCTGAGGTGAAGTTTACACACTATCAGTCCAGAGCCCCGGGACGAGTGACCTTTCACTGTGAGAGGGAACTAGGTCGATGTCTTCGGAGCCAACAAGTTGGTGTGCGTGTGTGTGTGTGTGTGTGTGTGTGTGTGTGTGTGTGTGTGTGTGTGTGTGTGTGTGTGTGTGGGGGGGAGATTACACCATGACCCGCGTGTCTTGTCTGTGCTTTACTGTAGCTCAACTAAAGCTGACTTCATGTCGGTACCTCTTATCTGTTTCCCACAGTCTATTTTTACTTAGTTGTTTATTTTTACTTCAGCACAGTTTTTCATCAGAGCTGTTTTATTCTGCCCCAAAAAAGGAGGGTGGTTGCTCCATAGTCTGTAAAGAGTCTGACAGTAAAATCCAACAGCGACATTTTTTTAAAAAGTGAATCACTGTTGTAGAAAACAGACATTAAAAGTTGACTACCACACTCCAAACCAAAAATTCCCATTTGACAATAAATGAACTTAAATTTTTCCAAACAAAAGAGTGCAAAAAGAATCGGATGCAGAATGTGAGTGTCCCGACAAGTTTCTTTCTGCAGAAAACCCCCCCCCAAAATTGGAGTGAAGTGACTGAGCTCGGTTTCACTTCAGTCACTTCAAACTCAACTGCATTTGTTATAAAATGTTTGTTTCTTAGAAATGAACTCTAGAAAACAAATGTCACAATCCCTGAATCCTCTTGACCACATAGGAATGCGAAGAACAATAAATCGCGCACAGAAATCTGCTGCTTCAGCAGAACACAGTGTATGCAAATCCACCTTGAGAGGATAAACGCTTTAACTGCAGACAGCAACCAGTTCAGAAACGTTTTCTCACAGACACACCTGCTACACCTGACATCAACAGAACCTACACATCAACAGAACCTACACATCAACAGAACCTACACATCAACAGAACCTACACATCAACAGAACCTACACATCAACAGAACCTACACATCAACAGAACCTACACATCAACAGAACTCAGACAAGTCCTGAAAAGGAGTGACATAATAAATCCAAGTTGTGAAAGACAGATTATCTTGAAGCTATTCCCAATCCCGCTGAGGTTGACTTTTACCATCTGTTCCAACAGATGCTGACTGTGGTAGGTGAGGGTTCAATGTGCTAAACCCAAAGGATAGATTTCAATTCACTGTGAGGGATGTGTTTGGAGGGTTGGACATGGGTTTAGATTCACAAATCTTTGTTCTGAAACGCATCTAAAACACAGCTTCCACAGCTCGACACTTTTACACCTGTGATGTCACGTGCTGGCAAACAGGTACAGCGTTTCAAAAGCCAAACCCTGTTGAAGCAGAGTAGAGATAGACTCACCACATATTCATCATGGTAGCAGTACTGTATGGCTATAACAACAGTTAATCGCGCACACACACTAAAAACAAAGCTAACATGCTTTTCAGGAATGTTGAGACCGGTACTATTCTCACCCAGGTGTCCACAGCCAGAAGTCCTTACTCGCACACATGGATGACTGGTCAGTGTGGTTACTTAGCATCTAAAGCAAACCACACTATCCACACCCAAACGTGGTACAAATTGACTTAAGCTGTTGGTTTTGTCGCATAAAAATAACGAAAGCACAACAACTAACAGATAATACTGTTTAGATGCCAGAAAATGAAAGCCTACTAATTACATATAAACAACAGGTCTTCCTTGAAGGCAGGGGTCAAAGCCCTCATCCACCGCAAATTCATCTACTTACATCTCCAAAATGCCAAACTCTGTTTTGCTTGTTAGTCGGACACAGTTAACAGCTAGTAAGCTTTCAAAATGAGGTGTTGAGGGAACAAACAAGCACAATCCATCCACACGTGAAGTATTGGCTCGTCTCAAGACAGCAGGGTGTACTGAACCACATGCTGTACATGGTGCTGTTTGGAGTTGTGTGATGCGTTCAAGAAGTCAGAAGGAAACGGCTGTCATCTGACTGTTCTTATCCAGATGTAAATAGACATTCAGAATGTTTAGCATAGCCTGGATCCAGACTTCTGAGTCACAGCTTACTAAGTTGTTAGCTTTTAAATTTGGATTAGTCTAACGCTCATGAGTCCATGCTAAGAGAAATGTGTTAGTCGACCAATCATGGCTGGGCAGGCACTGATAGAATTCCAGATACATGACAAAATGTTCAACTTCGTATAAACAACACCAATAAAACTGATTGTGTGAATGAAAAGTCTGAACCAGACGTTTACATTCAATAATCCAAAATTCTTTCAAAACTGTATTGACTATTAGTCCTGCCATGGTGAGAATCTCACTGCTATCCAGACTAATATACAGATATATTCAAAATAAAGTGTTTCATTTGGGTTTTTCTATTAAATGAAAGGAGATCATTGACAAAATGACTGTTCTGTCACAGTTTGTTGGACACCATGTAAACCACCTGCATGGTGGCAAACGTCCAGCTGGAAGAAAAAAAAAAGCTGAATGAATGAAGCTGCGTCTGTCAACGGAAGGAGCGTGTGATCAATTCATTAGAGGGGGTGCCCGTCGGCCCGATGGGTGGGACGAAGCCAAGGTGCTGAATAAAGCACTCAGCGTCCTCCTCAGTATTCAGGTTGCATCGTCCCGCCGCCGGACCACGTTCACACTGCAGGCCTTCACACTTCGCTCTCTGCTTCCGCTATCTGATTACACGCTGGTACTCCTATCTGTGGGACGTATCGCATATCTGATAAAAAAAAAAAATATAGGAGCTGACAGCCATCATGAAGACACGCAGCATTCTCAGGACGTCAATAGCAACAGATGTCAGATCTGATTGCCTCTAAGGTTTGAGTTTCCGGCTTGTTTTGACTTTTAAGTCGTGGCTGAAATGAAGCCGACTCAGCGATATTATTTTTGTGACACCGTGTTGTGTTGTTGGTGTTCGTGCTGACGGAACCTCATCCAGCTGATGTCAGATTCCTCATTTCAGTTGCATTCAACTGGAAATCTATCACACGTGTGAGAAAACCTCAAACCCCCCCCCTCCCCCACGACTTTTCATTCGTTGTTTTTTAACATAATAAAACTGACTTGTTCTAAGTGTCTGCAGTGAGTGAGAAGAGACTGCTTTTTAGGTTTTTATTTCCCTTAAATTGAATACCGTAGGATTTTGAAGAGATAAATAAACAAAACATCCCTGAGCTCCAAGGAATTTATCTTTTTTCCTCGCGTGCTACCAACTCAACAACGGTTCCGTTAATAATGAAAACAATCAACAGGTGAACTAATACTGAAAGTTACAACCCAAACAATCCTGAGCTGTTGCAGCTTTAGAAACACTGATTTGACTTTGTCATGACTTTTAAAGCACGACACAAACTTCTAACGTCTCCATTCAAGTGTGTAGCAATAATCTGGAGTTCTTTTTCCGTTGCTTCCCATATTTAGTTTAGTGGTTGAGGGCGACAGGAGGTGGGGGACGCGGTGCCAGCCATACTTCCTCCTGGCCCGTGTGCTCAGGTTAATCCTCTCTTTAGAGCTGCTCCATCTGCATCTTTGCTCGCCGGCTGACATGCCTCGAAGACTCAGTTCATAAGCTTGGAGAAAGGAAACAGATTTTTTTTTTTTTTTTTTAAACCTGGCTCAGGAGATTTCCTGCACTCCAACTACAACTGCTGAGCCTGCAGAGTTCTTCCAACACCTTGTAAACAAGGCTGGGCGACTAACTTTTCGCTTCCTTTACCCTGTCCATGGTGAGCAAATTTAATGAAGCAACATAGAAGTGGAACGCAGAGCTTACGAGTTGAACACGGGAGGACAATCAGGGTGGCCCTTGGCAGCGTGTTGTGGAAAACAGCAGACGACGGTGTCGTCTTCTCCTAAGTAACATAATCGGCTTAGAAGGGTTGATGCTGAGGACTGGCGATGCTGCCTTGGACTACTGAACATACACCAATGTGAGGTGTGGCAGCGTGGCACAGAGCTTATTAATAGATCTTGAGAAGTGTGATCACAATTAATACAATGAGAAATTATCCAACATCGATCTAAATTATGATATGGCTTCATCAAGAAAATTTTCCAAATATTCTCTGGGAGTAATCAATCAGTAGAGGATTGTTCAAAGACCAGCAGCAGACAGGGAAAAGCCAGCGGCCATTTAATCCCAATTAATCAGATGATGACTCCTCCGCCCCATCTCTCAAAACACATTGAACTGTGTCACGATAAGAAATGCTGAAATAACTCTGCATCTATGGACACATAAACTATAATAAATGCATAATACTAAATCCTGAAACTGTGCAACTAACCCCCGATAAGTAATGAAACTAATAAAATAACTAGTCGTCTGTTTGGCACCATATTGGTACCAGTTAGTTTTATGTCTGATTCTTCTGCATGCATGTGTGCACAGGGAGACTGAAACATACAGACGTGTTCAACCACCTGTTCTGATGGAGAACTTCAGTACCACCTCCTCACTAAACACACAGTGCATTGAGGGTTAAATCCACCCTACATGGACACTACATGGTGATCACATGCAGTCAAAATAGTCTTAAACTAACAGCTGATTCAACAAAAACACACCCTTAATGTGCTCCTGCAGCAAAGAACCATGAAACTCTGTAACCTCCAGGAGACAGACTGTCTAAAGAAGATCCCTTCAACAAATCCAATTATTATGAAAGCAGACTGTTAAGACTAATGAGGTCATTTGTCAAGAGTCACCTAAGTAAACAAAGCAACACAACCAAGACAACTGTAGTTTATGAGGTGAGGGTCAAAGGTGAAGAGATGTTGGATACAAACAGAAACCGTCACACTGCCTTTGGATTCTTGTTCAGGTTGACATCAGTACAGCATTCAGATAAGATTTAAGACCACCTTCATTAATAATTTGACCGCAGGTTATTTGCTTGAGTCATGTAAGTTCAGGAAAATGTGATCATCTATTTGAGAAGTTGGAATATTTTTGGAAAAAATCCTCTGTGGCTCCAACATGCATGTGATTTAATGTAAGGAGGTCACTTCTGACAGAAACTTACTTTCACTCTTAATAATAATAATAATAATAATGATAAAAATACCAATAATACGTGATATTTGAATTTTTAAAGATTACATAATTTATTGAAGACACTCAGAATGCAGTGCTAAATAAAGATCTAGTTAAGTTTGGGGAAGTAAACCAGAAAAACCAATCAGAGTAGAGACAACAGACCAGACTGGGGCACTTTACCTCTACAATGTTCAGCACATGATAAATTCCCACAAAGCTGCGCTGCGCTACAAGCCTCACTTACTCCGTTTGAGGTTCGGTGGTGCTACTGGTTTTCCAGCATTTCTGTTCTGGTGTCACCTGAGGAACCGCCTCAGACAAATATGATGCGGCTTTAACAAAACAAACAAACAAACAAACAAACAAGACGCTCATTAACATTTTCAGCCTCTCCCACAGCAGCCTCAGATGCACATGCCAGCTTCTGATCGTCAACGGTCAGCGCCAAGTCACACGGTAGAATAAATCACTTCAACAGTTGGGTTTGTTTTTTGGTCCTGTGAAGGTCATGATTTTCATCTCCCTGTTGAGAAATTTTGCTCAATTATACGCACTTACACAAAACCACCACCAGTAACATCTGTTTTGGAGAACAGAACTACAAAATTTGAATAATTAGAAATGTAGATGCATTTTTATGTAAACCCTCGCAATCTTTTGGATTTCGAGCATGGAGGACTCCATGCAAGCCACACAGATCAAAGTGTTCCCAAATATATCCCATCTGGCTACAAACTCTTATAGTAAAAATACTCCTTCACACGCCAACCATTTAAAAGTTGGGGCTTTGGCAGAAACTTCATTGAAGAGTGGGGATGCTTAATTCATCTGCATCAGGGCCAATAATTTGTAAAACTCCTATATTTCAAGCTCAATGCTCCTCAAGTCATTTAAGGCAATGTGGAATCAGTAAGCTAAAAATGTCTGAAATTGAAACAGGCTGCCCTGCAGTGACTAAGACTAAGCTCTGGTCTCCTAGAAAATGATATCCTCTTATTTCGCTGCTCATCACACAGATGTGTGATTGTTGAAGCAACCAGAGCATTTTTAAACAGATGTCAAACATCAATTTGTTAAGCCTAAACTATTTTATGCTGGAATGTGTTTCCATCTGACACAGTGTCTCTCACAATATTTAGTTTATTAGTTTATAATTTTAGTCGTATTCCAACGAATTCCTTTTTTTCTTCCATTTCTCCTCAGTAATTTTTCTCTGCATTATTTTTAAGTTTGCACCACAAACATTTACATAACCCTCATATTCCAGAGTCATATTAATTTTCTACTTTTCTCTTCCACATATAGTTTGGAGTTTTGCTGCAGAAACCTTTAATTTGTCTCACAGGAGCCAATTTAAGTTCACGGCATACAAAACTTTTATCATAAATCATGTCAATCTGCCTTGTCACATTTTTCCTTGTTTGACAGTGACTCTACATATCCAACGTGGCTCTAGAGAGGCAAAATGAGCTGCAGATAAATGAGGATAGTCAATCTCTTTTGCTGAAGGTACAACAGCGTTATTTATGGTGGTCCTTAACAATTAAAACAATGTGAAGTCCTTGTTGTGTCGACTTTACAGCTCTGAAATTACCATCTTGAGACTTCTGATCCTGCTGAAAGGAGCAACACAGTTTGGCGCTGGAGCCGTTAACTGAGCTCATCTTCCTGGCTGCACTAACAAGCTCTGAGCTTCCAAGTCCCCGACCTGCAGGAGGCAAATAGATTTTGACACGGAGATGGCGACTGTGCAGATTGATCATCTTTGCATTTGAATAATCAGCGGGGAGAACACGGTCACTACCACATCATAAACACATAAAGGTCATTGCCTCAGTTCCTGCAACTCCACTACATCTTGATGAACTTAACTCACTCTTTGCTCTCGGTCGTGATTACAGCAGCATGTCAGCAGCTGTTTGTAGATCTCAATACCCAAAAATCCTGTAACAAATTGACGCTGCTCTGCTTCAAAGTGAGAGGAAACAATGCAATGCAACACTGCGGAGTCCTGCTCACTCTCAGCAGTTTGTTTCATTCTCCGTCTGTGGGCAGATTAATGACCGGTCCTGGCAGGATGATTTCATTGGAGGAAAACGGGCTGATTCTTCAGAATCCCACTCTGTGATCAGACTTCAAAAATTATGCATTGTTTGTTTTTGTCTTGGCAGAATTTGCGTTTATTTATTTATAACAGGATGTGGGAGGATTTATGTGCAAATGTCAACAAACCTGCCATTAAAGATGGACGACTTTGAGCGGAAGTAAGAAATAAGGTTTATCCGATACGAACCTGCTACATTCAACATAATTAGAGCTTCATGCTGGACACTCTGATGATATTTTGAATATCAACTGTCCAGTTTTGTTATATCTGTTATATTGGAATTTTGAACTTGAGCTAACAGGATGTGAACCACACAGTAAACAAGTTTTATTCTGCAGCCTGTTAAAATACGCCACACCAACAGCTCTATTTCTCTGGGAATAGCCACTGAAATCAGGCTGCACCCAACTGCAGCTTCACTGCAAGCACGCACGCGCGCACGCACGCACACACACACACACACACACACACACAAACAGGGTAAAGGCTTTCCAACCAGAGCATACTGTATTAAATGGATTTGGGTGAAACCGCAGCTTCCTCCATGTGGGATTCAAATGTGTGACCAGGACGCCTCAGGAATGGTGTATGGCCGCGAGGTGATGTTGGCATTGTGGCCACACAGAACAACGCAAATTCAAGCAAAGCACAGCAAACAACCCAGACATTTTACCCCACCCCCACCCCCCCCACCCTGCCCCCAATGTGCAGACTGGAAGAAGATCTACTGTAAAACTGTGTATAAATAATACCAGAATCAGACTTATTTTTATCAGTTACAGCTTTTTAAAAACTTCAAGCATGATTAAATCAAAGCTAATTTTCATCTACATGTGGGTGGAAAATAAGCTTTAACTTTGAAATGTGCCTCTTCAGCAGGACTTGTTTCAGTACAGCAGCCTTTTCCATTACTAAAATCCAGGACATGATGCCTTCATGTTTGATAAACCTTACCACACAGAGGTCAAACTTTGTTTACAGAAGGATTTAGTTGACACTCAGAGACTCTTGTCGGGTACGTCGTCTTTCTGGCATGGATGCAAGCAGATTTCCCTTTAGATATTAGTTTAAATCCAGAACAGCTTTGTCAAACTCCTACAACCTCATCTGGAGTCACACTCAGAGAGGTGACTTTCTCTGATGACAGTGTGACACGATTGCTGCATTAAACCACTGACATGTTTCATCTCTATGAAATCACAAGTGAACTTGATGACTGGTGTAAACCACGATCAAACTGATTTACAATAGAGGCCACATTTTTGACTTGGACATCTCTAGTCAATTTTGATTACAATAATCACTTTGGAAGAACATTGACTCTGCCGTCTAGGTTGTTGATTCCATAAACAATTTCAACAATTTTCACAAGTGATTAATTATTTTTTTTACACATTTCAAAAGTTATCTTGTAACCTACATGGCTGCATGTGGTTATTTGCCGTTTTGTTTATTTGATATCATAACAAAATAAATCTGGGATTTTCAGATTGAAATACTGATCAATAAGTCAAAAAAAAAATCTGTATCACTTAGAATGAACTACTGTAGTTGTATGTGGGTTTTAACAGCAGCAGAGAGCATCTAGACATGAATAACAGGTGTACTACAGAAACAAACACATCAATGCAGTGCATTCATCTGTTTGGATTTTCCATCTTGTATCTTGAAAGTACTGTAATCTGTGAAGTCTCAGCGAGACGCTGCAGGACTTTTTCTGATTGTTCTCAAACAGTGCAACAGAAACAAAAATATTCAAGACGCTTTACAAGAGTGACTAGCGCCACAGAAATGAATTCAGTAAAGATGTCTGCAGTGGTTGTCATGGAGGTCCTTGAGAATACACAGGTAGTCCTCAACCTACAAACACACCCGATACGCCAATTTATGTTTGATTACTCTGGTTTATTAAACTCGGCCAACAGTGAACAAATAGCAAAAACTTCAATGTTGGCGTCAGTTCAGTCGCGAACACTCTGAATACTCCAGCAACTCCAGTGTCCCGAGGAGGAGGAAGAGGAAGAATAAGGAGAATGAGGAGGAGAATCCCATTAATAATTTGAAAATAACCTGTAATAACAGGCAGGTTGTGACAATGTTCTTACAAGCAGTCAATAGTCTACAATGCTGGCTCTAACATTAATTGTCATCAGTCTTAATGTTTGCCAAAGTTTGCAGCAAAAACACTTTGTGTGTTTGTTCTCTGCTCAAAAGTTTGCTGAGATGTGGATAAAAGAAACGCAGAAGACGATACGACAACAAGAAAGCCAAAAAGGCCACATGAAGTCAGACTTCAGAGCACACTGTTCACTTCGTCCGGTATTTGCTGAGTTATTTAGCCATGACGTAAAACCTTAATCTCTGGGGTGTTAGTGTTACGCTGCTTGACGTGGGCTGTGGCTGAAAGAGGAACTGCCGTACTCGGACACAGCGGCGACTACTTGTTCGTATCTAAGAATGTTTGTATGTTGAGGACTACCTGTATATGTAAGAGCATACAGCTGTTCCATCTTTAAACTAAGCTAAACTTAATTGATCTAAGCTACTATAAAGAAAAGTGTCGAGTTTTATCATCATAATTCATGTCATCCTAGAGATGGCCAAGACAGACATTACCAGCAGCACCAAGAGAAAATGATCTTAAAGTTTATTGTTCAGGGTCGCATTAAGCAGGTTCACTTCATCCAATCAGCTTCCATTTATGGTCAGCAAAGCTACATTCACTGTACTGAAGCTGCTGACCTAACTCAGGTCAACACCACAATTGTGCAGCTAGTTGTTCGTTACCCACCCCTCAAGTCCAAGACTCCATTAAGCATTGTAGCTGGGATGTTTACACTGCTTTAAGCTATTATTTCTTGCACTGACTTGTTTCTTAACTACATGGAGTTAAAAAATGAATGAACTTTGATGTTGTTGAAATTCCATTGTCAAAGTTCACAAGAGTTGAACGTGACACTTTTGTGTGGGTCAATACTCACACTGCCAGCTCATGATGGTTTTTATTCATGTTTTCATTTTGGTTTTTTTGACAGACTGAACAGCGAGTACCTTTGAGATGAGCTCGTCGTGGTTGGCCAGGTGCGCCCGACAGTGTATGCAGCTATAGGTGCGGTGGCATGATGGCAAGTAAGCCTGGAAGGTCTTAGACTTGGTCATCTTCACCATGTCAGTGGGGCAGGGCTCCTCGCTGGTGTCAGGGCTGGCACTGGAAGAGTTGCAGCTCTGCTGGACTTGCTGACAGAAGAAACACTGGAAGATGCAAGCAAAAGCCGTCGTTGTTGTGGAGTGGGTGTGTGGGACGCTCCACACAGACACCACAGGAGAAAATCAAACCTGCAGGGGGGATATGGAGCAGAGGGTTGTGGTGAGATACAGTACTTTCGTTCACAAGTCATTTCATCAGGCAATCATTTGATTACAACAATCTATCATGTGATTACAGATGTGTGTGAGGCAACTTCATGTTTCGAGCAAATCGTTGTTTGTTGTAAAACCAGAACATGTTTCATCTGGTCACAAACTACTTTATTATTCCTGGTTCGTGAGAAGAGCAAGTCCTTGTTTGTTCTGTCCCACCGGACCCATAAATGCAGGAAGATATATCTGTAGCTGCGAGATAAAATCCTCTCAGCAGACAATATGTGGTTGAATTTCTTAAATATATCTCTGACGTTTATTGCAATGGCAAAAGGTTTGTGTTTAGGGCTGAAATAACATTTCATACTCATTTTTACTATGTCTCTCTTCAATTGCATAATGTATATACAGTATGTGGACTATGTATGTTTATCTAAAACAAAAATTTCCACAGTTCTATTAATTTGTTGAGTTACTATCTGAAATGCCACATAATGATCAATATTTGTATTAATTATTGTTGGTGCTTTGGTGACAGACAGACATTAAATGAAAAGCAGGTTTAGAAAAGTGGTTAATCAGAATATGCAGACTCTCTGGAGGTTGATATCAAAAGATAATCCTGAATTAATTCTAACTTAAGTCTTGTTTGTAAATCTTAGCCATTGTTTTATTGATATGATGAATTGCACTCCCCATGTTCACCACTGGGAGTACAGTGACATCATAACAACATAATAAGAAGAAGTACTGACAAAAACAATCTATTTAAACATTCAGCCTGCCAAACTACACGTGTCACATAGTTTGGTTATAAAACTGACACCAGATAGTTTGAATAATAATTCTACGAATTCTAATATTTGCTGTGATTTCCTGGATGAGACAGTTCTTCTAACTTTGGGGTGTGTTTCTGACCAGTGGGGTTATTTGACCGTTGTGTTATGGTGATATTAAATGTTGATTGACATCAGCTCTTGGGAAACAAATGCACTATAGTTCATTGTACTATCTTATGTGCAGAACAGACCAGAACAGTCGACAGGATTACGTAGCCAAGACTCAATGAATGTGTCGCCTCCTCATAAAAGGGTTAATACCAACAAACACATGCATGCAGTTGTGCAATAATTCCACATATTCACCTCATACTGTCTGACCTGTCATGTGCCATGACCAATCAATTTTCACACTAATAAAACACCAAAAATATCCTTATTTACTTTTTCTAAAAGTCCCTTTTAACCAGGAGACTGAACAGGTAAATTATTTCTCAAATGACCTCAAGATATCAAGACACCTGGTGGTTAAAAAAAACAAATCTATTGATATATTCCCCCCTTTGAGATGTGCTCCACTAGTCTCTAAGCTCCCCTCTTTCTTTTATGATCTTCGGGGGGGGCGTTTATATCTTGTCTGCTGCTTTCTCATTATTAATTGTTTTGTTTGTGGTCTACAGTAATGGAAACTAAAAGGGTTAGTTGCCAAAAGAAATATTTTAGGCCAAACAAGCACTGTTCCTGGAAACACTGCTTTCCATGTTCACAGATTAGGATTGTTTTAGTGTCTTCAAATGGAGACTGATGTTTGAAATTACAGAGGTCATTAACGGAGGAGGCATCTTGCTCACTTATTTTCTGTGATTTGTTACTGTTATTAGATCGTTTTCTATTTCTATGAAGTCCTTTATTCATAGTCTTTCTCAGAAATAATTTGTTGTGACACACAGCTCCTCCTGCCCCGACAGACAGCAATGGGAAGTAACGACATTAAGAGCATGTATGATATCACTGCATTTAAATACAATCTCACTGTTATTCTGAACTGCACTGTTGTACTGTTTACAATATGAATAAAATTTGTCTGTAAAACGTTCACTCTATTCTGGTTTCAACCAACTTCTGAGAAAAACAACCCTGAGCTGCTAAATGCTGAAATTTCTCCAACCAGGAAGTTGCTAAGTTTGTCCACCCACCAGCTTTAATGTTAATAGATTCTGGCTCATGTTATGAAGACTTGTTCTTTAACGATTAACGTAACTACTGCATTAATAACACTTTTTGGAATTTACAGTTCTCCGGTAGTTGCAACTTGGGCTCACAAGCTATAAATCTACTACTTTCTACATTTTGAAGTAAGGTCTCTTTCAAATCTCATTGATTGAGATCAAGTCTAGACCTTGTGATGTAAAACTTAAGACTTTAGCAATGTATAAATCGGTTGCTAATAAATAACTTTAGTGCTGTCCACTCAGGAAATCAACAACACAGTAGCATCTCAAGCCACTATTCTTTTCGGAGCACAAAAGACATCGCATTTGAATAGAAGCTGCAATTCTGCCTTGACCCACAGTCTCTCTCTTCAAGGAAGACAAAAGCTAAAAGGCCTGATCATGACAAAGCCAAGTGGTCAAGCATCGCCAGTTAACAAAGGCCTGAATAAGTAACTCTGCTTCAAATGGTGGCCAAGCCCAGAGGTCATTTACATGACAAGGGTTCTCGCATAAAATGGTAAACCTTTCTTGTGGTTTGTTTACACAACAAGAGGTTTTACAAGCCTGAAGAGACATACATTACAAAACCGGTTCCAGACTGCAAACTCTTGAAAACTTCCCCATTACCGTTGCTCTACAAGATGGCAAAACCTCAGTGTTGCTAAAAAGTGATGAAACAGCTTGACTTTGCATATGTCCTTTATGTATACAGTCTAATCACCATTAATGGACAGAGCAACAACATTAACAATGATGGACTGTCCAGTTGGGACTGCAGCCTATTGAGTCCAGTAACAATCCCCCAGTGTAAAATATAGTCACTGTGGGGACCCCTCTACGTCAGTCAAACTGTGAGCTTCAGTTTGTAAGTTCATACAGTTTAAATGACCAAATATCTGATATGGGTAAAAGAAGACATCATAGACCAGCGTGGTCAAGTGTTCCGTAGCTGAAGCTCTATTGGGGTTTGTCTCACTCTTGATTTTACCATTATTAAAAGATCTGAAGTATGATGATGATATTAGCTCTCACGTTCTTCACATCAGGGGTTATATATTAGCATGCTAACATTATCTTATTCTGTTGGATCAGGTATCCCACCATTTATGATCCCGATTCTAAACAATTCATCTCTTCAGGTAAACTTGAATCTGACTGTTTTCTCTGCCAAGAAGTGAAGCGAACCACTGTCCTCTTCTCAGCTGTGAACCACTCACTCGCAGGCGGATGATGATGACAAAAATTGCAGAAAAAGTGTTTTGTGCAGCTTTGCATTGAAGAATACCTGCCTACTGATTTGATTATAATTAACCAAATATATGGTTCCCAATGAAATAGTTAGCCAATAGGATTTTGTAACCCGACACTTCTTTTCAAAACGCTTTAGTAATTCGTGACAGAGGACAAATGCAGTCAGAACACTGCTGATTTGTTTTCATCTGTTGATTGTGTTGACTTAAGGGGAAAAAAATTACCATTGTCTTATAAGTCTATTGTCTAACACAGCCAACATGCTCGATAATAATTAAAACTACGACCATGGTGTGACAATGCTGGCACCATGAAAAAACAACAAACAAATTCAAAACACATGCACAACAATAACCGAGCTGCATGTGAGAGTGAAAACACAATAAAAAACGAGCTTCAGCAGCTCCAGAAGTTGTCAGTCGGCCTGCAGGAAGAGCAATGCTCAGACACAAACCAGCATCCAGACAAGAAAACAAAGGGGCTTCCGCAACTCAACAGGAAGCAGCTCTGACGTGAAGCATGACCACTTTGTAACACACACACACACACACACACACACACACACACACACACACACACACACACACACACAAACTAGCAGCACAATGCAGTTGCTCCAGATGAGCTGTATTCACACACATGCTACAGGGTCCTGAGGATTAATCCCTGCATGAAAAAGACAAAATCTCCTTTTCTGAATGAGCTCAGTTTAACCTTGGAGTCACGTGACCAGGAACAGAGAGACAGAGACGCGTCGACAGCTTTAAACTGTAGGTGTGACATACTTAGACATTGCCATCACTGATTGAATCAGCTTTGTGCAATCCATTCCTACTCACACACACACACACACACACACACACACACACACACACACACACACACACACACACACACACACACACACACACACAAACACCTTTTCTCTCAGTCTTACAAGCCAAGTCAGGACAACTGTGGAGCTGTTTCTGTTGCCTGCAAAGCCATGTTGTTGACTTCCAGGTAGCTGACAGCACATGGTCTTATTTGTATGCACTTTTTATGACATTATTTTGGTGTTTCTGTGTATGGCTTCAAAATATGTCTCGTGATTTTTGTGAAAATATTGGTTCATGAACTGATGTCGCCTTTGTTGACCACCTGGGAACAGGTAATTAAAAAGATCGTCATGAAAGACGTTGTCTCGAATGAACAATAGAAAACCTCTCAGAATAGAAAAATAAACCCTGAGTAGATTCGACAGGTGAGCCAGCAGACAGATGATCGTCTGAGAAGTGAAAACAAAGAAGCAGCACAGTGTGCGTCTCTGGTAACCACGAACAGGAAGAGCGTCCAGACAAAAGACTCCACTGTATCCAGCCAAAAAAAACACAACACATTTACGACACGTCCTGCGTTTTAACTGAAGTGATTTTATTCTGATTAACTTATTCCCAAAATATTAGTTTTATGCAATCCATCTCTTTTCCCTCTACTAATTCACCACCTCATCCAAACGTGTTTATTCCTCAACAAAGAGCACGACGCCAGCTGAAGCGCTGCTATCTCACTGCACTGGCTGTTTATTCTTAACAGTCTTATGCAGTCTGATGGACAATAGTACATTTTGATCGTCTCCTTTCAGGTTGTTTGTTATTTTAGGTAAACATTGCTCTGCAACTGTACTCACCACCTGGATCAGATCTGGGAAAAACGCAGCTTGGTGGAAAGCTGCTGGCTGGAGACAGAGATGTGTTGTTGAAATGTTTTTTGAAGTCAAATAAATGACTGTCGTCGTCCCGGGTTCTGGTCCATGGGTGATGCTGCCAGATGGGAACTTATTGTTGTGTCCTTTGGGTGCTGACGGATCTCATTTTTCCCAACACGGGCTTTTGTTGTGTCTTTTTGTGTACGTAATGGACTGGACTCGTTACTTTGGTACGGAAACGTCACCACGTGGGAGGGAGATGAAACTGGGACCGAAAGACATGCCGGCCAATCAGAGGCTGTGTTGCCTTCAGGGTCCACCGGGAAAGCTGGCAACCAGGTTCAGAGTCGGATTCAGTTGGAAATGACTTGTATTAGTAGTTAACCATTACTTTATTATTGATATTGGACGTTTTACGTTTGTTTCTGGAGGCTTACCTATGATAGGAGTTCTTATCCCAAGAGTAGCAAATTCCAGTTTTAGCCTCAATTGAATTTGACCGCCTATTTTCGTTTATTATGACAGACAAGGTAGGAATAGATAAGTTTGTGTATTCAATAATTACCATCATTGTGACTGTAAAAACCTTCATTTACTCCAGCTTCATGGTACCTGTTGTTCGATTCATGGTACCTGTTGTTTGATTAACATTTTCGATTTGAAGTTTGTGCTCAGTTTAATCATCAGTGTTGCTTTTTTATGCTTTCTATCAATATGAGAACATTTGCCATTGTTTTTTTCCCTTCCATATCAATTTTACATCGGTTTTCTGGTTGTTCCGTTTGCAAATATAAAAGCCTAATTCTAGAATGAAGAGATTTTAAGGTGTTGTGGGTAATTTAACCACATACGTTTTTAAACTGAAAAGTTTACCTTGCTTTGGACTAATGATTGAAATGGTTTACAAATGTAAGTTTCTGTGTGAAGTCCAAAAATTTTAAGAATTAATTCTGACCAGAAAGAAAAGAAATCATATATTTTGGTCTCTAAATAATTAAGCGTTTGAAGTACTGCTTGTATTGCTGAAGCAACTATTTCCCATTTCGCCTGAACGTACCACTGAGGGGAGGAGAGAGAGCGCAGACACCCGGATGTGTAAATAAATACAGTATGAGACTGGGAATCGGATCCCTATTTCTGATATTAGAAACAGCGCTGTCTGTATGCTACTTTTCCTTCTCTACACAAACTTTCTACATTAATTTCCTCAGGCAGAAATGTTCAAGACATTTTTGATACACATTACAAGTTTATGAATGTGAAGATGATAAGTGGCATGACCTTTGGTTAAAACCCTAATCAAATACATCCTGACATATGTAAGGGTGGGGGTAGGGGGGCACTAGAAAATAGAGTAATGTTAATATGATACCTGAGAATAACCTGATATCTTAGGCGCCCACATAGATTACTGATATTTTTAAACAACCACATATTTCTCTGCTGTTCCACTGTCTCCATGTGTAAATTTACAGGCCCAGGCTCTGAAGTTACATGACATACATCAACGACTACAGCATCATGTGTGATACAACAGTAAGATGTTTATGTTTACATCATAACAGGTGTTAAGGAAATACAGATGGCAAAACTAAGTGAATTTTTGATATTTTCATTATAAAAGACAACAACTGCTTAAAATATCAATTGAAGATTATAACACTGGTTTCAGGTGTTGTCTATTCAAGAACTGAACTGTATATAACTTATCGATGCTATTTCCAAGAGCAGGAAACAACAGCAGGTTACCCACTAACAGGGTCCACTGTGGGGCTGGAGAAAGCACCGTGGTCGCTGCTAGGCAACGTAACACTGCTAAACTCGCGATGTTTTAAAATGAATGATACAAACCATTTCTCAAATTAAAAAAAAAATACAGAACACAAAGACTTGATGGAATTCACCAACAATGTAATAGGAAATAATAAATAAAACATCTCACTGCTACAATGACAACATATGGGATTATCACCAAATTGCATATTAATCTGTTGCTCGTCCCCAAACGAAGCACTCGCCCTACCCTTGGCGTCCTTAATTCGAGGACACTCGTCAGCAACAATTCCAAGGGTATTTGTTTATTTACTTATATTTTTGTAAATATCTTTCAATTTCGAATAAGCGACAGCGCCGTCGCGGACAGGTGAGGGTGCAATACTAAACGCTGCCGCAGAGGATGTCCGTAAACACAACATTGCGCTCCGCAGCTTCCCTCACAAGTGCAGGACGTGTGTGCGTGTGAGCGACGTGAAAACCATCCCACTGTTAGTGACTCCTGTTCACGTGGCATCAAATCACCCCCCAAAACAAGCGACATATCCAGCCAGCACCGAGGATGACCACAATAATCATGAAACAGGACACAATCCTTGAACTGACATCAGCTGCATGACCACATTTGCTTTCTTGAATGTAACTTGAAGATCAACTTGCAAAACGTGTCTCTAGCGTTAAATAAAAGGATATTACAGCCTCACGATTACTTATTACACAGCTATTAAAACTGATCAATGGCCTCAAGGCAAAAAAAATTACAATTAACGATTTTATATTGAGTTTGTTGACGACTGTTATTGGAATATTCAACTGTTTTCGCGCATTGCATATTGACGTCTCTCTCTGGTTATAACAGCAGAAGCTTAATCCTGTGTTGGATTTAAGCATGACGAACATACGATAAACACAAAACCCATGAAACGACACTAAACTCACGACACGGACAAACACTCTGAGGAATTGTTATTACAGTGGTTCTGCAGACAAACATGCGTGTCCTTTAGTAGGTCACTTGCTCTCCACTCACCCCAATAACACTTTGCCTTCCCCCCATCGGAAACCAAAACAACAAGGTGGAATGAATTAGTCCCTCAGCAGGAGCTGCATCAGTCTGGATCCTGATGAAAAACAGACAGAATCTTCACTGTTTCATGAAGAACAACGATAGCAGCAGCTTGCTTAGGTCGGGCCAAGTGCGATTAAAAAGTCTCCCAAAACATCAAATCTCCTCGGTAGTTCTTCACTGTGCAAATAACCCGACGCGTCTTTGCGTTAAACCGTGAACTCTGTGGGATGTCTTCGTTAGTCCGTTTTGCGTAGAGTCCCATCCGTGAGACAGTAGAAGTGGTCACGTTCAGCACTGTGAAGCTTTTTGAAGGCTTTTAGCCTCTATATATCCAGCTTTCCAACATCAGCGGTGGAACAGGCCGAGCTGTCCCGTCTGCGGCCTTATTTATACTGAAATCCTAATTAGCGCTGTGATGCGCAGCGTGCTTTGAATAATGTACAAATACATCAACGAGCCCGGATCTGTCACGTAAGACCGTTCGATCTGTTTTCATGTGTTCATGTTATGACCGTCATGAATGTTGGTGCTCAATATTTCTTAAAAAAAAAAAAAAAAAAAACACTGTAGAAAAAGAGGTTATGTTTGAACTCCCCGTGTTGCCTTTAAAAGCTGCTGGAAAAAAGAGAGTCGGCCGTGGCACAAAACGTCAACAGGAAACACGATGTTAACAACAGAATAGAAACCTCAATCTGTGACAGTGTGATGGCAAAACCGGTTTGTTTCTACAGCTTTCGGTCACCTCTGACTGCCTCTCCCGGTCACAAGAGTCGAACCAGGTGTCGGTGGCATTATTTCGGTGTTCTCGGGTCATGGGCACGGTTTGCATTGATAGGCAGGAAACCGTGAGCACGGGAAAAAAGCAAAACAAAACAAAAGATAAGACAGCTAATGTTTACTAGTCAGTTCGATGCCAATGTGACATATCGAAAAATATCGCCTGTTTCTTATGTTAATTTTATTCTTTGAACTGGGTTTGGAAAACTTTCATTACAAGTCGTTACTTGGTTTATGTAGAACCTTGAATTTGTTCACGTAGTCAGATAGACACTGTCATCAGCTCCCTGTAATGTACCACTCATTAACCGAGAAATCACCACGTCATATTTTATTTTCACTTTTGATTGAAACTTCTTAAAACAACTTCTTTTTTAAACAGCGTCTGGTAGATTCTATTTAGCTGCTGATATCACGCAAGACGTATTCATCTTTTGATTTCTAAAATTCATTTTTGGAGAGACACGTAAAGGCAGCAGTAACCTAGCTACACCGCCGGTACTACAAATAGCGTCCAATCAAAAAGAAGAAGAATCTCTACTTCACCAATGCGCTGCCTAGTAGGGCGGGGTAACGCAGCCACAGCCAATCACAGACAATCAATTCATGGACAAACTCAGCACAGCGCGCCCGCGAGGCTGCAGATTGTACGTGTCTGTTGTCGCCTTGGCGCGCGCCACCGATCCTGGTGCGTGCCTTAAACTAATAGTCCCTGGTGCGCATGCGTAACCGCATTGCAAGCACGTGGTAGATAGGAGCAAGTAAACAAACCTCCCCTAAAATCGATACGATTGTTTGATGTTCAGTACTTGTGTTCACTGTTGTTTAATACATATGTTTGTAACTTAAGTTGTTCAGGATCATTGTACAAAAAAATTTAAACGAGTTAATTACCATAGATACTATGTAATACTTAATGTATGCTTGAATTACTGTATTTTTATTCATAGTAGCTATCTATGGTGGCAAACCCTCCATAGGACGAGACGGTTATGATAATCATTGTAAAACACAAAAGTAATTTCTATATGGATAAGTTTAAAGACTGCAGTTTCTATTTGTAACAGGTGCGACAGCGCCCCCAAAAGGACCGAATGACTTCAGCCTTCAATCTACGGTAGTTTTTGAATAGATTGTTAATTGATTATTCATCCTTTTCATTGCACATTCTTAAATTCTTCGAACATATACTTATAAAAAGTATAAAACTTTCATTTCAATCACACAGTAAAATTGGTGGACCATAAAGTAGCTAAAACTCAATCCATTTTGATCAAAAAATTAAATTTCAATGAATAGTTTTAATCTCATATCCCATTTAAAAGCAGTTCTCTTTGGGTACTGTCAGTTACGTAATTTTGTTTTCATTTTCAAAGAAGACTTCAGAGGTGTCGATGAAGGTACAGTGTTTTTAATGAAGGTCTATTTAAATGTCACAGCAGAGGAAAAGAAAAAACATTTAGAGATTTTTCAAAGTGGCAGTCACTCTTTAATAACAGAATAGCAAAGAAATGTTTTGTTCAAGTCAAATCCTTCACACAACAGCAAAGTAAAACTGACCAAGAGGAATCTTTAAAATATAACCAAGGACCCTTCTTTACTCTTTCAAAATGTTAACTACACAATTAAAGGTTTATACTGATCAAAACATAGCCCACCGGAGACAACTCAAACAAGATTAGTGTTTGATAGAAACATAACATTAATTTTACAATAAAAGTATCTTCACAAAAACATCAAAATAAAAACAGGCTCAAGGAAAAAGGGTAACACAAAAATATAAATGTTTGTTTTTCATCTTTTCAATACAGTCACAAATTACACAGCTGTGGCAACAAATCTCTTTAAAATTTACACAACTGAAAGATAAAGATACCCACCCCTGATCCCTCCCATCCCTAGACTTGATTGTGTTCATTTTAAGAGCATATACTGCGAATACAATGGATTCCCGACTAAACAAAAGCTGCACATCAAATTTTGGATATCAAGACTACCAAAAAAGGCACAAACAGACAGGTTGCACAAAGAACTTAGCAGAGGCTTTTTTTTTTTTTTTTGAAAAATACAACTAATCATACTGAAGTTCCAGTGCCCTTAATGTTCTAAATTAATCCCCCCCAAATAACTATCTACAGGTAAATCAAGTCCTGACAGGCACCTCGGATTACAAGTCCCATCCAAACTAAGAGCAAGAGCAAGTGCATTTAATAATCGTGTCACAGACGGGTGTGTACAGCAAGCGTGAGGAGCTCTGGGACAGATACATTTTTCTAACCCTCATCTGCTCAACCTAAATTTGTGAGTACAAAAAATTTTTCTGCAATGCGTTTTGGTCAAACCTTTTATTAAAAGGTCATCAGATGAGTTAATTCTCCAAACCGAACCATAAAAACTAACGTTTTTGGGTGTGAGCAAAGTCAGAACTTGGAATAAAATGTAGATTTCAAAGAATTTTTATTGGTAATAGTTAATTTTAAAGATTCGTAAGTTTTCCAAATTACACTATAACTTTGCATAAATTAGTGAAAGGTCCATTTATTTAGACAGGTACTTGGCAGTTGTTGATTTTCAATGACATTTTCTGCATCTTATTTTGATACTTATTTTGTACTGGAAATTTTATTTTGCACGTATGATTTATGATTGCTTGGGCAAAATTTTTTGTGTTTTCATACTTTTCTTAAATACTGTAAATAGCTGTAGGTTCTGGTCTGTTGTAAAACTGTGGGAGATTTATTTTTAGAACTTGGACGTGAATAATTATTTTTGTACCACTAGTGCCAAATTGCATAGTTTCTGTTTTTGTATTCAAATTCCAATAAATCACGTCATGTCAGGAAACTAGCCAACTGTCATGATATAGATTACTCTGAAGTCTTAAAGAGGTACAGTACAACTGCAAATCTCACCTTTGCTACTCTCCTGTGGTTTGACATATCTGGTTGCACTATTGTAGACGTGTACTCCAGAATGTGTTACTGCTGTGACATCACTGTAGGGCGTGGACAGAGGTGCAACACACTGACTGTCTGAATATGGCTTAAGAGCATCTCAGCAGGACAGTAATGTCCTCCCTTAGCTCGACTTTTCCACTCAGTTTCAGTCCAATATTGAGCCAAAGAAGCAACAAACAACACTGCAATACCCCAAACAGTGCACCTGTGGTTCTTTGACTCCACTGTGAATTAATCACCAGAACAGCCTTGTCATTAGCAAAATGTGTGCATGACTTGCTTTTAAACAAATATCAGAAAAGTGTAGCTTCACTCATTTCCTGACCAAGCACAAAAAAGTTTGTGAGTTAACAGCTCACAAAATTCTCTTGACTAAATACGTGAACGGACAAAGACACTTAAAAAGCTCAACATAACTGAAATAGAAGTATTTTAAACTGCAATACCAATTTTCTTTCTCCCTTTAAGTGCCCAATCCTGGAAGAATCAATTTAAAGGAATTATAATTTTAATCTACTTGCCATGTTTTAGCGTTATAAATAACACTCCTAATACTCTTCATTTAAAAAAAAGCACCCTTTCTTTTAAACTTACACCACTGTATCTTAAAAAAAGAGGCTAGGTGTACCATACGGCAGAACAGAATTGAAGCCCACCTGTAAACATCCTCAAACATCAAAATTCTATGCCACTGTGTTTATTAAGCCTCTGGAAAAGTTTTTATACATCTTCTTGGCCTAAATTTTTTTCATTTGACATAAAATCTTCAAATTCAACAGTCTTTAATCAGCGGTTACTGTCAAGAAGTAAAAATATGGTGTATCTTTTTCCACTGCATCAGCTGGTAATGATACTGCCAAACATTATCAGCATTAAAATGTGCAGTTAAAAAAATCCCAATGATTTAAACTAAACAAACAACAACCATCTTTAACATTGAAGTATTACTTGAACTTTATCACTCCTGCATTTCATTTTGTCTGATTCAGGAAACAACTTGTTTGGTGGTTTTTGTGACAAATACAGATATACAGTATGGTTATTCTCCTATTAGCAACCATGACAGGATGTTTTAGCATGTAGATGGAGTTTGGCTACAATGGACTTTAACCACAATGGAAATGAAATGACAGCTGTAGAGAATGCTAAAGCAAAAGAAACAAACAGAACAAAAAGCACCATGTGATTGGGAGGTGTAATATACCACAAAAGGTGGAACAGAAAGAGCCTGGGCGCTCTCCCGGTGGATTTGCCTGGCTTGCGTGGCACTTAACATCGTTGTCTTTGTATACAAAGCTTTTAACAGTCATGCAAAGGGCACAGTATTATTCTGACAAGGCGAGAGAGATTAACAGACCAAAGAGAAGGAAAAACAACATAAAAAGGGAGACACAACACTGCAGATGAAACAAGTGCTGTGGAATAACTGATCCCTTGTCTCAACAGGGTAAATTTTCCTGTACATGAAAAATATACTGTACATATAAACTTGCATGAAATAAAGAAATTTACTTCACTTTCCCGTGGATAAGGCAGAAATTTATGGTGAAATCTTTCAAAGCACTGGCAATTTGGTGCCTTTATGCAAATGTTACATTAAGTGAATGAAAAATGAAAACAGGAATTCTTTGTTTTTAATGAAAGGAAAAAGGTTATAAAAGCATATAATTCACCTATCGCCACCTATTAAAACATCTTAAGACCATTTAGGTGTGTGTGCGTGTGTGTGATTAAAATACAAGGTCTTTGTTAAAATTTATGGCTTGCAGGCCAAAGTCTGTGGCTGAATATTTGATTCCATTGCATAAATCAGTACATTTAATTTAGGGTTTTTTCTCCAATAGATAAAAATTGAGTTATTTTTAACAGTGTGATGATGGTTAGCATACGACTAAAAAAAAGATGTTCTTGATGATGGATGATTCTTGTATGTAATCAACTATTTGTGCAATGTAGACATGAGTTACAACCAGAGCAGCTGCACCAAAGAACACAACTATCACTCATTCAGCTGGACATAAAGGTCTTGAATAAGAATAGCCAGAGCCAAACACGATTAGAGACACACGCAAAATTGTTTATCTTGGCTTAAAATACAAAATCAACCCCAAACTGTAAGCTGTGATGCGACAGAGAGACACACAGAGAAACAGACAGAGAGAGAGAGAGAATGAAGGAGAGAGAAGGAGAGAGAGAAAAAGAGAGAATGATTGATTCCTGATGCCATTCCTGAGCAAAGTGGACTTGAAGAGTGAGACCCAAGGAATCCAGGCGATGTGGACAACAGGAGAGAAAATTAAAACGACCATCACAGCAACAGTGTGGAGGGGTGGAGGAGCGGTGGCAACGGAGAAGCCAGTCCAAAAAATCATCTGGAGGGAGAAGAGACAGTGACCAAGTAATGAGATGTCACACACCTTCATGTCAAATAACAACTAACTGAAATACTCCTGTTGATCCCAATCATTGGTTAAAACACAGGAAGTGATTTCACCTACAGTTTTTTTTTGTACACTCCTGCCTGTGGTCACATAAGTTCTTGTTTATATGTGCTAACGGTTCAAAGCATGTGTGAGACATTGAAGTGCTTCCAAAAAATATAAATGTGACATCAGTGGCAGATATCAAACATTATGTCAGCATGTCCATAACCGGTATCACAAATCTGACTGGGTCTTCTGTCCACACAAATTACTCAAATTCCATTCCAGTTTTAATATTATGGATGTGAGAGAGAGCACGGCTCAGCAAAATAAAGCAAGACTCAATTCACTATTATTATTATTAGTTATAAAGGTAACCCCAAACCACAGCAAATAACCTTTAAAACAGAAATATTTAAAAATGAATCAGTTAACTGAAAACATTCCATTACAAATATTTAAGAATTTTCTGTCACTAAAATAATTCATTCTTCGAATGTATTTCTCTTGAACTCTGGCTTTCTTTGTTGGCCTTGATGAGAAGCATACTATATTAAATCATCACTATGGTTACATCAGACACAGTGCTCCTCCAATCTGTCAATACGGTAGTGATGTTAGTTACAGCTGGAGGAATAAGAAGCTATGATGTATCAAAGCTACTAAAATAAATCATCGTTGCTTTCTGTTGCTCTAATTTCAGAGTTGTCACACTCAAATCCTTTCAGGAAGCTCATGTTTCACACTATAAAGCTGCAGAGAGGAAACGCAGTAATTACATACACCGAGAGAAAGAAGATGATGGGCTATAAAATGTAGCACTGATAGCTATTATCAGGAGGAGAGGCCTGTCGGGGTGCAGCTGGTGGTTAGCAGAGACCAGGGGGGAACACCACATCTGGACTCATTAGTAGAGTAAATGATCCAGTTATCTTCTCAAGCTCTTTAACAATGGGACCTTTTTAAAACCACTCATATAATTGGCTTCTAATAGCTTATCGACAATTGACAAATGTTTTCTTTTTTTTTTTTAGAAATAAAAATAACCCCTGATGAAGGAAGATCGCTTATAAAATTTGTATTCCTCTTAGCCAGAAGCTCCTTGCAGTTACTGTAAACTGTGAGATGTTAAATCTAAATTTTTAAATTAAATGGTAAAAAGATTTTTTATAGTCCACATACTAAATCTTGCAGGTGTTATGAATACAAGTTTTAAAAATAAACAAACTCCTTTCTCATTACGAGCAAACTGAGAATGATGAACGAGTGTTTCTGTACAAAGATTCAGAATGTCAATCCAAGTCATCAAATTACACAGAAAAAGTGGTAGAATATTTGCTCCTTCAGTCAGGTGTCATGTGACATCAGAGCTGCCATTTATCTGTAACTAACGCTAAGTCACTTGAACCATACAGTCTGGGTCAGGATACTCAGATAATGGTGCCATCTCTAAGCTGGTACTGTTCAAGTTTTCGAGAGATCTGTTCTATTTCTTGTCTTAGATGGCACCGACTGAGAATGAGGGAAAGAGAAAGAGAGATGACATAATATACGGAACTCAAAGCTGTGTCCACAGTGATTTACATTTATGAAATCCCATCATGATTACTGTACAATGAATCAGTCTACTGAATTGCAGTAGACTGAGTTCGTTTGTTTCTGTCCGTTAAAAATCTGCACCCAAAAGATGAGAATAAATGTTTTAGCAAATAACCTTGTTCATATACAGATAGTACCCAACTTTTAAATGCAATAGGTTCCCAGAGGCCGTTTGTAAGCTGGTGTGTAAGTTATTACATATGTAGTTCCCCTTTCTGCAGCAACTCCAACACAAATCTCCAACACATTGAAATTTAATATATAACGACTTACCAACAATTCAGCTTATGATCAGCCCCTGGGAACCTATTGCGGTTGTAAATTGGGCACTGATTATATACTAAATTTCAATCTATAATTACAAGAAATGGAGAAGACGAAGGAGATGATTGTTGGAGATGTGTGCATGGAGCGGTGCTGCTCGGCTGGGGGTTGCAGCAAAAAGGGCAACTACAGCAGTTCCCCAAGATACGAACATCGGATTGTATTTGTAAGTCAGATGTTCGTATCTCGGGGAACTGGGATATTGTGTTATAGAGATCATGTGATTTATCCACAACAGCAGATTTAAATGTTTGAATGTTCAACTCTGTGAGGTCTTATCTCGAGTCACTAAATATAGCAGGAATCTAGTAGTTTTGTAACGCAGTGATCATTGAACTTTGGTTACTTTTTACTGAGGTGGACCTGCCTGTAAAAGATGTTAGGACCTAAAACCAGGCTGGAAACGTGCAGTTTCTTCAAAAATGAGCTCTTTCAGTGTCTCTTTGGGTAGGTCATCCAGCTCCATGTCAAACTTGAAAGGTGCCTCAGCAACAGGCTGCACAGGGAAGCAGAGGAAGACGGGTTGATTTGACAAACAGCAGCAACTCCTGCTTCTACAATTTTCAAAATGTTCACCACCAATTAGCTACATATGAGACTACAATTAAAAAAGAACGAATAAAAGAACAAAACCTTTTTTAAAAAAAAAAACAACAAAAGAATTTTTCACATGCATTAATTCTTTTGTTACTAGAAAAACTCAAAGCATGTAAAAAAAACACAAAGGAAATGAATCATGAGAAGATCCTTCCATACAGGAAACCACAGAACACGCTGACACTCGAAGGGCCAAAATGAGTCTTACCTCATCTGTGGGGTCGTAATATTGTTCCAGGTAGGTGTGAGCCAGAGCCTCCTCTACCTCGATTCTCTTGTGGGGGTTAAAGGTCAGCATCTTGTCCAACAGGTCCAGAGCTGCAGCACAAGGATTCAATGGACTTTCAATGGGACAAATAATACTTTTTAAGATTCTTGTGATACAATAGTGAGCTTGCCTGCTCACTAGAGGGCACCATGACAACCTGCATACAGTATGGATAAATTATTGTGTGGAAACTAGACTCATTTTGTCATATCTTGTGAGATACTGCATATTTATGGATATAAAATTTGACCTCAGACCAATTCATATAGCTGCTGCATTTTTAAACCATTACTATAGTGTATTGTACAATCTATAGTCTATTGTACAATCTATTGAACAGAATGGTGGTTGTCAAGAAGAACCGTCCTGGCTGACCTTTGGGATCAGCATTGGGGAAGAGACGATTCCACGGCACTTTACAGCGATATGGCAGTGACAGAAGATAGTTCCTGGCCTTGATGTTGATAATGCAGTTGAGATCCTCCTGAGAGGGAGATCCCAGAATCCCTGAAGAGTATGTTTAAAAGAAATATTACTTTCATACACGCTATATGACATTTAGCAGGTGCACCAAAAGTCTATCAATTCATGAGGACCATGCTTTAGAATTTCAGTTATTGCAAAGAAAAAAAGAGAAAAAAACAGCATGAATGCAGAAGAAAAGGACAGATGAAAGAAGTAAATAGTGGTCTAAGACAAAGGCAAAAAAGCACAACCTGATGAATGCAAAACAATAGCTGTGAACTGCAAGGAAATGAATTTTTTAGTATAATATAAAGTTACTGAGGTGATGATGAAAACCATGAACACAAACTGATTTTACATGTACAGGTAGTCCTTATTAACCAACAAATACAGTTGGTTCCGAGAGGTTCTTCGTAAGCTGAAATGTTTGTAAGTAGTTATTTATTACATTTCAATTGGATAATTTGGCGCAGTTCTTCATATTTCTACGTTCAAATACTGAGGAGTGTGTGTGTGTGTCTGTAAAAATTTTCCATAATAAAATCCCCAAATAAAACAATCAAGCTTCATCACACCTGATGCATGGAAACCCCAACACCAACCCTAAAAAGACTATATTAAAGTAACCATTACCTAAAATGTGGTTCAGCTGATCCAAGTAGTGCTTCCCAGGAAATATTGGCCTGTTGGACAACATCTCAGCCAGGATGCAACCGACCGACCATATGTCTATGGACTTAGTATAGCCCTATGAATGAAGGGCACAAGACAAAGTCATTACCAAAGTATATAGGAAGACATGTTATATGCGTGTCTACAAAGTAATACTATAGCATCAATGAGTTTCTATAAGACCATGACAAGATGCAACAACTGATTCTGATCACCATCTAGCCACAGTCACCAACCGTTTCCATGTGAATATCACTTTAAATGTACAAATACAGGCCAAGCGCTACTATTTAGATTTTTAAGAAATTAGCATACATAAACAAAAAAATAAGCACTTAAATTGTTCTCTGAAAATGTCACAGAGAAAACCAGGGCCAGAGTAGGTTTATTCTCTCATGAGGAGCTGAAACCTTTCGTCACTCACTAGTTCCAAAAGGTTAACATCCTTCTCCCTGTTATGCATGTCAAGATAAGTTTACAGTTCAATTATTTCCATGTCTACACAAGGAAAAATCCACCATTATGCTGACAAGTGCCTTTTGGTGAACATACCCCTAAATACAGGTATGTCAATATCTTCTACAGGTGAGGCCACTCACCTTAGAGTTGAGCATGATTTCAGGTGCTCGGTACCAACGAGTGGCCACATACTCTGTTAGGAAACCAGTGTGATCGTGGTCAGGATCGGCCACACGAGCCAAACCAAAATCACAGATCTGCAGAAAAATGAGTTACAGAACATAAACTGTAACGCTGGACAATACAGGATAAAAATAGGTTGGATAACATTTAAACTTTAAACCATCAATCGGTTGGAATAACTGTTTACAGTGTATGGCACGCTGTCTTACCAATACTACTTTACTTGTAAATACTAAAATCAAATTTAGCCAATCAAATTAAACTGGAGGCCTAAGTACGCTGATGAAAATTAAATAAGATCAAATAGCTGTATATATGCCATAAATATATATGAAGCTATTAAGCTGGAGGCCTAAGTACGCTGATGAAAATTAAATAAGATCAAATAGCTGTATATATGCCATAAATATAGCGGCACAGCTAGTGCAAAGAAAATTTCATTTTGTGGTAAGTGACGGAAAACAGACCCTAAAACCAGGCCAACCTGCTGGAACTGTGTAGCGCTCTCTTTGCAACAGTACCTTGAGATCACAGGTGGTGTTGAGCAGGAGGTTAGAAGGTTTCAGGTCGCGGTGCAAAACATTGGCAGAGTGGATGTACTTGAGCCCTCGTAAAATCTGGTACAGAAAGTAGCAGATGTGGTCGTTGCTAAGGTGTTGACTCTTCAGGAGCTTGTACAGGTCTGTCTCCATGAGATCCTGAACAATGTACCTGCAAAGTGCCTGGTTAAAGAAACCTCTACCTTAATATTATGGAAGACACACACATTTGGACTACAAAGTTATGTCATGAAAAATAAGATCCCTGTATAAACTATATACAATAGAACTTGTCAATAAGGTGAAAAGTACCAATCGTAGATATTAAATATAAAACAATCCCAATTTTAGCTATGTTACTCACCGGCCACTTTATTAGGTACACCTGTCCAACTGCTGGTTAACACTTAATTTCTAATCAGCCAATCACATGGCGGCAACTTAGTGCATTTAGGCATGTAGACATGGTCAAGACAATCTCCTGCAGTTCAAACCGAGCATCAGTATGGGGAAGAAAGGTGACTTGAGTGACTTTGAACGTGGCATGGTTGTTGGTGCCAGAAGGGCTGGTCTGAGTATTTCAGAAACTGCTGATCTACAGGGATTTTCACACACAACCATCTCTAGGGTTTACAGAGAATGGTCCGAAAAAGAAAAAATATCCAGTGAGCGGCAGTTCTGTGGCCGGAAATGCCTTGTTGATGCCAGAGGTCAGAGGAGAATGGCCAGACTGGTTCGAGCTGATAGAAAGGCAACAGTGACTCAAATAACCACCCGTTACAACCAAGGTAGGCAGAAGAGCATCTCTGAACGCACAGTACGTCGAACTTTGAGGCAGATGGGCTACAGCAGCAGAAGACCACGCCGGGTACCACTCCTTTCAGCTAAGAACAGGAAACTGAGGCTACAATTTGCACAAGCTCATCGAAATTGGACAATAGAAGATTGGAAAAACGTTGCCTGGTGTGATGAGTCTCAATTTCCGCTGCGACATTCGGATGGTAGGGTCAGAATTTGGTGTCAACAACATGAAAGCATGGATCCATCCTGCCTAGTATCAACGGTTCAGGCTGGTGGTGGTGGTGTAATGGTGTGGGGAATATTTTCTTGGCACTCTTTGGGCCCCTTGGTACCAACTGAGCATCGTTGCAACGCCACAGCCTACCTGAGTATTGTTACTGACCATGTCCATCCCTTTATGACTACAATGTACCCAACTTCTGTTGGCTACTTTCAGCAGGAAAATGCGCCATGTCATAAAGCTGGAATCATCTCAGACTGGTTTCTTGAACATGACAATGAGTTCACTGTACTCAAAAGGCCTCCACAGTCACCAGATCTCAATCCAATAGAGCATCTTTGGGATGTGGTGGAACGGGAGATTTGCATCATGGATGTGCAGCTGACAAATCTGCGCCAACTGTGTGATGCCATCATGTCAATATGGACCAAACTCTCTGAGGAATGCTTCCAGCACCTTGTTGAATCTATGCCATGAAGAATCGAGGCAGTTCTGAAGGTAAAAGGGGGTCCAACCCGTTACTAGCTTGGTGTACCTAATAAAGTGGCCGGTGAGTGGTATAAGTGAAAACCCTTAGTTAAAACCCTAAGTTAAATTCAGAATAAGGTATGATTCAGGTTTTTAAAAGGCTGGTAGACATAAAACTGTTGGCATGATTCATGTTTCAAGCAAAATCACAATTCAGTCAAATCTTCAAGTCCTTGAGTTGCCATGGTGGTTAACCAAACTGTCCGCTTCAACAACAGAATAAAACCATGTTTGGTAAAAACAGATCACCCAAAGCTGTTTAAATCAATCCACTGGACTTTGAGAAAGTTTCTTGAAGACTTTTTGCCTCTCATCCAAGAGGCTTCTTCAGTTCTGGATAATCCTCTGGATAATCGGTCCATTGAATAACCATGACCTGGATAACTGAGAACCTACACAGACATCGTAAAAACAGATCCTTCACCTAACCTGTGTGAGAGATGTTTTACCTGGAAGGCTGACTGTTTCTGTTCAGGTGAGGACTAAAGTACTAAACCCAAAGCACTTTGCTGATAAGCATTAGGGTTAAGTCACTGTCATCTCTTTTAGTTATGGCAGAGTAAAAAACTAGAGACGCTGCATTGAGACTGACAGCTGGGCTACAATGAAGAGCCTCTCTGCCAAATGTCTGCTGACAGGTGGCTATTATGTAATAGAATACAGTGAGCCTTCGTCCCTCGCGGGTAATGTGTTCCAGGAACCACATGCAATTAACCAATTCCGCGATAGAGCGACTAACCATTTATCTTCCTATTTTTATTTATTTTTTTTATATACTGGTTTGATCCCCGAAGGGAAATTAAAAACGCACACTCTAGCTACTGATTACAAACGCATGCATACATATATATTTGTGAGTACAGGCCCCTGTATCACACACACACACATAGGGGCCTGTAGGCATGCAGGGGAAGTAGAGTGGCAGGCAGCTCCTTCTTGGTGCGCCTCAAATGAGCAATTTGTAAAGGGGACGGCACCTTGCTCAAGGGTGCCTCGGCAGTGCTCTGGAGATGAGCTGACACCTCCCACTGTCAGCTCACCTCCGGGTATTTTTGGGGGGCGGGAGCGGGAATCGAACCGCCGATCTTAAATCATAGGACGACCCGCTCTACCGCCCGCTTTACCACTGAGCCACTGCCGCCCCCGTTCAAATTATTTACAGTAATTTGAATGATTATGACCCTCCCCATACCAATAATAAACCACCTTCTATCTGTATTACCTTTTCTCACACTCTTATCGACTGTTTAAAGCCCTTTTGTGTCTCACGTAAGTCCGAGACTTACGGAATATAGCTCACTTCGGGATGCCGTCAGCCAATAGTATGTGTAATACGTAATCAGATCCTAGTATTTGACTTGGCGCCAATAATCTGAATAACAAACAATCATAAAGAAATGAGGCTGAAGACACATGAATGACGGTTGATCACATGTTGATGTTTCCTCAAACCATTTAAACGCATGTTGAAGGATACACATCCTTCATCTGGTCGATGGTTGGTGTGCGGATGATGTCGTTGATTCCAATGATGTTCTCATGTTTGAAGCGGAGAAGGATCTTGATCTCTCTCAGAGTGCGTTGGCAGTACGTCTGGTGCTCAAAGGGGCTGATCTTCTTAATGGCCACACGAATCTTGTTATCCCGGTCGTAGGCAGAGCTGGATTAGTAAATAAAAATAAACAAACAGCATTAATTACATTAAGCAAAAGGGAAGAGAAAACCCTACGAAACTGTATTGTAGAAGTCTACTAAATAAAAAATAAATAAAATGGCTTCAATACAAAAGTGACACTACATCATCTATATATTTTACAGAATCTGATTTAAATGACAAAAAATATCCACATTTTTAATGTAGCCTTATTAAAATGGTACACATATAACAACCCCAAATACACAGTGACACATTTAGTACAATCTAATTTTTCACTAATATTTCTATCGGTAATTCTAGTCACGGGACAATTCACATTGACTTAGCAGACCACTCAGCTTTAATTTGTAATACTACCATTAGCAGTAAATTAAAGGATAAAATACACTTCCAATGACAAAGCATGGAATTAGTGGGATCATGAACATCTCACACTGAGGGCAGATCCGAAGAAGGGTCTCACTGATGTTAATGAGCCAAACACAGGAGGATACTGTGCTTCCTTAAACATTGCATATACTTCACATCAAAAGCAATGCATTCACAGTCCTCACTTTTCAAAGATGAGATTAGTGTGACATATAAGCCTTAAACTTTTAAACTGGAAGATATTCCCAATATCTAGTACATTTTTTAGTGTCTAAAAAAAGTAAATAAGTATCAACTGCAGGGTGAACCCAGAGTGAACAAAGACTTGCTTTTCCACTTCTTCATTTCAGAAGCATACTGAGTATCAGCTAAAATATCAAAAACTGCAATGACACACATATATTTTGGGTTTACCTCCACTAAGAGACAGAAGTCTCCCGTAATTCAATCAAGAATAATCAAAATTTAAACTCAGACACTAATCATATTTCCTAATCCGGCTGCTGGAAAAAGACATGAGAGCTGCAGGTGTTACTGCATCACTCGCTGTCACACTGAAGCTCCATCAGCTCCATCAGATGAGGTGGAGGCTCATCAGAATCCACAGTGAAGAGACAGGAGAGTAACAGCACGTCCTTTTTGATTGCGGCAAAATCCCTTAAGTGGTCATTTAACTCACCAGAAGGGGCCACAATGTCTGCTGTATACTACTTCATCTGCACACCTGTATCACCAACCATGATGTACTGCAGAGCTGGAAGCGTGTGGTGTAATGTTATTGACATGCGTGTCTGGAAAAGTTATAGCTTTGCCTCAAAGGCTGTGATGTGTGCAACTAGTTGGTTCACTGCATCTTTTCCTTGAAGGCTGACATTCAGCACATTCAGATGTTTTGTTATGTCAGCCAAAGAAGCCAAGTCTGTCATCCATTCGGTGTTGGACAGTTTTTTCATAGTTCATCCTTATACAGAGTTCATTTTACCTCAAGAAAGTAGTGCATCTATGGGATGCGCTGCAACAACAATTTGTGCATCCCAGCACAACGTTTATGCATCCCAAAAGTAATAACAGAATATACGCTAAAAGCCATATGCAAGGATTGAGTTTAGCCAATAGCGCAATATAAAAACTAAAAAAACTTAATTTTAATTATGTTATTAATAATGTCATCACCGTTTATTAAGTAAAAAGAAAAAAAAAGAATTACATATTTTTTTATCAAAATGTTAATATTGAAATATTGTGTCAGAGTAAATTATTTGAGCATAGAGAACTAACCTCTTTACATTTGTTACGTCTGTTTACTCGTCTGCAAGGATGCTTAATGCCGGAGATGCCTGAATTTTTTCTATTAACTCTTTCTCTGTGACTTCGGCCAAACTATCCAAAAGTTGGCTTTCTCTGAAGCACGAGTCATAATGCACATTTTGTTGTTTAAGGAGATCCATATCAGGTACACCAATGCAGGGCTCGAAATTGCGGCCAAATTTTTATCAGTGCGACTATTAAATATATTTGGGAGCACCGATGCGACTAGGGAAAAAAATTTGGTGCGGCTTTTTTTTCCTCTTCTCTGTCGCTCAGGGGTCACCAAATGGCGGACCGCGGTCCGGATCCGGATCCGTGACGGTTCTGTCCGAACCCGTGACCACTCCATGATAAATTCACTTTTGCATTTTTACTTGCAGTTCGCGGCTACAGACGGCGGGCACTGCTCCTCCAGTTAATACGGTAATAGCGCCACTCAGCGCTGTCAGCGAACCAGGAAATCAGACAGCTCGCTACCGCTGAGTTTACCGCTACAGCGGAGCACAGAAGGAGGGTGACAGCATAGCTCCAAACGAAGGGAAGTCAACGAAGAAAACCGCCGATTAGCAATGAGTGGACGGAACTTATGTTTATTCCTCCGTCAGGCAGTTCAAACCATATTACTTCATATGGTCTGAACACGTAGCATGAAGTGGTAACATGAAGCGCCACTACGAAACAAAGCACAGATCTTTTGCGCAGAATTATCCCCTGAAGTCCGAGCTGAGGGCAAAATGACCGAGAAAAATGAAAACAAATGTTCACTAATGGCATGGTGGAGTTTGGGTCAACATGAAACCTCTTTTAGTGATGTTTTAAAATACAAAACAATCCAATAATAGCCAAAATGGTTCAGTCCAGGTTCCGGGCTGGCCTGACAGCGCGCCACAATGCGCTATTCAAGTCACACCCAGGTAGTGCCTCGGTTTGGCCCCTGACCCGGAGGCGGACCAACGCAGCATCCTCAGGTGAGCGTCTCTCTTACAGTTTTGTGTGGATGTGGGAAAAACGCGTAGGCGTCGACTGTGCACCCTCGAACGCACAGTTTGTTTGATGCGGACACGTGAGTGTGGACCTGCCGGAGGATGTGCGTGAAACAGTCTGAGCAGGACCGCGGTCCTGCCAGGAAACAATGAGAGCGCAGCTGCGGCTGCTCTCCTGGGCGAGGGACAGAGGCGCGGAACGGAGATGGACGGAGCGGTCTCTGCTGCTCCGTCACTGCCTTGCTTTTGGGTAGGTGCTCCTAAAGTCCTTACTGGTGCGACTACCATGCATAAATTCAATGATAGTTTTAAACTTGTTGAAGGGTATATCTTCAGCAGCCATGCATTTCACATCCTTTAAAATGTTTTGTGCATAACATTGAATAGTGTTGTGTGCATACCTCGCAATACATGTAGTTTCTCCATAGCCATCAACTTGCCTCACCCATGGAAGCAATGGCGTCCAGTGGTGTACAAATGCTCGGATTTTGCTGGTTTTTGCTTGTCTTCAATGCCTCTTCATTCTTACTGTCCAAAGAAATATCCGTTTCTTTGTCTTCATAAATTTTTGATTTTTATCCAAAAAAACAGATTGTCTTTTTTTTTTTTTGAGGCATGGTGATAATGTAGGATTAATTCGGCGCTCTCTCACTGCTGTGTGTAAAATGAGGAGACGTCGTGTTGCCGTTACTCTCGATGCAAGTGGATTTTAACGGGGCTGAATCCCGCAGGTGAGTCTCGCGCGAGACATAACGGCGATTTCTGGGTTCGAAATTTAAGTGGAGAAATGGATAAATTGTGTGAATATTTTTTGTTGAATCGAAGTGCATTTTTTCCCCAATATTATATCGCTGAAAAAGTAGCATAGATTTTTTTTTTATTGTCAGCATTTAAAGCTTGCGTCCCTGGGACGCACGCTGTCTGACGATTGTGCGTCGCCGTCAAAAGTTTAAGAGTAGGATGGAATAACAACTAAGTTGCATTTTTATGGAATTGAATTATAGTAAACACATTGTGCATCCAGGGCGGCACGGTGGCGCAGTGGTTAGCGCTGCTGCCTCACATCACGGCGGACCCGGGTTCGAGTCCCGCTCTGTGCGGAGTTCGCATGCTCTCCCCGTGTCTGCGTGGGTTCTCTCCGGGTTCTCCGGCTTCCTCCCACCTCCAAAAGCATGCGCTTCAGGTTAATTGGCCGGTCCCAAATTGACCATAGGAGTGAGTGTGTGTGTGAATGCTTGTTTGTTTCTATGTGGCTCCGCGGTACACTGGCGTCGTGCCCGGAGTGTCCCCCGCCTCACGCCCTGAGACTGCCAGGATAGGCACTGGCTACCCCGCGACCTGCGTTAGCGGATTAAGCGGGTTGGAAAATGATGATGATGATGATGATGACATTGTGCATCCAAAGTCTGCCTCAAGTCAAACAAACATGCATAATTGATGTTTTCAGGGTTACATGAAATTGCCTTGTTGACTCAACCACATTGAGACAGTTGTTAATACATGAAAGCATAATGTAGTTCATTATTTTCAAGATCCCTCACAAAGAATGACGGTTTAGAATTTGGCTGGGTCCACAAACTGGCCAGACATCCTTACTGCAGAGGAACTGACATCGTAATCCAGTCCAACTCAACACCTAGTGCCAAGAAATGCAAATTACTGATGCTGCTCTACATTTTCAGATTTCCTCAGTCATATGGTCTCAACTGGAAGTAAAATGTCATCATAAAGCCGGGATTGTCGTTCAAATCTGTGTTTCAGGATAACAAAAAGAAAACTTGAAAGTTTAAATTGTTTCCATAAGTTCTTAAAATTTATCATTTACATCCATGAAACAGTTATTTCATTTCGGCAAATTAGAAACAAAAATGTCTTAAAAAACACCCACAAAGTATGACAAAATCAGAAAAATTTGTTGCCATGGTGATGGAAGAGTAGAAACTGAAATGTAAACACAAGTGAGCTGAGTTTTTGCAAAGGAAATGTGAGTGACCTTCCTTTCTACTTGTGTTAGAGCAATGTACTCTATATGTGTGTGTGTGTGTGTGTGTGTGTGTGTGTGCGCGCACGTGTGTGTAGGAGGATCTAGTTTTCCATGTAACTGTTTTACACAATCAAATGCCCTCATGTACAGAAAAGCAGGGAGCCAGAAGCGTTATTCATCAGAAAGTAACATGTAAGGTATCTTTTTGACTGATTCTCTTGTTGGTTTGGTTGTTTCCCCAGCTGCAGCTTAAATGCAGGACTACTTATGAGAAAAGAAACAAGTTTAGATCATGGACAAAACAAAAAACATTCCTCCTGATTTTTCTGATGATGTAAAGAATGAGTTTGTCTTGCAGATGCACTGAAATTGAAACCCAACAAAAAAAGATTTGCCCAGACCTTTGCCTTATTTCATAACGTTTACACTTTCTTGCTATGAGTCAAGCATTACCCCCAAAAATTATGACCTCCTTATGTAGGCCAACTTTTACAACGATTACTGGCTGAACACAAATAAAGTCATTCCGAATATGTTTAGTAGATGACTGATAATTTTATACCCTTAAGCAAATAGGCATGAGCAATGTAAATAAGCATACAATAAATTGCATGCGTGTTGAACATTTTCCCTTGAGATCATAAATTTCTTGCATGTAATAAATTAACCTGAAACCTGTGCAGTACTTTCTTGTTTTAGCAAGTTAATGAATAATGATTTTATCATTAAAGGGATTCAGGCTCTAACCATAAACCCACTTACACTTAACACAAACATGTTAAAATGCATATCCATGTCATATACAGTCTAACTGTATGAATGTGCTACTTTCCAACATTAATTGCACAAACGCTCTATTTATGATTCGTGACTTAATTCAGCTGGAGGTTGCTTGTAAACTATTGTACCACAAATACTACCTTAGTGTTCTGCGTTGAGCGTCAGGAATTTGTGACAATACTGATAAGAATTTCTTAGTGTCTTAACAGAAGGCTAGACTGATATATCCTGGTAAAACAGCACAGTTCTATAGCAGTCATTTGAGATGTTGCATTAATGTAGTCATTTACTGACATATACAGAGGTAAGTCAATAAATGTCAAGTCATGTGTCTGATGGTCTTAAAATCTAATCTACAGGCGCTTACACGAAAGAACAGAGACAAACTACAGACAGGTCTACACTGTCTTTCCTGTTTCTTCTGTTTCTGTGGTGTTGTCGGCTTGATGCAGGGGGGAGGGGGGTGTTTCCAAGGAGATCTGAATACAAGCCATTACACTGCAGCCTCTGTCTTATGCAATAACTCTGTTACCAGGACGATGTTGAGATTGGGTTGAGAGAAAATGATGAAAAAAGCTCACTACTTTGCTTCAGGGCAGAGTGAGAGTGTGCAGATATGGAAGTGGACAACCTACACTGAGAGTTCAGGGTATTACAGACTGCAAAAGTCACACAGAGCTCTTCGCCTCTTTGGACGTAGGTGAGGGCTTGGCCGACTCATCTGACTTTGCTTTTGTAGAAAGCAATGTCTGGGCTTATCTCTGAATTTATTGATAGTCTACTGCATATTTGAATTGCACCAAATTCAACACTGCACTCCCTTTGGCCCCACACGGCCACCTCAGCAGTTGAAGAAGAGTAGGTGATTGGTTTTTGAAAGACAGGAAGTCAAGGTGGAGGTACTCGAACAGGCCCACAGGAGATCATTCATGTTAAGTCACTTATAGCCATGTCACTGAAAATATTCTTCGATCAAAAAGATGATGCTGCAGCAAAATGTATACCAAAACTGGGCTTGCACTAGGAGGTAGTATGACTAAGCCACTGTGGCTCAGTGTAAAAGAATCGAGCAAGCCACAAAAAGCCACACTCTGTGTCCAAGACAGTGGTGCAGCGCGTGGACGACCGACGCTCGTTGCGGGGGGTCCTCCCCTGGGAAATTTTTTAGAAATTGGGTTGTTTTCCTGCATTCTGGTGCATTCTGAGGGCAAAATCTTCTGTTCAGTTTACCTACAAAAATACACTAAAGTCAACCGTTCAAGCTGAACTATCTTTATTTCTGTCCTACTTTATGCAGGAATAAATGTGAGATTCAACAATTGAAAACTTGCATTCACTACGTGAAGATATAGTCATACAAAATATTACTCAATGTTTACTAGTAAATTTTACTGGTTATTCCTGCCGGTCATCGGGATCAAAAGTCTAAGACAAGTATTGATAATATCTTTCATTTATCTTCTGATCAGTCTGTCTCCACTCCTCCCCCCTCTCAGCATTCACCATTTGTTTATTAATGAGGACTTTAACACAAACTCTACTATAAAACACTGGATTCTTTTGATCGATCGTCCTCACCTTGTCTTACACCAATTCGCGGGTTCAGCTTGTAAAAAAACAATATTTTTGTTTTTCATTGGACGAGAGGAGGTTATGACCCGAGTGCATATTTAATGATCGGGAGCGTTCAGGTCACTTCGGCTATATCCGCATGCCAACGGAAATAGCGGCGCTATTTCCGCTAGCGCCACTCGCTAGCGGCAGTAGCGGCGCCAGCGAGCGGCAGTAGCAGCGCTAGCAAGCGGCAGTAGTGGCGCTAGCGAGTGGCAGTAGCGGAAATAGCGAGTGCCGCTAGCGAGCCAAAAAGTTTTAGCCTTTTTTCCGTAAAAATATGAATGCCACTGTGGCTACACAGTCTAAAAACCTTGTAGCCAATCTGGAATTTACTTCGCCTATGGCGAAGTGGCAAATGGCTAGCGCAAGCCCAGCAAAAACAATTTTGTACATTGAATTACTGTGACTTCCGTTTTCGTTTACTGACTCTTGTGAAAATATCTGTTCTTATCAACGTCACGTATCAAATTCAGCTCTTAATACCCTTTGTATTAATATTAGTACGTATGATTGAAGCTACAGTCATTTTTCCAGTTCTTTTTTACATAATAGGGTTAAAAGACAGCATTTAATCCCAGTGAGCCTAATTTGAGATGAGTAGTCCATTATTGATGACGATGGCTATTTAATGGAATTTCACATTCATTGTTATTCTGTCAATAATTTCATCATTTCCTTACTTTGAATCCCCCATCATTGCAGTTAACATGATATCAGGATAAACATATGCTGTTCATGTGTTAATGCATACGCACAGCTAAATGACATACCTAAAGCAGAGAACTGCACTCACTCCAAAAGTAATACGCATCTCCAGTTTAAAAAGAGTCACCCAGCAAAAAGCATTTTATGATCAACTTAAAAAGTCCCTTAATGCAACATTTACAGGTGTGTCATCTACATTTAAGCCAGTGATCACTAACAATTTCCTTTATTATGAGCCTTTAAGGTAAACATGTACAATGATGGAGGAACATAGGGGCTAAAAATGGTGCAACTCAACTAATACACTATCTCAAGTGAAGTACAGCAGCCCTCATTCGAACAGCACTTAGCGTTGATATTTCACCACCTATAAATACTTCGCCACAGCCGTATATAACCGCTCTACAACATCCACCTTTCAGGCGCTGCCCAAACAAAAGAACACTGTTATCTCTCTTTGAGCTTGTTATCAGCAAGGTCATGGATTCCTGCGCAAGTCAAGTTTCAAGACTTAGTTGAGGAATAACCTTGATAATCATCAATCATCTTATGTGACTCATAATTGAACAAAAAGTCATACATTAATTTCACCTCTGGTTTAAGGAAATTCCAAGAAGTTCTTGTGTTCTGTCTAACTGAATGACTCACATTCATTTACATTGTCTGCCTAGTTGCGTTAGTTTTGACTGACAGTCTATTACGCAAACTTTGGAACGTTACAGGGGAATTCCTACTGTAAGCTCCTTTCAATTCTTCCCTTTGCCACACACCGGCTGCAAATTAATGCTCCATGCATCTTTGCCTGCAAAGCATAAAACAAGAGAGCAAATATAGGAAAGAAGGCCCTCTTCAAAACAGTGGCAACAACTTGTCAGAAGCACTTTTCACTCAAAGATGACAAAATAAATAAACGGTATTTATGGTGCTTGTGTGTGCTGATTTCAAAGCAGCTACATCTTTTGGAAAAACACATTATGATGAGGCTGAAAGAACAGATCACTTTTTAGCATGACATCAATGTCACTCTCTTTCCCTCATTCATATTGTACACTGAGTCCTAAGAAAATGTGTGCGGGTGTGAATCAGCTAAAATGTGTGGATGCATCACATGAAAGGCTAACATAGAAAAGCAGCACAGTAATAACATGCATCCATCAGCCCCCAATGAGGAACACTGATCATCAGCTCAGTGAAACAAGCAGCAATGACCATGAATACTTCACTTGTCTGCTGAAGCAGAAACCTTCCTTCTCACATGTCCTGGTAGGTCATGACCGAAATTACACAAATTACATATCCTTCTGAATTGTACAGCCGGATTTCAGAGTGTCAAGGCTCTCATTCTTTCCCTTCCTCTCCCATTGGCTGTGAAGTGGTGGTACTGATGTCAGAGGCAGAGTTGTTGCCATGGAGATGGGCGCCACAGTGGCATTTCAAGAGAACGGCTCATGGCAGTGTGAAGCAAAGCATCAACCACGGCTACGAATCTGGCCAGTTGAGAGCAAGATGAGAAAGAGTCACCAGGTGGGTGACAAATAAGAAACTCTACTTGTGATTTGGGATTGATAGTGACATGTTAACCAGTAATGTGTTAAAACTGTTTGCTACAAAGAAGTGACCTTTTAAAAACAACTATAAAATAATCCTCATAAAATGTTCTAGTCTTCCTTATATGCTCTCTGAGCATGCAATTTCCAATACACTGCTTCTGTGTTTTTCCCACAACTATGGCTAAATTGGTAGTTTATGAATATCAAACAATACATGCCACATCTCAAATTTAAGGATTTGCTGATTTCATTGATCAATCACTGGAAATATAACAACTTGGGGGTTCAAAATGTAGGTCATGAAAACAATGTCACATACATTATATTGTACTCTGAGACACTGTTTTGTAGACTCTCATCACAAAAGAAATTAGCTGTAAAATTAATCAGTTGAATGAAAATTTAAATAGTTATAGAAGTACACCTGCTAGTGGCCAAGATTGAGCTGGATGAATAATTCATCAAAGCTGCTTCACCACCATATTTACCAACTCTTGATCACCGAGAAAAGGTATGTCTGGTGCCAGATTGACAAGATTTCTATTGCTGTGGTAATCAAATACCAAATAGCATTAAATAATTTAGACACTGTATGTATCCCCAGGTATGGTTTGAAATGAGCTGTCAGAGGTGAAGGGCCCATAGGAGCCTGGAAGAGACTGATTCTGCCCTCTAAACTTGCCTCAGCCAGCACATCTTTACCACCTGCACATGTGTTAGGTCCGGCAAAAGCACTCAGTTTGTTTGGGTTAGATTTAGGGTTAGAGTCCAAAATGTTGGGAAGCAGATGATCATTTGGGGCAGCAGTAGCTCAGTTCACCATAAGGGCTTGTTCAGACTGGTTGCCTATATTTGATTTATGGTCCATTCAGACTGATATTGGATATCTCGTGCAAAGTCTGAACAGTCCCATACCATATTGTTTCAGATTTTTGCGGGACGGATTGAAACCACATTCGGGAGGTAGTTTCGTGTCGGATACGGACGGATGCATCTCAGTCTGAACAGCTCCAAACACTTCGAGTGGATATGGCAGACCGTGACGTTATATCCGTGACTCGAGAGCAAGACGCCAGGAGGAAGATCCTCGTGCATTACAGAGTGGTAAAAAATGGAAGAAGTGGACAATGTCTGGTGTGTGTGAGATTTTCTCCATCTCTACCAGACAGTGATATCTCCAGTATGCTAAGGTAACAAAACTGCATGTTCGTCGCTGTTGTTCCTGCCGTCGCAATTATATGACCTCACACAGTACATGCAATGATCGACGCCTCCGCCCTGACGTCATTGTTACAGCAACCTGTTAGATCTGTCTAATGTGGCCAAGTCTAAATTTTTTTAGAAAATGGGGTTGTTTTCCTGCATTCTGAGGGCAAAATCTTCTGTTCAGTTTACCTACAAAAATACACTAAAGTCAACCGTTCAGTCTGAACTGAGCCAGATTGCATCTGGACACTTGCTAAAAACAGTGTGAACAGTCAGCCTAATAATTAGATACGAAAGGAAATCTGGTTAGTCTCTGATATGCCTGCAGTCTGAACGCAGCCATAGGCTTCCTTAACTGATTTTTTGATCACGGTCCGCCACATCCGATCGGAATGTTTGGAAAAGTTCAGACTGAAGACGCATCTGTCCATATCCGACACAAAACTACCTCCCGAACGTGGTTTCAATCCGTCCTGAAATATCGGATATCATGTGGTATGGGACTGTTAAGGCTACAATCGAGATGTACGACATCAATCTGGTTGGGCTAAAAATCAGATATAGGTGACTAGTCTGAACAAGGCCTAAATCTTGGCCTGGGGACCAGAGGGTCAGCAGTTCAAGACCCATGTCAGATAAAAATTTCAGAATGTGAAGTGGCAGTGGGAGTTGACAGAACAGCCTTTGTAAACATGATGCTGCAAATAAATTGTGTATAAGGGTAATTTGTAGGAGACAGGGCTGTGAGGTCTGGTTTGACACCACTCAAAAAGAACCGCTGACCTGCTGGTTCTTTGCGACACATTAACATTCACAAGATGATTTGTATTGACCATGTATGATTGAATATGGGTGTGTACAGAGTGGGCTCAAGGTGTGCACCTTTTGAGGTGGATGGTTTTATAAAAAGGAACCATAAGTGCTTGTGTGCATGCACATGTTAAACTCTCAACTCCATTCCCATTCCACTGTTTCTTCGTACTGAACATGGAACGCAAAGGGAAACGAGACCTTTGCCTAGTCAATCTTGTTAGATCTAAAACTTTTGATCAAGTGGGTCATTTTCTTTTTTTCCCCTGCGTTACAATTGTTGACAGGGAGGGTTTAAAAAGCAGAACACAAAGTACAGCTTTTGAATACCATCTCAGAGGGTGATACAGTATCTCGCGAATGTGTAAGCAGTCAGTTATGCACAAAATTAGGCCCATAATAAGAGGCTCACTGCACCATTAACCTACACTGGAAATATACTCTGGAAAGCCCTGACATGCAACAGTCTTACTATCAACGAGAGGCCACTGAAAACAAAAATAGTTCAACACTTAAAATGATACAGACATGCTCGACTGTCGTCCGCCCTCTGACCATGCAGCCAAACACAGCTGACTTCAAAACTTTGACACACACTAATTACCAGATCTTTCTTTGAGCAAAAACTCAAGTTACATCTATGTTGTATGGCTTAAACTGACCTGATGCACCAACAGATTAAGTTTAATGCTCTATCCTCTCTTGTCCTACTTATTATTCTTAGACTTCATTTGTCATTTGGATTTGCATCAAAAATAAAATTTTGGCACAATGGCTTGGAGCACAGAAGAAATAGTGTCAGAAACAATACATAAAAAATAAGGTTAATATACTTGTGAAAAATTTTGTGCAAAAGATAAAAAGATACATTTATTGCACAAAGAAATACAGCACAGATGATTTTAGTGAAGCAGTCCTGTGTGGGTGTTTGTCGGTGAGGTGGGGGGGGGGGTTATGTTTTCATGATTTATACAATGAAAATAAAACTTTTGATGATTTTAAAAAGGATACCTAAAGCTGTGTGGTCAAAAACTTTTTTTTCTTGAACAGATTTTACTGCCATTCCATTAATCAATACTTAATTTATTCAGAATAAAAACTCCCATTCACTTCTCAGCTTCTCACAAACACTGAAAACATTCATCACATGGGACACTGGCTACTCTAAAAACAGCTGAAGAGAATTCACGTCAGCTTTTGGTAACAAACTGTTACAGCAGGCTGTTAGTTCACATTTGGAAATGCAAAAATTAACAAATCACAAACAAGATCAGAGCCTGACACCACCATCAATAAACACGAATAGATAGATGAAGGATGGTATATCACAAACCTCTCTGTGACCTATTGTCATTTCATTTACATCTTTCTAGAACAATGCTCATGATCAGCACATAACACTCACAGCCATACTTGTTGACTGTCGTGTGTGTTCAAATAATATACAGGTACTTGAAATGCTCTGGTCTGTGAACGCAGTAAATGCAAGTCAAATTAAAAATTCATTGTGAATATAGTTTAGAATGTTGTTTTGTTGTGATTTTGCATTGTTTGTATAACACATCTACTTCCAAAATCTTTAAAGGTCTACCTTTGTTTCTCAGAAATATGATTACCTTAGCCAATGACCGTTGGAGGTTAGGTGATCAACTAACTTTGTCTACCCACAAAATATCTTGGAAGAGTCGTCAACAAATTAAAATAAATGTTTACACACTATTGTTTATCAACAATAGTGTGTAAACAATAGATGTTGATCGTTGGCAAGGAAGATTTGATTCACTTTGGCAGCACCTCCGGATATGTATGCAGACTGTATAACATTTTCAAAATATTTTGGGAAAAATGTGAATCACAATGGTCTTTGCTTAGAATTGAGATCACAATCCACCAGCAAAACGTTTTCACTCATGCTGAAAGGTTTGAATCACTTCATCCATTATCTCTCTCTGTAAATCAAAACAGACTACAGGGACTTCCCAGTATACCCAATCACAGGGTGTAAAGCCGGCTTCTAATTGGTTAAGAGAAAAATCAACAGCAGTGCTGTGTTCAGGGGCATTTTGCAATTCTCTTGACGAAAGGACCAGTTTGTGATACAGCTCATGAGACAAATCACACTTGCTTAGAAATTAAGCCACCTGCACAAGCGAACCAAGACTGTGATTTTATGGCGATTATTCTTGCAACTCTACAGCCCATCAAACTAATATGACTATGTGACATGACCATTCTTACTTTAATTTGATAGCAAAACCATGTAAACTGAGTTTTAGGCTGGCCACCATGAAAACTAAAATCTGAAACAAAGAGTGATCATGTTTACATGTCAAGTAGGGTTCATTCTTCGATTACTGCTTTCTAAACCAAATTTAATAACCAAAAAATCAAGACTGGATCAATTGGTCTAGCCTGTCACTTTGACTGTGTTTCATATTCACTTACTGTTTGTCATTAGCTTATTATTTTCTCAAACTTCATTGTTGTAACAATTGTTGTTGAATTTATTAGCAAAATGGGGAATAAAAAGAATAGTTTATCAATATTATTATGTAATAATTATATTGGCACTCTTTGAAACAGCCACCATAATTAGAAAGAATGAAGCAAATTTTTACAAAATATTTGTTATTTGTATTTTCTAATGACACAAAATGAATGATTAACATTTCAAATTGCACCCCATTATGTATTTGATGGTGAACTGTATTTTTGCTATTCAAGGTTTAAACAACCATGGTTGCGTGCATTTGGTGGATAAATGACGCTCAACGGCCTTGCTGTACGGAGGTAATGGGTCAAATCAGTGTTCTTACAAAACCCAGCACAGACACACACAAAAAACTACACTGCTGTTATCTTGTTATCTGACACAAGGACAATATATTATGTAACACAACATAGCATTCACTTTTATGATCAACTACTGCACCCCACAATAAAGGAACACTATAATTAGTATAATAATAATAATAATAATAATAATAATAATAATAATAATAATTAGTACTATAATAATTCAATGATTAAAAAATGATTTTAAAAAGATGATTCAGATAATACACAGCTGAAAACACAAATAAAATTGTGCAGAGTTTTGATGAGTTTAACGTGCATGTAATCCTATGTAGCATATCATTATGGCTCCGTCTAGTGACAACATAGCGTGTAAACAATTATCAGTAACAGTTCATAAAATGACTGTCTAAAAGGAACACTCCTTGAGGAACCACAGCATTGCATTTTCAGGCGTATTATGCAAATGTCACCTACAAATCAAAAGACTCAAAGTTAGTTTGAATCCATGGGCATGTGTGATTCACAAGTCGAGATTTTCTCTCCCTTCCTCGCAAACACCGTCATCAAAAACCACCATCCATTACAAACCACCACACATTCAGTAGGAATCTGTCAGGCTGCTGTCATGTCGCGATAAATTGAAAAGGCGTCAACCCTACAAGGCTTGTTCACACAGTGAGGCTACACTCACCACACCATCCCGTAGGCTCCTTCTCCGATGTAGGAGAGGTTGCTGTAACGAGGTCCGACGTCGAAGGCCTGCCCGCGGACGAGCTCCGTCCCCGACACGGGGCTTTGGCCGCAGCCAGCAGGGGCAGACACCGCAGCTGTCGCCATTATGAGGGCTGCCTTCTTATAACGATATCAAATAAAAAGAAGTAACTGAATTTAGACAGATATGTTTGTGTCGTATCCGTCGTCGATGTGACTGATAGAAGGCGTTCCGTTGGGCAAAGGCCTTCGCTTCGTGTGGAGTGGTTCTCCTATCCGTGACTGTACGACCAGCTCGACCACACCGCCGCTGTGCTGGTACAGGCAGGCAGAGGCAGGGCCGCGGAGGAGGGAGGGAGGGAGGGAGGCGTCTGCTGCCGGAAGTAACGGAAGTGGTCACGTGACGTGGTGTGTTCGTTTTTCTTACCTTTATACCTTTTTTTTTTTTTTTTTGAAGCGGTTACTGTCGCAACTTTTCTACAGATACGGAAGACAATCTGAGCGAAGTTATCTTCTTTTTACAATTCTGACAGACTATCACTGTTTTTAAAAGTTAGAATTACTAGTCAGAAGAAAAATTAAGTCGGGGAAAAAAGGTCAGAAGTTGGGACTTGAGAATTATTTTATAATGTCAGAATTACAATGTTACATAATCTGTTGCCATATTTTTAAAATGGTAATCATGGGGTTAGAACCAAATTGATTTGTTTGATTTGTTAGAAACTGTCTGAGAGGGCTGTAATTTCATCTGTGCTGTATGTCGTATATATGGTACATTTGACAATAAAGTTGACTGTGACTATGAAAAGCTGAGACTTTTAAGGATGCGGGAGACAACAGTTTAGAAATCACATTTCATATGTTGTTAGATTGTGTAGTAACTGTTTCCTCACATAGAAATTCTCACTTTCACCATCCACTTCGGTGGCGCAGTGGTTAGCGCTGCTGCCTGACAACACGACGGACAAGGGTTCGAGTCCCGCTCTGTGCGGAGTTCGCATGCTCTCCCCGTGTTTGCGTAGGTTCTCTCCGGGTTCTTCAAGATCTCCCACCTCCAAAAGCATGCGCTTCAGGTTGATTGGTTCCAAATTGCACGTAGGAATGAGTGTGTATGTGCATGGTTGTATGTCTTTGTGTGTGGCTCCGCGGTGCACTGGCGTTGTGCCCAGAGTGTCCCCCGCCTCACGGCGGATACAGCGGTGGTGATCTGAAGATGACTGACCAACCACTTCCTAAGTGTCAGAGCTCATTAGTGGAAACAAAAAGCAAAATGTTTTTATGAATATGGGGATGTGTTTGGTAATTTTTTTAAAATAACCATATGACTATCCTGTCCATATTCAGGACAAGAGGAATAAAATTTTACCATTGCAATAATGTTTGGAAGTAGTGTCAGACAGAATTTTTACTGTTACCCAAAGAATCCCCTGGTTCCGGTCCCACACTGCATCAACTTGATGGTATACAGTATTGATTTCAAGCAGGATTCAGCAGCCTTTCCATGTGCGGTAATTTATTAACATTACGTTCGTTGAAGAAATGTGACAGATCACATCTTCAGATGAGCTGAATCTAAATGGATCATAGTGTGTCCTTAAAGTTTAGTTAAAATTCCGAGTGGTTGCAGTACAATTCATTTGTTAGACATCAATCAGCATACATAGTCTGAAGGGGTGAATGCCAGTTTACACCTTAAAATTTGTTCAAAGGTAGAGCAAGTTAAATGATGTCTTGATTAACAGTTCATCTTGTGCTGAAATTCAAATGTGTTGTGTTAAGGATTAACAGTCTAAGCAGTATTTGTCTCATCAGAAGTAACTCTACAATTTAATTGAATTTGTTGTGTTTTACATTAAATGTTGAGCAACTCCCTACTCATAAGTGACTTTCTCTCTGAACAGACTCAAAGTGGATCACTGTCAATGCAGACTTCACATTTCAGTGCATTTACAGTATCAAATGATCAAACAGATGTACTTCAAGGTTATTCTTTTGGGCATGCCTTAGAGGTGGCTACGACTGAGGAGCTAGAGAAGGTCATCAATCATGAAGGCTGTGTGTATGACGCTTGTATGAGTGTATGAGCGGGGGAATGTGGCAAGCATTGTAAAGCATTATGAGTCTTCGAATAAATAAGCGCTATATCAATATATATGTGTCCAGTTTCTATGTTACAATCATGTCTTTTGTTGTCTAATGTGTTTCACTGCAAACACTCTATATATGATAAGATTCATATTTGCTGGAGCAAAACATAACATCATCAAGATATATATTATACACATCTGACTTTTATTTTGTTGGGTTTTTTCCCTATAAGACAACTCATGCCAGAAAGAAATAGTAGTATTGTTCTTCATCAAGAGCAACATTTTGTTTTAAACTCTGATTGACATCACTATCTGCTGCCCACGAATGACATGACAGTATTTCTTACTATTAAAGTTAAGGAAGCTCATCTCTGTTAAAATGATGCAAAACACATTGAAATATTTAAGAAAAATCAAAATCACTTTAATTTTCAATGTCAAGTTCAACAACAAAATTGGGTACTGTCCTTCAGTGCAGATACAGATGAAAAAATAACAGATAGGAGACAGATGAGGAAAAAAAGATTTTTAAAAAGATAAAATAGGTAGGAACACACAAAAGAACACAGAGGAAAGATGAGCGACCATCACATATTAACCTTGTGTCATCAGTAAATGTGTTTGAAATATTGACCATTTACATGTTTCTGCGATTTCTAATCACATTAAAAAGTTCCATTTGTAAATTTGATTGTAGCTTGATGGTACCTGTTAATGGTATCTTCTTATCTAATGAACAACTTGTTTATGACCCCTGTGGACCCACCACCCGCAGGGCAGATCGATGGGGTCGGGGGCGCTACCATATGGGTGGCAGTGACGACAGGGGATCATGACGGACCAGACCTTGGTTGCAAAAACTGGCTTTGGGGACGTGGAATGTCACCTCACTGGCAGGGAATGAGCCGGAGCTTATGCTGGAGGTGGAGCGTTACCAGTTGGATCTGGTGGGGCTTACCTCCACGCATAGCCTTGGTTCTGGATCCAAACACCTGGATAGGGGATGGACCTTGTTCTACTCTAGAGTTGTGTCAGGCGTGAGGTGCTGGGCGGGTGTGGGGATACTCACAAACCCCCGGCTGAGCGCTGCTGTGTTGGAATTTACCCTGGTGGATTAGAGGTTCACCTCCCTATGCCTTAAGGCTGTGGGAGGGAAAACTGACTGTTATTGGTGTGTATACACCAAATATCAGCTCAGAGTATTCCGCCTTCTTGGGGTCCCGAAATGGGTTCCTTGATGGGATCCCTGTAGGGGGCTCCATTTTTCTCCTGGGGACTTCAATGCACACATCGGCAATGATGGAGACACTTGGAGGGGTGCGATTGGGAGGAATGGCCTCCCTGATCTAAACCTGAGGGGTGTTATGTTGTTGGACTTCTGTGCTAGTCATGGATTGTTCATAACTAATACCATGTTCAAACACAAGGATGCTCATAAGTGTACTTGGTACCAGAGCACCCTGGGTTGGAGGTCAATGATCTATCTTGTGATCATATCATCTTACCTTCGACCGTGTGTTTTGGACACTCGGGTGAAGAGAGGGGAAGAGCTGTCAACTGATCACTACCTGGTGGTGAGTTGGGTCCATTGGCGGAGGAAACCTTTGGATAGATATGGTAAGCCCAAACGAGTAGTGTGGGTGAACTGGGAACATCTGGAGGAGGACTCTGTTCGCGAGGCCTTCAATTCACACCTCCGAAAAAGCTTCTCATGCATCCTTGTGGAGAATGGGGGCATCAACCCTGAATGGTCGATGTTCAAAGCTTCCATTGCTGAAGCTGCAGCTGAGAGCTGTGGTCTCAAGGTCTTGGGTGCCTCAAGGGGCAGTAACCCTCGAACACAGTGGTGGACCCCGGTGGTCAGAGAAGCCATCCGACTGAAGAAGGAGGCCTTCAGGGGCATGTTGTCTCTGGGGATTCCTGAAGCAATGGCAGGGTACCGACAGGCCACAAGGACTGCAGCCTCGACTGTGATGGAGGCAAAACAGAGGGTGTGGGAGGAGTCCGGAGCGGCCGTGGAGAAGGATTATCAGACGGCACCAAAGTTGTTCTGAAGGACTGTCCGACACCTCAGGAGGGGGAAACGGGGGACCATCCAAGCTGTATACAGCAAGGATGGGACACTGTTCACCTCGACTGAGGAGGTTGTCAGTCGGTGGAAGGAACACTTTGAGGAACTCCTGAATCCAACTACCCCAACTGACCCGTCCTCTGTTGCAGAGGCAGAGCTGGAGGATGATGGGGTATTCGAGTCAATCCTCGGGGCCAAGTCGCCGAGGTAGTTAAACAACTTCACGGTGGCAAAGCCCAAGGTGTTGATGAGATTTGTCCGGAAATGCTGAAGGCTCTGGGTGTTGAGGGGCTATCATGGATGACACGCCTCTTTAACATTGGGTGGAAGTCTTGGACAGTGCCGACAGAGTGGCAGACTGGGGTGGTGGTTCCTCTTTTTAAAAAGGAGGACCAGAGGGTGTGCGCCAACTACAGGGGCATCACACTCCTCAGCCTCCCTGGGAAAGTTTACTCCAAGGTGCCTAAAAGGAGGGTCCAGTCGATTGTCGAGCCTCAGATTGAGGAGGAACAATGTGGGTTCTGTCCTGGTCGTGGAACAACAGACCAGCTTTTTACTCTCGCAGGGATCTTAAAAGGGCCTTGGGAATATGTTCATCCAGTCTACATGTGTTTTGTGGACTTGGAGAAAGCGTACGATCGGGTCCCCAGGGATATACTGTGGGACGTACTGCGAGAGTATGGCGTGAGGGGGCCTCTCCTCAGGGCCATCCAATCCCTGTACGCCCAAAGTGAGAGCTGCGTTCGGGTTCTCGGCAGTAAATCAGACTTGTTCCGAGTGGTTGTTGGCCTTTGCCAGGGCTGCGCTTTATCACCAATTCTGTTTGTGATTTTCATGGACAGGATATCGAGGTGTAGTCGTGGTGAGGAGGGGTTACAGTTTGGTGGCCTGAGGATTGCATCGCTGCTTTTTGCAGATGATGTGGTCCTGTTTGCTTTATCGGCATGTGACCTGCAGCACTCACTGGTCCGGTTTGCAGCCATGTGAAGCGGCGGGGATGAGGATCAGCACCTCCAAATCTGAGGCCATGGTCCTCAGCAGGAAGCTGGTGGACTGCCTTCTCCGAGTGTGGAATGAGGTCCTTCCACAAGTGAAGGAGTTTAAATATCTTGGGGTCCTGTTCAGGAATGAGGGAACAATGGAGCGTGAGATTGGACGGAGAGGTGGGGCAGCAGGAGCGGTATTGCATTCCCTTTACCGCACTGTTGTCACAAAAAGGGAGCTAAGCCGAGAGGCAAAGCTCTCTATTTCAATCTTCATTCCTACCCTTACCTATGGTCATGAGCGATGGGTCATGACTGAAAGAACGAGATTGCGGATACAAGCGTCAGAAATGGGCTTTCTCAGGCAGATAGCTGTTGTCTCCCTTTGAGATAAGGTGAGAAACACTGCTGTTCACGAGGGGCTCAGAGTAGAGCCGCTGCTCCTTCACGTGGAAAGGAGTCAGTTGAGGTGGTTTGGGCATCTGGTGCGGGGCGCCTCCCTAGGAAGGTGTTTCTGGCTCGTCCAGCTGGGAGGAGACCTCGGGGCAGACCCAGGACCAGGTGGAGGGATTTTATCTCAACAGTGGCCTGGGAACGCCTTGGGATCCCTCAGTCAGATGTGGCAGATGGATGTGGCCGGGGAAAGGGAAGTTTGGGGCTCCTTGTTGAAGCTGCTGCCTCCGCGACCCGATTCCGGATAAGCGGTGGAAGATGGATTGATAGATGGAACTTGTTTATGAGACTAAACTGTAAAAATCAATTTAATTGTGTTTAATTAAAAGGTATGAGATTTAACCTGCTGAAGTAATATGTCATACGTGTTCAAAATAAGGTCTTACTCATCAACACGTCTGCACTACCACTTATCATATACTGAGATGGAATTGTAATGGCCGGCCTCAGGAGGAGATGCCTCTGTTATCGAGATACTAAATATCCTCAAAATAAATGGGTTGCACTCAAAGTCCTGAGGGAGAGACAAGAAGCCTCCCTGAATACATCAGGAAGAAGCTCCCTGGGATGAATTGCTAAGAGAGTGTTTCTGGCAGCAGAACACAGAGGGTAATAAAGAAGAAATAGAAAGACAGAGCCCCTGTGTCATTGACAAATAGATGATGTGGCTGAAAACAAGAAACTGCAATAGTGTCTGAATTTCAACTCTAATCCTGTGGATAATGGCTGCACAAAAACAAACCGTTAGCACCAGACACTTAGATGCAGGGATCTACCACAACTGGTAGGAACACAAGGCACAGAATGTATGAAGACGTCCCTGAAACAGTCTAGCAAACAACATAACAAAGAGGATGGGATTGTGCACAGAAAAATCTGTACCAAATATGGTTTAAAAGCCCCTAAATCCCAATGGGAGGAACCACCAACCAACCAAGTGGTTGAGGAAAAGAGAGCAAAGATGTATGGGACTTTAAGTTCAAGACTGATAACCAGCTGCTGACAAATCAACCAGATATAGTGGTGGCTGACAACAGGCAGAAGAGGAAAGGTGTTACAGATATGGAGACCTCAGCAAATGGTGACATCAGGAAGAAGTATGGTAAGATGGAGAAGTACTAGGGTCTGAATGAACAATTGATGGAAAGCAAAGTGGCTGTTGTGAAGCCTTAGGGAGTGTGATCCTAGAAGAATGGCTGCCGCAAATTCCAGCTGCAACATCAGAGGTCTTGTCTGTTATGATTACTTTTTAAATCTCTTAGGTGTGGATTGCATACATAATGCATCATTAAAATGTAAAACCACTGTCCTTTTCTGCCCCCCTCTAGCTCACCTCCTTAGTACAGACGATGGTTAAAATGTAATAGTCCATTCTAAAACACTCACATTTACAGCCACTACATGGATTACATTATTATTTTACGTTACTAATTTTGTAACCATTTCAGGTCTGTAATCAGTAATTTTACAAATTATTTTTGGTCATGAAATGAAGCATATTTTACTGTGTCTCAGTGGCTGTTTGAACCTGATCCAATACCAGCTATTCTAGGAGCAACCTTGCATTTAAGTCTTGCAAGTAAGGATTAAAGCTACTTTATTTCAAATGGTGATTCTATATAGTCTAATCTTTCAAGTTAGAAGATGGAAACTGCTCCTTATGTGATCGATGATATGATGATTCAAGCTGAGAAAAGTACTAATGAATTGCTGCTTGAGAGATGGACATTTTACATTGAAGGTACTGTATGCTTCTCTGGACCTATGTGCCCAAGGAAAAGCACCTCACTGTGCAAACTCCTTTTATTTAAAATAAAATGTAATAACTAGGAAGCTAAAAATCTTTTAAATATGTCTATATGTAGCCCGTTTTGTGGGGATGTTATACATTTCAACATTACAATATTTCTCAGAATGCAAATGTTGAGAAAAGTTAAAGCAAAAAGACAATCTTTAACAAAACTTCAGACATTTATCTGAAAAAAAATCCAAGTTTTTTAATATATTGTTATGTTGTCATTGAAAAATAAATATTTTTATTGAAACCGAACAATCCGTGAAAATGGGGAAAAAAAATCTGTTTTATTACATTGTTTCCAATCACATATTTTATTCCTTAAAAAAAATGAAATTTAAATTTAGATTGTGACTATTCTTCAGTTTTGTAATGAGATGTTAACCCTTTAAGTGTAGCGTGTGCTCGCATGACGCACGTGAGTCGTAACGTGACGTTGACAGGAAGTCAATACTGCTTCCTGTTAGCTTGACAGCTAGCGGTACCCTTGGCCGACCCATGTGAATCAGCTCAACCGCGCTCCCTCATACCAGACGGGTAGTGAAGCACACAAAGTAGGAACACAGTCATTCTGTCGTTCCGACAGAAGGACTGTTGTACATAAAATCTAGCGTCCAGCTAAAATGTTCCGTCACCAGTGTCAGTTGTTGCTGCGGCGTTGTGTCGCAGTCACTACACGATCCAGGCCGAGAGACCGCGTGTGGTCGTGCCGGGGTCGGCTCCCTGAACAGCGGGCATGGGCATCAACGAGCCGGACAGTTTATCTGCAGAGGCCTCGTCAGCTTCAGTCAGCACCGAAAGCAAGCCAATACAGCTTCTGTACCAAGGTAGGTCAGGTGTGAGAAGAATTAGCTATTGATAACCGTGATGGATCTTTTACAAGATTTATCTGTGTAAGAGTTCAGCAAATACATTTGACGTAAGCTAGACAATGTCAAAGGTGTTTTGTGTGTGAAGAATCCCCTAAGATCCCTATGATCCAAAACTTTGTCCATACTAAAAACTAAAAAGGCCTTCGGTTTTTTTAAAATAAATATTTTAATGTGTTTGGCATTAAAAAGATGTCAGATAATTGTAATGGATAAACCATTAGCTGCTTGTAGTGGAGCGTGAGTATGAAGTAGTATGAATATAAAAGACTCAAAGACCTTTTTGCATTTATTTTGTTGAAGTATTCCTAATTGATGCAGTTATTATTCCACCAATGGAAATGTGAATGGATTACTACAAAGATTATCTTCAGTGCATGTTGTTTTCCAGGCAGGAGAAACAGATGTGATTGAAGATCCACCAGTGGTCAGTAATCCATCTGATTTGGAAGCAGATCATTCCAATCAGATCAGACCAGAACAGTGGGATCAGGAACTAGAGCAGTATGATCTGGAACCATATCATTACAATCACATCAGTCCAGATCTGGAACCAGAGCAGAAGGAGGTGCACATTGTGCAAGTGAAAGGTTTACCATGGTCATGTTCGGCGGAGGACCTCCTGCAATTTTTCTCAAGTGAGTTTTAAAATTTGGCAAAATTAATAATAATAAAAAACTGAATTATAAAAATGATGTTATTGTCATGTATTTGATAATCACAGATAATTGTAAAATTATTTGTTGTGGCTTAAGTTAATGTTTTTAAAGGAACAGTTTTAAAGTTTACTATTGCTATGTGGCTTTCTGTTAATGGTATATTTGATACTGAAGATCATTAACTGCTAAACATCCTGTCAACTTTATCTGTCAGTAACGTTTGCTGTCCCAATTGTACAGCAACAAAAAGATTTATTTTCTACTGTATTTTTCTTTCCTGTCAGGATGTAAGATCCGTGGCGGGATAAATGGAATCCATTTCATTCTTAACAATCAGGGAAGTCGCTCTGGACGGGCCTTTATCGAGATGAAGCGAAAGGACGACGTCATGAAGGCTCTGGAGATGGACAGACAGTACATTGGTACACGCTATGTCGAAGGTTTGTTTCTTTGTTTATCAGCTGTGGAAGGCTGAACTTCAGAAGCAAATCGATCTCTTTCCAAAAGACATTGTGGCATGTCAGAGCAGGAAAACCAATGGTGTGCATGAGAAAACCAGAGGCATCTGCATTTTATTTGGTTACTTCAGTTCAATGTTCTGCTTCTACATAATATAACACCATCGTAGCATACTGGACGGAGCCATTGTCAAAAATAGCGTCCAGAACTTGCATGCTGACAGTGAGTTCTGTCATCAGAAATAACCAGCATCATGGATTAATAAAATAAGAGGAAACACAACAGCAACTATACTCTGTCACCCTCCAGAGCAAAATGTCATTCATACATTCGCTACTAAATGCAGTCTAAATAAGGTGTTATCTCGCAAAGTTATGGTTTTGGTGTCAGTGTGTTTAAATGAATCCGTTTATACATGCTTGCAGTTTCCCAGGACAGATTTGTTCACATTAGTGCTACACACATTAACCTGTAATTATGCGTAACTTTCAAAATAACCTAATAAGATTTGAGTAAAATAAAATCTGAATTAAAGTGTAAGTCTTTCAAAGTGAAAGTGACAAAATAGAATATTGCATATATTTATTAATTTGGTAAGCAAAAAAATTCAGTTTACCACACATTTTGAGCAGATGTTTGACAGGGGAGCAACAGTGATGTGGACTGAATAGTTGGAGTGCTTTTTTCCAGGACTGGTTGACAATTCTAAATGTAAATCCTGGTTCTGTAAGGATTTCAAATGGGTAGAGAAGCCAAATGCAAATCCTTTGGGGAAAAAGTTTAACATCTCCACCAGCATGAAGCTGGATTAGGGGTACCCTACAGTACCTATGTTTACGATTCTGGTAAAATAATAGCATTTATTAGGATGTAATGATCATATTTATTAGTTGGATTTTAAAACATTTGATTTATTTAATACACATCAGATATTTGTACTTAGAAATACGGCCTTGAAAATCTACAGAGAAATCTTGATGTTTGAGTCAGAAAAGCAAAAATGTGTGTGTTTTTAATGTGTAGGAGCCTATGTGCTCAAGTTCGGTCTTGTGTTTGCAGTGTTTGAGGTGACAGAATGTGATGCTGAAGCCATCCTGAAGAACGTCCCCCAGACTGATTCTCATGACGGGGTCGTTCGCCTCAGAGGGCTCTCCTACAACAACACCGAGGACGACATCATCCACTTTTTTTCAGGTTAACTGCATTTTTTATCTTATTTGAGTATTAGTACTGTAGTTAGTAATGTTATTAAAATACCAATCTGTAAAAAAATTCTGAATGAAAAAATATTCCATAAATGTGGCAAATTAATGCCAATGTTGGGTTTGAAACCTATCTATGTTTAAGGTTGAGATAATTTCTACCCTTTATATGCTGGGGCTGTGAAATTTACGACATTGAATCGTATTCTGGAAGATCATGTAATTCCCTGTCAAGTAAGAAGCAGATCTGGTATATGTAGAAGTCTACTTTTCCTAAATTGAGATAAACCAACCTGAACAAGCTTTATTATATATATTTTTTTGAGTACCAAAGTGAAAACTCAGTGTGTGTGTGTGTTTCAGGTTTGAATATAGCAGAGAACGGGATCACCATCATCACAGATCACTTGGGAAGAAACTCTGGAGTGGGCTTTGTACAATTTTCCAGTCAAGAAGAAGCTGATGAAGCTCTGAAGAGACACAGAGGAGTCATCGGAAGCAGGTGGGAAGTCTGAAAACTAATCCTGAATCAAACATTTCTCTCTCTTCAGAGGAAATGGATAATGCACGCACACACACACACACACGCACACACACACACACACACACACACACACACCCGCACACGCGCACACATTTAAACACCAACAAACTCTTCCTTCAGTTGCTTACAATATGTTATTTCATTGCTCGTCACCTGTTGTGGATGTTTGCAGATACATTGAGGTTTTTCCAAGCAGAAAGGATGAGATTCTTTCTTGGAGGAGGGCGAAACATCCAGCACCTCATGTCAACAGGGCTCCACCTATCAACAGTTTCAGCCACTCACATACTGAACCCATAACTGGTAAGGGCATTTTTGGAACTTTAACTTCTTTTTTTTGGAGCCTCCCACAAAAAGAGCTACTTCTTTTTATATTGTTTTTAAACATGAATAAACAAAGAAAACAATAATTGATATGTCCAACAGCTGTAACGAAATGTAAACATGAATGAAAAAAATGAAAAATCATACATTGACTACACTGATGACGGTATAGAAGTAAATTATTTACTTCTCTGAAAACAAGTGTTCATTCCCGTGTCTGATCTCTGCTCCATCAGGATCCTTTCACAACGTAGCCCTGTCCCCTCATTGGATCCATATGAAAGGACTTCCATTCACGGTGTCGGGAGTCGACATTGTCTCGGTATAAAATAAAAATAAAAATACAGATGCTGCTGGTTACTTTGTGGATTTTTATAATGTGTTTCTTCTCTTGCAGTTTTTCTCTCCTCTAGTTTTGTCTAATATCATGTTTGAATGCAAGCGTAACGGCAAGTTGAACGGGCAGGGAAAGGTTTTCTTCAATAGCCACGAGGATGCCAAAGCTGCAATGTCCAGAGACAGACAGCTTATAGGTGAGGAGGTTTGAGAGCCTTTCAATATTTAATACAGCCCTAGATTTCTTACCGTTCACCTCACCTTGGCCCTTCTGATGTGGATGAGGGTGTGAGTTTTCTAGTTTCATGTCTTCTGTCCAACACTAATAGATCAATAATTGCTATCACAACTATCGGGGGATCCAGTGTTAAGCACTCATTTAATATAAGATGAGTGACAATTAGATACTGTGGAAACATGACAAAGTAAACTATTACAGTACATTTTTATAATAAATCCAGTTCTCCCAGTTTGGGATCATTAAAAGTATATCTAATATATAATCATAAAGCACTTTAAATGCCTGAGACCTAATGTTACAGATCCTTTCACACTTCTGTTATTGTGATGTTTCACAACAAAAAAATTTCAATTGTTGTTGCTTATTTTCCACTGTAAGAGTTTCACTTAATGTATGAACTTTCTTGTAATTTGCAGGAGGGAGGTATATTGAGTTATTCCTGAATTCTGTATCACCATCTGATGGAAGGTGAGAAATTCTAAATTAGATGGTGTTTGTCTTAGCATGGCAAGTATTTTTTACTTGAGGTTGTTTATTTGTAATAAATCTGCAAGATAGATGTGTACATTTCTTAAAATCAGTATAAGCAATTTGTACAAGTAATCCTACAAGCTCAGAATTCCCAGATTGGAATTAATGGTTTCTTCCCTGCTTTTCTTTTGGACTTATTTGGTTTCTGGCTTTCATTTGTAACACGTTACTGAGGTTTAATCTCCTTCTAATTTGTTGTGTGTTCCCCTGCAGGTGAAGACACATCCATTGCCAGACTTGTAGACAGGACCATTTATTTCCAGAATGACTCGTCTGTCAAACAGTAAATACTGTATTAATGTTATTGAAAAATGTCTTCATTGTCTTCTTTAAAAAAAAGAGTGTACTGTATTTCAGTTCAAGATTAGCATTGGCGACTTTTAACATTTAATTATTAATTTTAGTCCATCATTTATCAGAAAAGATAATGTCGTCTCACAATATGATCACAATTACTGTAGTCAAAGATGAGCATTTAAAAAGAATCAACATTTTAATGAAGCAGAAATAACAAAATGTATGTAACTGAATGTGTTGACATTATTCCTGAATCAGAAGCTTTAACTTGACATTTTTTTACATTACTGTATTGTGAAATAAACTTATCAGAATATAAGAAACCTTTGTTATAAAACAGATGGGATGGACACAGGTTTGTGAAGTCAGACACTGAAGTTGGATGAGAAGCCCCGATTCATCCCAAAGGTGTTCTATAGACTGGAGGTCAGGACTAGTGCAGTCATGTTGGAACGGGGAGGGGTAAACTCCAACCTACTGTACTCATCTTCACAAAATTGACAGCAAGAAATTGTCTAAAACTCACACTTACTATCCCATTCGGTGTGTTCCCAATTGCTTCCACTTTGTTGAAGTACTACCAACAGTTGACTGGGGAATATTTAGTAGTATTTTTATTTTTTATATAATAATCTCAGAGGTTGTTTCGAAGGTGTGATTTTTTTTTTTTGTGTGGTTGATTAGTGTTAAAATACCTGTCTGAGAAGACTGTCTTGACACTGAAATGTGGTTTACAGTGACAAATTCTTATATACAGTATACAAAGTATGCTTCAGTGCCGACACAAAATAATTCAGAGGAGTAAATTACATACTTTATTCTTCAGATGGATTTAAAGATTGTCTGAAGTTAAAGACCTGTGGCCGACAGAATGTTGGTGAAATAAAATCAAGGTTTAATAATCCAGTCACACACCAGTAACATTTAATAAAATGTTTATTGATCCAAGAAGCATTTTCATCCGTGTTGATTAGCTTCAATGCTACTAAATGTTTAGCTGTGTTTATAGTACTGTACTCCTAATTATTCTTCATGTAAATCATGAAACCATAAAACGTGTTGTATAGATGCGAAGGTATACCCACTTCAAACCAGCCAAGTATTTAAAAACACCAGACATTACAATACAGAAAAGTATCTGAGATATCCAGAGTTGGAACAAGGATCTGAGTGTTTGTAGAGTTTATAATTTAACTGCCGCCTTGATATATCAGCGTCTGGTGTGAAAACATAGTAAATGCCAACAAGAGAGAAGTAAATACACCCAGCATATTCAGCTAATCAAACTTAGAGAAATCCTCTTCCAGCTGGATTGTGAACATGGAGCTTTGACCAGTTACATCAGTATAATAGTCATTTGGTTTTTTGAGATGGTAACAACTCATTAAAGACGAGCCATACATTCTGCAGTTCCTCAAGTACACCTAACTAAGCATTACTGGTGCATATAAAGTATATTGAAGACATTTCAACAAGTTTTAGTGTGTAAGACTAGAAAGTATTTCCCAATCTACCATAAAATGTTTACCGTATTATACCGTATGGTATTTGGTCAAAAATGTGATGTTTGTCAGAAATGCCATGAATTGGATGTCACCGACAACCAAAATCTGAAATTTTATGCTTTGAGAGCCATTACAAAAACTTTCATTCTTCAAACGTTTAGATTAAAATTACAGAATCATAACAAAAAAATACATCCAGTTTTTGCATTTCCATCTTAAAAAACTGAGATCACAATATAGTCAGTTGAATTTTCAATAATCCACTCAGCGGACATCGTGGAAGCCGAATGTTTAACTTCTCGAGCTGATTCTAGTGTCATTTCCAGTTTTTTGTGTGTTTTTTTTACTAAAATGAACTTAGAAGCATAACACATAATTAAAGCCAGAAAAGAAGTTTTGGCAACACTGAAAGTCTGAATCCAATCAGTTCTCAATGGCACATTGTTTGTTTGGATCTTACTACTTAAAGCAAGTCAATTATTGCAACTTTAGAATTCACAAAGACTTAAAACGGCTCAAGCCATGAAGTCAAAAAGTGCCTTTTTGCAGTGCTGGTTGTACGAGCCGGTGTCCCTGGTTTTCTGACGTCTGATCAGTGTATTCCACTAAAACGTTAATTTGCTTCATGGGGGTGTTGAAGCGTATTGCTGCAGTAACAGAGAGAAGCAGGGAGTACACACAGTCTCTGGGAGGATGGACGAAGGTAAAGGCAACTCGTTGCGCACACAACTGTCACAGAAAACCCCAAGACAGTTCTTGCATTGTTTCTGCAGAAAAAACAAGCACAGAAAATCATCCTTAAATATTTCACACCAAGAGGCTGGCTTATCTGCTTACAAGATTAGAAAATGTTTTGTTCATTAAGTCTTAAGAAAAATAACTCAAATCAGGATTGTGGCCATTTTTTGCTGAACCCATGCTACAATAAAAAAATTTTTAATATAAGATTTAACTTTCTACTGGATAACTTTTTTTTAAAACAAATTTAAAGTAGTCATTAAACTAGTCAGCGTCTTCATTAACAAAAACCAAGATTATAATTCATCTGGAGCAGACAATGACTAATTCAAGCTTTCATTAACTTTTTGGTTAATTTACAGTGTGACATTTTACTTTGGACCAAAATATTTGCTGCCATGATGGATGATGAAGGGCTTAAATCCTGGGAGGAGAGGTGGTGTCTAATCTTCATTTGATAATGGAACACCATTTGTGTTTTTTGTAAAAACATCTCAAAGTAGAGACTGGAACACTCCCAACACCCTCTTCTAATTTTTAGTGGAATTATATTTTCTAAATGAGTCACAAGGAGCCGACTCAGCTCAGTTCAGAATAATATCCCATCCTCATACCTTCGTCTTCAGGAGAGAGTCGTTGTCCTCACACATTGAACAGATGGAAGGCTGACTGATCTCCACGTATGACTCAGACTGCAAAGACATTTTTTCACCATTAATTTTATGAATTATGTGATTTTTGACAATGGTTAATAAGTGTGTCTGCAATTACTTAATTTAACCCACCCAACCCTTAACCCTCATTTAATTTATAGAAATACTCAGATGGTTTTTTCCTAATGTGTTGGGCTTCATTTCTTAACCAAATCAAATAATAAAGTGACCTATGCTAACATGCAGCACGGTGGCGCAGTGGGTACCGCTGTCGCTGCACAACAAGGAGGTTCAGGTGTTGATGATGAATGAATGAGTGAATCTATTATAACATTATTAAACATTTTATGTTTGATCTTAGACCTCACCTGTTCGTCCTCACACTGCGACAGAGACCTTAGTGGGGGGAGACAAATAGACACACATTAAAGAACAACAATCCTGAAATGATTTCATCTGGACAAAAAGTTTGTGAAACTACTTACAGGCTGGAGCTCAGGCTGGTTTTGTCCTCCGCTCCTAGGGGTGAATGGTCATCTTCCCTTTTGTTTGATGGCGATGCTGAAAGACTCTGTTGATGAAATGTGTGCAGGTTATGTGAGGTCATAGGAGACGGCTGTGTTAAAAAAATAAATCTTTCATTGAACATGTTTGACGGCAGATTTACATTTGGCTTATTCTCTTGGTGTCGACCCGCCCTCTGAGGATCGCCCTGCTGTCTGTACGTTACGCTGAAATGATGCTCACTCCTCCTTGCTCGCTCCTTACGCAGCTCCAGCTCCAGATGAGACCTAAACGCAAGTTTAAAACATAATAACATAATAATAAACCTTCATGTGAATAAATATAATTTAAAGGCAAAGACATGCAAAATAAAAATCAACTTTTCCATCTTTAGAATATTCAAAACACACAAAAAAACAAGACAGTTTTTTTTTTTAAATTAATCAAACTGTTTCAAATAACAAAGACTTAGAATTATAATACCAGTGCATTTGATGATGCACTTTACATGTATATCTCTGGCTGAAATGTTTTGAAATACACTGGATCACTTCATCAAACAAAAACAGATGGAGGGTTGTTCCTTCAGTCGGGTTAAAGTAAATATAAAATAGAGTCTCTGTTTTCAGAATTATTATCAGTATTAGTGTAACTACAGCATTATGTTTCTGGGGACAAATGTCTCCAGTGGCTAAAGTTATAGCGTAATGAAGGTTCTTTTAATACTCTTGCAAAAAAGCCCCCAATCCGCTGCTTTCAGTATCACAGGAAAAAGGCAGAACGGAAGTGTTGCTCACTGATGCTTTCGTTTTAGAAGAAAAAAAAAAAAGATACATCCAGCGATATTTAGTACACCAAACAAAGTTTTTTTCTCATGAGATTCACATGATAATAATAAAGCTTTGAACACCACCCCCCCCCCAGAATATGTTTAAAGTATAAACTGTCTGAAGCATTGTGAACTAAAAAACAAAATCCAGGTTTCTACATCCCGACCTAAATGAAGGTGTTGTCGGTTTACCAGCCTTAACCATTCATTCACTCTTACCTGTGTTTCCTCAGCTGGGTCACCTCGTCCTGCAGACTCTCAATTTTGTCTCCAAAGTCCTGTTTGAAGAGCCGGTTGGCCTCCAAAGCCAGATCGCGCTCTCTCTCAGCTTGTTTGCATCTGGTTTGGGGAGGGTGTGTGTGTAAACTTACGGTACACAATGAAAACGTAATGAAAAACAGAAACAAGTTGGGAAAGGGATGCAAATGAGACTGAATAAAAAAACCCAAAACTGAATAAAAAACAAAACCCAAAAATAAGAGAAGGATCAGGTGTCTGAGGACAGGAGCTTGAGGAGGACAACAGGGAAACTTAAGCCAAAGACGATGAAGCAGGCTGTGTTTGTTTAATGTTTTATTAACCTAATGGTTACTACAGTTTACACCAATGTTATGTTCACATACAATTCAAAACTAAGAAGTTGGTTTTGCTCTTTCCTTGTTACTTTACCTTGCTCTCATTTAGCCTACACTAGATCTTAAATCACCAGATGACATCAGTCCCTCGCATTAATTCATATCCTATGTATTTTATTCTATCAGTCTCTGTTTGTGGAAAATGTTGAAGCGCCCATTCTGGTAGGAGTCAAATTCTTTGGAACAATATTTCAGCAAGTCCACGCCCTCCCAAACAACCTGGATGCTTTCATTAACCCTTCAGTCTATCAAACGTTAAGACTGTCCACAGAGACGCTTCTGATGTCTACTCATGTTAATTGCACCAGAAAGCATTAGTTGGCCATCAGTTAGAAATGTCCACCAAACAAAAGTAGAAATCTGATGTGGCAAATGTATCTGCCAGGAAACACAAGTATTATGGGCTGCTAAAACGACTGATTGAATCCACGCTACCCAAAGCCGATGCTGGAGAATCACCGCATGTGGTTGTGGGAAATTGGTTTTATTTTCAACAACAAAGGAGCATCGTACAGAAAAGATAACGTCCTAGTTTGATTATTTCTAGATTAGGCAGGGTTGAATGTGGTATTCAGGTTTATCAAAGATAGAAGCTACTCCTGCAGCTGCAGCAGCTTCCCTGCTGCTGAGTTCAGGTTTCTGGCTTGCTTCACCAAATGTTTCTCACTAATTAAATTATTAGAAAAATAAATGAAATGAAAAGAATACAGACAATGACGGTGGAGAGGGGAAAACAAGACAATGAAAGTTTTTTTATAGGTATATGATGTAGCAATAACTCCCGACTCCTGTGGTGACTGTGGAGAAGTGTCCTCACCTGGTCTCCATCTGTTTGACAGTTCCTGTCATCTGGTTTATCTTGTCCTCCAGGCGAGCGATGGCGTCACCCTTCTGTTTAGAGCTGGCATCAGCACTCTGAGGAGGAGCGGGAACTATTTTAGTCAACTGAAAGCAAAACTAACAGTTGTCTGTAAAAAAGTTAACCGGAGATTTGTCAACTTTTTCAGTTGTAAAATGAGTGCTGCTGGTGTTTCTTATTTTTCCCCATGGACTTAGATACCTGTAAGCTAGAGTCTGTATTTGATTTGAAAAAATAAGTCATAGTTGAAACAATTTGTTAATATAAATTACATTTTAGTAAATCTTTCACGTATAATTCACATCAGGTCCATGTCTGATATAGATCAGATTAACTGAAGGATGAACTTCGGCCACAGTTGTGATTAGGATAAAAATGACCAAAACACAGGCTAGAATGAACTTGAAATAAGAGGATTGCATTTTGAAGGTCTGTGTTGTAAAGCAGACACACCAGCCAGTGATAAGGTGGTCATCATGTTGCAGACATGAGGACTTGTCGGTGGGAGAAGAGACGCCTCCTTACCTGTGACTTGTGGCTGAGCTGTTGGTTGATGACACGAAGGTCTTCCAGCTGCTGTCGAAGTTCAACCAGGGCGTCCTGCTTCTCACAGATGTCTTTTTCCAGCATCTTCATGGACAGCTCCATCTCTTGCTTCATCCCGATCTGCACCTCCAGCTCCTTCTCCACATCCTGCTCATAGAAAAACTTTATCATGGGATGCAAACTTCAGAGGAGCGCTGACATTATATTAATGGACACGCACACCTATCAATATGGTATTTTTAAGCACTTATAAATAACGTCTATAAATAACTCCTAGAATTACGGTATTATTTAAAAGTAGAAGGAAAAAAAGAACATAAAACACACCAATCGAAGCAAAGTCTCCTCTTTGAGCTGCTTGCGAGTTTCACCCAGTGCCTGTCCGTCTAGTGCTGAGTCACTTCTTATTGCCTGGAGGAAAGAAAGAAGAAGAAAATGAAAGAAATTTTTATCTCCCATCCAAATGTATATTGTACATATTTTTCTGACTATATTCAGGTTCTACTGTTGAGAAATCTGCTAAAATGTATAAAATGTGGGCTTTATACAGGTATGTGTAGCTGCCTCTTTGGCCTCTGGTCTGTGAAAAAAGGGATTCTTATTTACAATGAGACTTCCTGCTAAAACGAAATTAAATAATTTAAAGATTAAGATCCCGGAAAATGTTTTGTCAGACTGTGGAAAAATACACACAAAACAAACAACAGAGTAACAGACTAAATAAGAGATGAACATACATATATGTACAGAGTGGGCTATACTGTAAAAGCTAAACCTTTTTCTATTAAACTCCCTGCACAGAGATTTTGGATTTACAGTCTTGGACAACATTTTGGAAGAAAAAGATATAGTTTATTTCTGTGTCAAAGAGAAAAAAACAACAACTGAGAATGCGTTCACCTTCCTGGATTCCAGCTGGTATGAGCTCTCCTCCTTCACTCTCTCAACATCTTCTTGTAAAGTGATGATCCTGTTGTTTGCCACAGCAAGCTGTGGAGGGCAAGAGTGGAAAAAGGGAGGCCAAGGACATATTAGATTTAAGTGAGGCTCCATCTATGTAGCTGAGCTCTGAATGACCCTCACCTCTTCTGTTAGCTTTGTGTTGGACTTTTCCAGAGCATCTACTTTGGCCTGCAGGTTGTTTACTGATGCACTACCCACACAAACATGGCATTAGTTAGTTAACTCAACAAGGCGAGAAGACTGAACACAGTCACTCCAACGAACCTTAAATGTCTGTTGAGCTCCTCCACGTAATTCTTTTGATCGAGAATAGCTGTGATCTGACCGTCTCTGAAGGACCAGAGAAAAGGACACTCAAATTATTTTTGAAAGCCATGCTATAGTTCCATAAACTGACGCCATTGCAGTGACAAAATTCCTACTTGCTATAAAAATAAATGGCTATAAAATTGTCAGAAAGACTTTCATGCTATTTTCTAGTGTTGTAATTTTTATGGCATCCATGACAAATTTGAAGTCAAAATGATTTTTATCAGGTTTAACAGCAATTAAAAACATGATTATGCTAAATTTGAAGTAAAAACAAAACACAGTAATTTTGAGGAACTTAAGATTTAATATCTTTGGATTTTCTGATAAAATAATACACTGAATGAAAACACTTTATGAAACACTTTTGAAAATTAGCTTCTGGTGGTTTTTAAACCAAATTAATTAACTACCAAATTTATGAAAGAAAGGAAAAAGAATACATATTCCCACCTGCCGAAGAGCAACGCCACTGACTTTACTGAAGCTCCTGGATATAAACAAGGATCACTGAGGGTAAGGACAGGAAGAGATACTCACCCCTCTACACTCTTACTACTGTGTCCACCATCTTTGAGGTACATTGAAAAATCAATCACTCCAACCTGCAGAAGTAATCGAACAAGAAGCTAATCAAGTCAAGCCATTCTACAAACTCAATGTCAGACCAAGGAAAGTTGCAACAATAACACGACTACATGTTGCTTCTGGAAAATCCCCATTAAATGTGTACACTTCAATATTAATACAAGTTTATCAGTCTTGTACTACCACTACTGCAGACTTTCAACCTCTTGTTTTTGCTTGAATATTAGGTTTACTGATTTGATTTAAACTCAAACACTAGGCGATGACTCCACAATAGTTTCCTATTATAAAAAAGAAAAGCTCAAAATCCATTAAAACCCTTACTTGAATAATGCTGAATAAACTTGGGCATACCGCCTCCCTTACTTACAAAAACATCACAACTGTTTAAGAACATAAAAGTAAGAATTTTCCACATGTGAAGTAAAAGCAGAAGTACCTGTGAGTCGAGATCCTCTCCTTTCATGCACAGATTGGCATCAATCACGTTTAGCCCAACAAGCAGCCCAGCAATGACGGCGCCCTCTTCCTCCATCATCAACGCATTTGGCTCATAGAATTCACTGCAGAGGCCAGCCTGAGTTAGAGAAACTGACTTTCAATGTCACCGAGTCCCGACACTGTATGGCAGAAACTCACCTGAGCAGGTCCTTTCTGTTGATGATGGTCTTCATGTAGTCCGACAGTTTCTTCTGCATCAACGCCAGTCGTAACCAGGCACGACCTCTTCCTAGAGGAGTTCTGGAATTAAACAAGAGATGAGGTAAAAAAACCCACAAGTACAGTAACTTCAGGCGAAAGGAATCGCTCTTGCAATCCGATCAATTCATGGAAAGGCTTTGTGTACGGCTATGTAAAGCACACTGACGTAAAAAATTTCTGTTATTAGATTACATTTGATTAGATTTTACTGTCATTGCACATGTCACAGGTACAAAACAACAAAATCTGCATATTGCATCTAACCAGAAGTGATTAAATAAGTATAAATAGTATACACATTCTAATATACACAATGATGGGCTAAATTTGGTCTTTTTCAGGGATCAACAGATCAGACTCACTTTAGGCCCGGCAGGTCTTTTACACTGGCAGTGATCTCCCCTGCCTCAGGTGTCAGCTTCTCAACAAGCTCCAGCGCCCCCCAGAACGACTTGTTCTGCCCCAGGAAGGTCTTCTTGGCTGATTGAGAGAAGAAATATATTCATTTAAAGGAATATCGTTACTAAATGAGAGCCAACAGCAATACTTGTTAAATAAGTTGTTATTTTCTATTTTCATCCCTTTTTATTGATCTGTTAAATTACAAAAAATCCTCAAAATGAAAAATCTATTACTTAGATCTTATTATTCAGTGTCAGAAATGTACTAAAACTTTTATACAGCATAACATTTCCATTTTCAACCTGTACAGATTAACAATATCCTTCAAGATCCTGCAGTTTTGAATACACAACAGTGTGACGTAATCTTGGCATACTTTTCAGTCCATGTTTCAGACAGTGCTCCATCACAACAAAGAACTGCTGGAGAGGTGCATAATCAGAGTCAAGCGTGCGCCCGAGGTTGAGAGCAGACTCGATCAGTCCCTTGATGCTCAGTTTGGCCATGTTCATCAGGTTCAGCCTTTCAATCGCGATGGGATCTTTGGGATCTAAAACAGACAAACAAAAACACAGAAAAGAGTCCTCAGAGTCCTTGTAATGACACACGAACATTATGGTTTAACAGCAGGAATAATTCAAGCACTAAATTTACCTCAAAAGGAGGTTTGTTTTAACTTGAAAAAAATGAGACAAAAAAAACCTAAAATGAATTAAAATGATTTATTCTGCTAGAGAAACCTAAAACAGACCAAATGAAACACATTTTAACTATGAACTTATAACAAAGGAAAGCTTGGAAACTGAAAAGGTTACAATTAGGAATACATAGCTTTGTCTAATAAATTAAGCAATTAATAGTTGAAATGATGAATCAATACTTCTATGCCTGCTCCATCTTTTATGTTAGTAGTTAAGAGAGGCTGAGAGGGTTTTAGCAGATGGGTTTGAGAGGGTCATGCTCCTTGTTTACATTATTAATGCATCCTTGCATTTGTTTGTACTTCAGGTGAGTGAGAAAATAAAACAAGTGAAAACTAAAGAAAATTAACAAACAGGCTGTTTGCTCAACTGGTTAGAGCACGGTGCTAATAACACCAAGGTTGTAGGCTCAATCCTTGTATGGACCGGACTGACTTCTTAGGGCGGCTGTTGTTTATGTAGTAACCATGTCGTCCACTTATCACAGGGTAAGCAGTCTGTATTTTGAATCTCAAGACATTTAATCCAAACTTGCTCCCCACTGCGTCTCAGGAACAGGTCAGACACAGAGAAAAATATCCCCTCTATGAGATCAAATAACAAAAACAAAAAAAAAGATGGGGGATATAAGAGATGTACAGATTTAGAAGACACAGGGTGGATTGCACAAACATGACAGCTTCACATCTGAAGTATACGAGCACTGGTTAAAACAACATAGTACAGTATAAAGTACTGGCAATATCAGACCTAACACAATGGTATAGCCAGTAAAAAGATAGACGGGATCAGATGCATTATTTAAGTTAAATGTGATATAAAACCAGTATGATTTTTTTTTAAAAATTCTAATGTGGTTTCATTTAATTTCTGATTGTTTTGAATTTATTAAAACTTTCCATGATGACTAAAAGGTAAAGAAAACACATTAAGACAGTCAGATTCTAGCAAGGCAGCAACCAAGAACCCCCCATACTACACAAAAACTAAATGATAAAAACCAATGTGTGTATGTGTGTGTGCTAGAGAGAGAAAATGAAATTGCAAAATATGCTAGATTTGCGCAAAAACAAAGATCTTGCAAATAACTGAAAATAGCAGTATAAATGTATTCAAATAATAAATGCTGCACAAAGTATGAAATATTGGATGTTACAAATGATTCTCCCATTGGCTGCGTCCCATTCCCTGGAAAAGCACAACCTGCCAATCCATGTGCTTTTTACTAGGAGAAAGTGTTTCATCAGATGAGGAAGACTTAAATTTTACAGGACAGCAAATATTTACTTTGAAAATCAAAACCGTAAAACTGAAGCACGCAGGGAAACACAAATCTCTTCTAAATAAATCACCAACTCATTTCCAGATATAAATATTCTGATTTCAGACACTTCCTGTTTCCCTGCAGCTCCATGAGAGTAACAAAATGTAAATCAACAGCAGAACTGTTTCCTCTGTGCCACAGTTATTTTTCCTTAAGATTATAAAAAAAGAAAACACATTATCTTGATAATTCTTGATAATCTGAATTTACTGGAAGCCATGCGATGCTCGAAAACAAAACAACTTCCTGATTGTTTTGTTGCCTGGGCCTGTCTTATTTCCAAGTTAAGCCACCCTTCTACGTGACTCTCACACGTCTCCTCTGATCATGACACGACTGAAATGAGACACACTACCACAATCCACTACATGTAATGCACAGTGTCTGTGGACTCTGTGCCTCACCACGCCCTAACAGAGATCAATTTGTGCCTACAAACCTGGATGCTGAGCTAATCTCTCACATTACCTTCATGTGCCGGCTCTGGGTCTGGGGTGAGGGAGATGTCGTTGAGTTCGCGAAGGCAAAGCCACTCGCCATCGACAGAAACACGAAAGTTGCAAAGATAAATGGTCTCCCGAGCTGCCTGGGTGATCTTGTCAGTGGTGGGTGTCGGTGTTTCGCTCTGAGGCGTCAGATCAGACATGATGACTCAGCTGATGTGAGGCCAAACCAACACCACCGATGGAAAGAGTACAGTAGCTTTTGTACCAGTAAAAGGTCCCCAAAAATTCACAGTTGGACAGAACAGGAAATCAGAGGACGACAAGAGCATCAGAACCAGAACCAGAAGGGCCCACAGCAGATTTCAGCAGGTGTTTGAAAGGGAGATGCTTTTCCTCCTCTCTATGTCTGCATCCTCCTCTCCTCCTTGTTACAATGCTATTCTGGAGAACGGCTACCCTGGCCCCTCCACCTACTCCTACTCAACCTTTATATCCTTCCTTTGTGCAGACCGGGGATTTAAAATTCAAGAGAGGACCCTCCTGAAAAAACACACAGATCGGCTTCGCCCCAGTTCCCTGATTGGACTGCCTGTGCACTGCAGTGAATGCACTGGGTGGGTGTTGACCAAGATGGCTGACAGCAGTGCCGAGTAAGGCAACACAGAGTCACGTGAGCAGATGGTGCATGCGTAAAAAAAGTGTGTGTGTGTGTGTGTGTGTGTGTGTGTGTGTGTGTGTGTGTTGGGGGAGTGAAGACTCAGGCAATGCTAATGATGAAGTAAAGGACTCATTAGTCTCTCAATCTCAAAACATCAGCAGCAGTGAGCAACAAAATATCCAGGATCTAGATTTTGATCATATAGTTTTATTTAGGTTCCAGCAGAATAATTAAGAAAATCAAGCAACCTTTGGAGCCATCAGTATAAGATTGTCTATAGTCTACCCGCTAGAAAAACCTCTTTGATAACTGACTAACAAAACCCTTTCCACATAACATGAAAATGACATGCAAATGGAAAACGTGTCTTTGAGATAATTGTTCCCTTTTCACGTTTTTTTTTAATAAGTCAACAGACAATACCAGACATTTCCCATTATCAGTCTGATAATTCAGACTGATAATGGGAAAACAATTGTGAAAACACATTCACTTCCCAAAGTCAAAGATAACACTGAAAATAGTTTGATCTGAACAATACCTCACACATAAATAGATTCGGTCAACGTGTGTGTCAGTGTGTGTGTGTGTGTGTGTGTGTGTGTGTGTGTGTGTGTGTGTGTGTGTGTGTGTGTGTGTGTGTGTGTGTGTGTGACATGAGTGATCGTAGGTTTATAGCCAGCAGCATTGTTGATCTCCTCATACCTCATCCTGTTCTCATGCTTTTCTTCTACTTATGTGATGAAACAATAAAATCACAGAGGAAACTTTCTACTTTCAGCGTAATTAGGCTAATTTTAATTTGCGTGTGAAACCATGGCAACAAAAGTTCAAGTTATGACGTTTAGAAGGGTTTGGTCTGTTTAGCAGCAATGTTAGCTCAGTGTTAGCTATTGTTAAACATCACGTGACCGGAAACACAACACTAACGAAGGGAGGTGCGCAACTAGTTGATATTAGTTATCTGTTCCATAATAAGCACATAAACTTGTAAGTTTCATGCTAAAGTGTTTTCGGCATTCTTACAAATAAAGTAGAAGTTGAACATTAACCTACGATCAAGGTCATGTTACATTTAATCATTTTGAGTCACTAACAAGCTAACAACAACTCACACTACAGGTAATTTATGAGTTGTTCAAGAAGCTGACTAGTTAACTTAGTGACCAGGAGTTCGTTAACACTTACTGCGGCGCTTTGACTCAATTCTTTCAATCCTGAAGTCATACTGTCGAAGAGAGGGAGTCGGCGACACAGGCTTCCCATATCTCAAGTTTGATGAGTTCAACGCCTCCTTAAAGTAAATCACCGAAGTGGGAGAAAGAGTCTCATCCGGACTGTCAACGTGTCCGTTTTCATCTGAAGAATTTTGTCTCTGGGAGCCTGAAAACCCAGCAGATGATGGTAGAGCTGTGGGTCCAGGAGGACTCGCCCGCTCCGCCATCCTCCAGATTAAACGGTGTTTTTTTCCATGTGACAAGCGGGAGGCTGTCAGTCAGCAGACAGCTAGCGACATGCGTCCAGCTACAGCAGCAGTGGAAACCCGAATCAAACCAAACGACAGACCAGCTAGTTTACTCCTAAATGTTTCCACTAATCACTTCGCTACTCGTCGTGCTCGCCACCGCCAAACGTTGTCCCGGAAATAGCTATACGTTAGCATTTTGGGTCATATTTTTAGCCAATTCCGCGAGAGTTTTTACGCCGTCAGCGGTTTCCCAGTCGGTACCCATGATAACCGGACTGTTCACGTGAACGGAGATGAGCGGTGGACCGAGGTAATTCCCATCATTCATTGCGGCAGCACTCCCGACTGGGAGGAACACGTCATCGCGTGACGCTTTCTTGCGATCCTGCAGGTAAACCGGAAGAATAAAGTTTGGGCTAAAAGATTCGGCTACGTGTGGAGGTTAGTGCAGTCAGAGGGTAGTTATCAAATCTAGGGATTTTGCAATTACACTACAAGAGCTGTGTGATGGACACTGCAAAACAAATGCATAAACACATAGATATAATAGAGATAGATACTGTAGTTTAACCTCCTCAGGTAATGAGTTCCACTCACTGGCGCTCCTCACTGACCAGGCCGACTACCTGAACGGGCTCCTGCGCAGAGGAGTGAAACAGCGACCTCTGACAGTGACACGCTCAGAGCTGTTTGTTTGGCTGATGAACTCTGCCAGAGGGTCTGGAGCCAAATCATGCAGTACTTTATAAGTCAGATTTAAATCTGCAAATATGTGAAGACTGTCCCAGTCTAAAAGGCTGTATTTTATTTATTTTTTAGAATTGCACAGTGATGACAGTGCCTAGGTTTTTTATCCATAACTTTAATTGCTTGTTTGTACGAAACTTTTAATGTTGTTTTTTTTTTTTTGCACTCTGACCAGCCTGGGACCAACTGCTTAGGTAATAGTTGAAGTGACTGAAATCATTGAATGCAAGTACTGTACACTTTTGCGGATACAGTTGACATTTCATTTTGAATTTCACAAAAATTTGTGAGATTTAATCTGATTTTTTACTCAATCTGTCAATAAGGGCTTTAAAGGAAAGCTGTGAATCTATTACTGTATTAACCCAAGATATTTATATTGGCTGATGTAGAGGTTGACGGTTAGAATGAAGAGACTTTAGACATGGATTCTATTTCAATCGACAATTCTTTGTTTTTGTGTATCAGCATCACTTCACATCATCGCATGCCGTACCTGTCACTTCCTCTCTCCCCACTTCTTCACTTCATCCCTTAGAACCCCTACAGGCAGGCTTCCCACAGTGACACCATGTGGTGCAAAAGAGTAGTGCATGCATTCAAATAATGTGCAGCCTAAACAGTATAAGAGGACATAACAGCTGACAATTTGTATTTTTTCTCCATTAACTTACATGTCAGGTTCAGGTGATTCTCTATTTTGGTGAAATACACGCCTACCGTTTTAGAAACGTTTAGCTGTAGACAGCACTCCTGCAACCAAGTTGTAACACAGGACATTGTTTTAATGAGTTTAGCAGCAACAGTGTCTTTGTAAGGACCATGAACAAAGAAAACCGTGTCGTCTGCATACATTAAGCATTCAGCGTTAGGACAAACAGTAGGCAAATGGGGCGGCAGTGGCTAAGCGGTAGAGCAGATGTCTCGTAGACGGATCGCCTCAGCCATCGGCGGATTGAGTCCCGCTCCTGCCATAATGTCACCAGGAGTGTGAGCTGACAGCCTCCCAGCTACTGCCGAGGCGCCTTTGAGCAAGGCGCCGTCCCCCCTACAAGCTGCTCAAACTGGGGCGCGTTCCGAAGCCGCTGCCCGTCACTCTGCCTCCCTGATGTGTGTAGTTTGATGTGATTGTACTAACTGCATGCTTACAGGCCCCCTTGTGTGCTGTGTTCAGGGGCCCTGTATACTTGTCAACTAACCAAGTGACTTTGTAACTTCCCCTTGCGGGGATCAATAAAATATACTTCTTCTTCTTCTTCTTCAAATCATTTATATAAAGACTAAGTAAAAGGGAGCCTAATATTAATCCCTGAGGGACTCCGGAGGTAAGCCCAAGAGAATCAGTTGTTAACTGATACAGATTGTGTTTGATCATGCAGATATGATTCAATCCAGCTCACAGCGTTGTGAGAGAAGTTGAATTTTAAGATCTTGGTAAGAAGGACAGATTTACTGCATCAAATACTTTCCTAAGGTCCAAAAATACTGCGCCTACAACTCCACCCTTGTTCAGAAAAGATTTTATTTGCTCAGTGAAGAGGCATGTAGCCATTTCAGTGGAAGGCTTGGATCTTAAACCAAACTGCATGGCATGGAGAGAAGGGGAGCAGATCTTTTAAGTGATAGAAATTCTGCCTTGCCACCCGTTTTTCTGCAATTTTGGAAATGGCCGGAAGAGTGCTTATTCGTCGTTAGTTATGCAGAGAAGTTGAGTCAACAGATATAAAGGTGAGGGTAACAACAGCAGTTTTCCAAACCTTTGGAAAGTGACCAGATAAAATTGAACAATTAACAAGAACCAATGCAGTCAGAGACAGCAACATCCCGCATACCCCTGAATTCAAAATTTTATTCTGACCTACTTGCATAGGTCAAAAATCAAAGCTAGTGTTCTGACCTACTTTCACAGATCAAAGCACGAGCTTTGATCTATGGTCTTAGTCACACTGGCCTTCTCCCCCGTCTTTCTATCTTATCCGGTTCCTGAGTGTCAAAAGTTAAAATTTAATCTTGACCTAGTTTTCTCAAGGTCAAGATCATCATCTCATTTTCATCCCCTTTGCTGCCTGAGTAATGTGCTTTTTGTTTCATCTGTCTATCTGCAACTGTCTGAAAGCCTCCGCATCCCTAATTGAACCCTGTCCATATTCTATCTATCTATCTATCTATCTATCTATCTATCTATCTATCTATCTATCTATCTATCTATCTATCTATCTATCTATCTATCTATCTATCTATCTATCTATCTATCTATCTATCTATCCATCCATCCATCCATCCATCCATCCATCCATCCATCCATCCATCCATCCATCCATCCATCCATCCATCCATCCATCCATCCATCCATCCATCCATCCATCCATCCATCCATCCATCCATCCATCCATCCATCCATCCATCCATCCATCCATCCATCCATCCATCCATCCATCCATCTATCTATCTATCTATCTATCTATCTGATGGACTAACGGATGCATGGACGAAAAGACTAACAGATGAACACATAAACGCTGATAATTATAACACATCACTTTTTTGAAGCGGGATGTAAATGATTGAAGCAGTAGGGCTGGCCAGAGCTGAGCCTAGATCTTTGAGCATGTTTGTGTCCATTCCAAAAACATCCTTTGCTTTTGATGGTTTGAGTGATTGAATTAAATTGATAACTTTGGTCTCAGTGATATTTGTAAGGGTAAAGGACTGCATTGCAGACAATTTAGGGTATTCCGTCCTTTGTTTTACAGTAAATTTATCAGAGATTTCTGACACAGATTCAGTGAAGTAGTTGTTAAAAGCATCAGCTATCATTTGAGGTTCAGGATGTCAGGATGTTTCAATTTAATTGAATTTGCATTAGATTTTTTTTGTTTGTTTGTGTGGGAATCATGCTGTAGTCTTTTAATATAATTCCAGGGTATTTTAGAATTTCCCTTTGCAATATTCAAAGCAATAATGAAAAAGTCAGCTTTAGATTTTCTTATTTCTTTCACTACCCTATTTCTCAGTGAAATGAATTGGTGTCTGTTATGTCTTCATTTAACTGACAACTTCAAAGAGTGATCTCATTCTTTCATCAATTCCAGAATAAAGGCCAAGGAACGCCATTCTTTCTAGCGTTTAGTTTAAATTTTGGGCACAGTGGTTAAATGTATTTTATGTTTAAGATATAAATGTAGTCACAAGAGGACACAAGCCAGTGTCTTATTGTGCCGGTCCAAAGCCCAGATAAATACAGAGGGTTGCGTCAGGAAGGGCAACTGGCATGAAACCTTTGCTAAATCAAACATGTGAATCGAACCTATGACTTTCATACCGGATCGGTTGAGGCCCAGGTTAACAACGACCGCCATCAGCGCTGTACAGGGTGCCGGTGGAAATTGGACTACCATTCGTCGAAGAAAGAGAGGAGGAAAGTGTGATCGTAGGAAGAGAGAGAAGAGGAACGCCAAGAGTATAGGATTGAGAGTAGGGTCGTTGAATGTTGGAACTATGAAAGGAAAAGGTAGAGAGTTGGTTGATATGATGCAGAGGAGGAAAGTAGACATACTGTGTGTCCAGGAGACCAGGTGGAAAGGTAGCAAGACTAGAAGTTTAGGAGCAGGGTTCAAGTTGTTCTATCATGGTGTAGATAGGAAGAGAAATGGAGTAGGAGTTATCTTGAAGGAGGAGTTTGTTAGGAATGTCCTGGAGGTAAAAAGAGTGTCAGATAGAGTGATGAGTCTGAAGCTAGAAATAGAAGGTGTGATGCTCAACGTTGTTAGTGGGTAGGCTCCACAGGTAGGATGTGAGCTGGAGGAGAAGGAAAAATTCTGGTTGGACTTTGATTAACTAATGCAGAGCATACCGAGAAGTGAGAGAGTTGTCATTGGAGCAGACTTCAATGGACATGTTGATGCAGGAAACAGGGGTGATGAGGAGGTGGATGTGCAGGTTTGGTAACCAGGAGAGGTACGCAGAAGGACAGATGGTGGTTGACTTTGCAAAAAGGATGGAGACGGCTATAGTGAATACTGTCTTCCAGAAGAGGCAGGAACATATAGTGACCTATAAGAGTGGTGGTAGGAGCCCACAGGTAGACTACATCTTGTGTAGACCGTGTAATCTGAAGGAGATCAGTGACTGCAAAGTAGTGGTAGGCGAGAGTGTAGCCAAACAGCATAGGATGGTGGTGTGTAGGATGACTCTGGTGGTGAGGAAGATGAAGAGGGCAAAGGCAGAGCAGAAGACGAAATGGTGGAAGCTGAAAAAGGAAGAGTGTTGCATGACTTTTAGGAAGGTGTTAAGACAAGCCTTGGGTGTCAGGAGGTGCTTCCAGATGATTGGACAACTACAGCTAATGTGATCAGGGAGACAAGTAGGAGAGTACTTGGTGTGTCATCTGGAAGGAAAGGATAATGAGACTTGGTGGTGGAATGAGGAGGTACAGGAGTGTATACAGAGAAAGAGGTTAGCTAAGAAGAAGTGGGACACTGAGAGGACTGAGGAGAGTAGACAGGAGTACAGGGAGATGCAGCGTAAGGTGAAGGTAGAGGTAGCAAAGGCCAAACTAGGGGCTTATGATGACTTGTATGCTAGGCTGGACAGTAAGGAGGGAGAGCCTCATCTATACAGGTTGGCAAGACGGACAGACAGAGATGGGAAGGATGTGCAGCAGGTTAGGGTGATTAAGGATAGGGATGGAAGTCTTTTGACAGGTGCCAGTAGTGTGATGGGAAGATGGAAAGAGTACTTTGAAGAGTTCATGAATGTGGAAAATGAGAGAGAACAAAGACAAGAAGAGGTGACTGCGGTGGACCAGGAAGTAGCAAAGATTAGTCAGGATGAAGTGAGGAGGGCATTGAAGAGGATGAAGAGTGGAAAGGCAGTCAGTCCTGATGATATACCTGTAGAAGTTTTGAAGTGTCTAGGAGAGGTGGCAGTAGAGTTTCTGGCTGGGTTAGGGTTACAGGATAGGATCTTAAATAGTGATAAAATGCCTGAGGAATGGACAAGTGTGCTGGTGTCCATTTTTAAGAATAAGGGAGATGTGCAGAGTTGTGGGAACTTCAGATGAATAAATCTGATGAGCCATACAATGAAGTTATGGGAAAGAGTAGTGGAAGCTAGATTAAGGGCAGATGTGAGCATTTGTGAGCAGCAGTATGGTTTCATGCCAAAAAAGAGTACTACAGATGCAGTATTTGCTTTGAGGATGTTGATAGAGAAGTACAGACAAGGCTAAACGGAGCTGCATTGTGTTTTCGTAGATCTGGAGAAAGCTTATGACAGGGTGCCCAGAGAGGAACTGTGGTATTGTATGAGGAAGTCTGGAGTGGCAGAAAAGTATGTTAAAATGGTGCAGGACATGTATGAGGACTGTAAGACAGTGGTGAGGTGTTCTGTAGGTGTGACAGAGGAGTTCAAGGTGGAGGTGGGACTGCATCAGGGATCAGCTCTGAGCCCCTTCTTGTTCGCTATGGTGATGGACAGGCTGACAGACGAGGTTAGACAGGAATCTCCATGGACTATGATGTTTGCAGATGACATTGTGATCTGCAGTGAGAGCAGGGAACAGGTGGAGTAGAAGCTAGAGAGGTGGAGGTTTGTCCTGGAAAGGAGAGGAATGAAGGTTAGCCGCAGTAAGACAGAGTACATGTGTGTGAATGAGAGGGACCCAAGTGGAAGAGTGAGGTTACAGGGAGAAGAGATCAAGAAGGTGGAGGATTTTAAGTACTTAGGCTCAACAGTCCAGAGCAATGGAGAGTGTGGAAAAGAGGTGAAGAAATGTGTACAGGCAGGATGGAACAGGTGGAGGAAAGTGTCAGGTGTGATGTGTGATAGAAGAGTTTCAGCTAAAATGAGAGGAAAGTTGTACAAAACTGTGGTGAGACCAGCGATGTTGTTTGGTCTAGAGACAGTGTCACTGAGGAAAAGACAGGAGACAGAGCTGGAGGTAGCAGAGATGAAGATGCTGAGGTTCTCTCTGGGAGTGACCAGGAAGGATAGGATCAGGAATGAGTACATCAGAGGGACAGCACAAGTTAGAGGTTTTGGAGATCAAGTCAGAAAGGCAAGACTGAGATGGTTTGGACATATCCGAAGGAGAGATAGTGAACATATTGATAGAAGGATGCCGAGTTTTGAACTGCCAGGCAGGAGGCCTAGGGGAAGGCCAAAGAGGAGGTTTATGGATGTAGTGAAAGAGGACACGAAGGTAGTTGGTGTGAGAGAAGAGGATGCAGAAGACAGGGTTAGATGGAGACAATTGATTCGCTGTGGCGACCCCTGAAGGGAAAAGCCGAAAGGAAAAGAAGATATAACACTTGTTAAATTACACATTTTTAAAGCATTTAATTGGTACCAATTTTGTTATTGAGGTATGAATGAGTTTTAAATATTGGCCCATAAAACAGGGTTAATATTGTATCTCATATGTTCTCCAAGAGTGAGAGTACTACTGCACATGTAATACCCCAAATGGACAGAGGGAGGAGATGGAGGTACAGAATTTTAGAATAACAGAGCAGGCGTTATTCTAAAGTTACTCTGACTAATAGATATTTTTCTGACCTTTTTCTTGAGAAGCTGCCCCTGTCAAGTCTGACATTTATAAATCCAGTCTGAACTTAGATACATTTTTAAATCTAAACTTTTAATATGCATTTCCAAGTTTTTGAATGTCATAGTTAATTTAGACTCACAAAAGGACCCTGTCACACGGTCGAAAACTTAGTAAAGTAAGAGAACCTGCCCTTTTATAAAATCAGACTGACATTAGACAAAACTTTTCATTTAGGCCCAGTGAATGAGAGCCACAGAATACCATTATTGAGAAATTTCTACAAATTTCTAGGGGAGGGATGCCCCTGATCAGACAGGAACAAGCTCTTCTGATCTTTGTCCTGTGTTCTTTAGTCATAGATTAATAATGACATGCAGTCCGCAACACTGAAGTTATTCGGTTCATAGATCACAAGGAATGCCACCAGCTAGAGATACATGATGCCTCCTCCACAAGACACCCCATCACCATGACACAACCAGCTCTCAAGTTTAACTGCATATTTAAGACTACAAATTAAGTCTTAAATATACAGTTATACTTGAAATTATTCATGCCCCTTCAGTTATTCACTTAAATTAAACCAGAAAGTTTTTCTTGATAGTTCCAAAGTATCTTAATTATCCTGATTCATTGGCAACAACACTTTGAATCATCTCAACAGAGGAAAGACAAAAGCTCTCTGCAGCTGGTTTGTGAACATTCATGGCTAAGACAAAGAAGCTCACTGAGGACCTACGTTGGCACACTGTCACTCACAAATGATGAAGTGCAGTAAGGGTATATGTTTTCAAGTTTCAAGTAGAAATGTGAAAAATCTCAAAGGATGTGGTCCGAAGTCAAAAGTTATGCCTATGATGGCCAAGAGGGTACCGGTTTTCTGTTTTCTGGTCAAACAAAAATGTAATTGGAAAATGGAATCTTAACTACTCTGGTAAACCTGAATTTTCTACTAGCTGCACAATGAAGAAGGTCAGATTTTGAAAGAAATCTCCCAATTTTATGTCCTCAGAATTAATTGTCATAAACCATTTTTGTCAAGCACAGAGATCATTCATTCATTCATCTTCATGTACCGCCGCTGTATCCGCCGTGGCGGGTCATGGGGAGCTGGAGCCTATCCCAGCTGGCATAGGGTGTGAGGCGGGGGACACTCCCGGCACGACACCAGTGCACTGCGGAGCCACATACAAAGACATACAAACACGCAAACACACTCACTCCTACAGGCAATTTGGGACTGGCCAATCAACCTGAAGTGCATGCTTTTGGAGGTGGGAGGAAGCCGGAGAGAACCCACGAGGACATGTGGAGAGGGCTCGGACTCTGCACAGAGCAGGACTCGAACCCGGACCCGCCTTGTTGTGAGGCAACAGCGCTAACCACTGCGCCACCGTGCCGCCCGCACAGAGATCAATTAAAAAAAAATATCTGTGGTCTATAAAATATTTTCAGACTGCGGATTAATATCTAATACCTGCAACAGTGTATTCCTATTGACCTGAGTTGTACTTTAAGTTCAGTGCCAGGAAACAAATGTAGCATACTAACATGCCAGACTAAGTGGGTAACATGGCAAATACCACACCTCCTCAGCTGTAGTGTGTTATTGTGAGCATGTTAACATCTTGACACAAGTATTTAAGTAAGTGCTTCCTCACAAAATAAACACTTTTGTCTGCAGTCATTGGTTGTCACAGCAAGAAGTCCTGAAGAGGCTTGTTTGTTTCTCCTCTCTGGCCTCTGCCACATAACTTGAGAAATTCATATCTATAGAACATCCAATAACTTTAAAGTATGCCATTCTTTCCTCTCTTTCCTCTCACTACTTGTAAACAAGTCACATTCATAACCGGTAGCCCCCCCCCCCACCTATTTTTCTTGCACAGCTAGGTCAAGACCCTGCACTTTTTGATATTCATAGAATACTTCACTTGTATATTCTCAGGTGACTTTTGTCCTATTCTGCTTTGTTTTACATGGAGTATTGCATTTTGGATTAATTTTAAGTCCCATTGATGCTCATTTTCCCACAAATTTCTGGACTGTTTTTACAAAAGTTGCTGTTCGTGATCACTAATGTAATGATATTTACTACAGGTATTTGTTTCCGAACCAATCATAAAGTTATATATTAGAAGACATCATAGACAAAGTGCAGCACAGTAAAGGTCTAAAGAAACCTTCTAAATAATATATGATGTGATATGATATACGATGATGTAGATTTTTTTAAAAATTTGCTATTAATATGGATGATAGTGATTAGACCTTATCAAACTTAAGCTTTATGCTTGTTTATCTTAACAAAGACTAAAGACATCATTGAGATGCACACACACATACACATACAGTACATGTACAGTCCATATGCATACACATATACTGTACATAGACATTTATATGTGGTATTTATATATGTATGTTTGTATGTGTATATGTATATGTATATGTACATGGTTGAAGCAGAGGAGAAAAGTGTGTTCGTAGGAAGAGAAGAGGAACGCCAAGAGTATAGGACTGAGAGTAGGGACGTTGAATGTTGGCATTATGACAGGAAAAGGTAGAGACTTGGTTGACATGATGCAGAGGCAGAAAATAAACATACTGTGTGTCCAAGAGACCAGGTGGGAAGGTAGCAAGGTTAGAAGTTTAGGAGCAGGGTTCAAGTTGCTCTATCATTGTGTGGATAGGAAGAGAAATGGAGTAGGAGTTATCTTGAAGGAGGAGTTTGTTAGGAATGTCCTGGAGGTAAAAAGAGTGTCAGATAGAGTGATGAGTCTGAAGCTAGAAATCAAATGTTGTTAGCGGGTATGCTCCACAGGTAGGATGTGAGCTAGAGGAGAAGGACAAATTCTGAATGGACTTTGATGAAGTGATGCAGAGCATACCTAGAAGGGAGAGAGTTATCATTGGAGCAGACTTCAATGGGCATGTTGATGCAGGAAACAGGTGATGAGAAGGTTATGGGCAGGTTTGGTATCCAGGAGAGGAATGCAGAAGGACAGATGGTGGCTGACTTTGGAAAAAATAATGGAAACAGTTATAGTGAATACTTTCTTCCAGAAGAAGCAGGAACATAGGGTGACCTATAAGAGTTTAGGTAGGAGCCCACAGGTAGACTGCATCTTGTGTAGATGGTGTAATCTTGAAGATCAGTGGCTTCAAAGTAGTGGTAGGCGAGAGTGTAGCCAAACAGCATAGGATGGTGGTGTGTAGGATGACTCTGGTGGTGAGGAAGATGAAGAAGGCAAAGGCAGAGCAGTGGGAGAAATGGTGGAAGCTGAAAAAGGAAGAGTGTTGCATGACTTTTAGGAAGGTGTTAAGACAGGCTCTGGGTGGTCAGTAGGTGCTTCCAGATGTCTGGACAACTACAGCTAATGTGATCAGGGAGGAGAGAAGAAAAGGAGAGTACTTGGTGTGTCATCTTGAGGGAAAGAAGATAAGGAGACTTGGTGGTGGAATGAGGAGGTACGGGAGTGTATACAGAGAAAGAGGTTAGCTAAGAAGAAGTGGGACACTGACAGGACTGAGGAGAGTGGACAGGAGTACAGGGAGATGCAGCGTAAGGTGAAAATAGAGGGAGCAAAGGCCAAACAAGGGGCTTATGATAACTTATACGCTAGATTGGACAGTAAGGAGGGAGATCCTCATCTATACAGGTTGACAAGACAGAGAGACAGAGATGGGAAGGACGTACAGCAGATGAGGGTGATTAAGGATAGGGATGGAAGTCTTTTGACAGGTGCCAGTAGTGTGATGGGAAGATGGAAAGAGTACTTTGAAGAGTTGATGAATGTGGAAAATGAGAGAGAACAAAGACAAGAAGAGGTGACTGCGGTGGACCAGGAAGTAGCAAAGATTAGTCAGGATGAAGTGAGGAGGGCATTGAAGAGGATGAAGAGTGGAAAGGCAGTCAGTTCTGATGATATAACTGTAGAAGTTTTGAAGTGTCTAGGAGAGGTGGCAATATAGTTTCTGGCTGGGTTGTTCAACAGGATCTTAAATAGTGAGAAAATGCCTGAGGAATGGAGGAGAGGTGTGCTGGTGTCCATTTTTAAGAATAAGGGAGATGTGCAGAGTTGTGGCAACTACAGAGGAATAAAGCTGATGAGCCATACAATGAAGTAATGGGAGAGAGTAGTGGAAGCTAGACTAAGGGCAGAAGTGAGCATTTGTGAGCAGCAGTATGGTTTCATGCCAAAAAAGAGTACTACAGATGCAGTATTTGCTTTGAGGATGTTAATAGAGGAGTACAGAGAAGGCCAAACGGAGCTGCATTGTGTTTTTGCAGATCTGGAGAAAGCTCATGACAGGGTGCCCACAGAGGAACTGTGGTATTGCATGAGGAAGTGGCAGAGAAGTATGTTAGAGCGGTGCAGGACATGTATGAGGACTGTAAGACAGTTGTGAGGTGTGCTGTAGGTGTGACAGAGGAGTTCAAGGTAGAGGTGGGACTGCATCAGGCATCAGCTCTGAGCCCCTTCTTGTTCGCTATGGTGATGGACAGGCTGACAGACGAGGTTAGACAGGAATCTCCATGGACTATGATGTTTGCAGATGACATTGTGATCTGCAGTGAGAGCAGGGAACAGGTGGAGTAGAAGCTAGAGAGGTGGAGGTTTGTCTTGGAAAGGAGAAGAATGAAGGTTAGCTGCAGTAAGACCGAGTACATGTGTGTGAATGAGAGGGACCCAAGTGGATGATTGAGGTTACAGGGAGAAGAGATCAAGAAGGTGGAGGATTTTAAGTACTTAGGGTCAACAGTCCAGAGCAATGGAGAGTGTGGAAAAGAGGTGAAGAAGCGTGTGCAGGCAGGATGGAACGGGTGGAGAAAAGTGTCAGGTGTGATGTGTGATAGAAGAGTTTCAGCTAAAATGAGAGGAAAGGTGTACAAAACTGTGGTGAGACCAGCGATGTTGTTTGGTCTAGAGACAGTGTCACTGAGGAAAAGACAGGAGACAGAGCTGGAGGTAGCAGAGATGAAGATGCTGAGGTTCTCTTTGGGAGTGACCAGGAAGGATAGGATGAGGAATGAGTACATCAGAGGGACAGCACATGTTTTGGAGATAAAGTCAGAGAAGCCAGACTGAGATGGTTTGGACATGTCCAGAGGAGAGATAGTGAATATATTGGTAGAAGAATGCTGAATTTTGAACTTCAAGGCAGGAGGCCTAGAGGAAGACCAAAGAGGAGGTTTATGGATGTAGTGAAAGAGGACATGAAGGTAGTTGGTGTGAGAGAAGAGTGTGCAGAAGACAGGGTTAGATGGAGGCAATTGAGTCGCTGTGGCGACCCCTGAAGGGAAAAGCCGAAAGGAAAAGAAGATATGTATATGTATGTACTGTATATGTATATGCATATGTATGTGCATATGTACAGTAAATGCTGTACCATGACAGCATATGTAATGTGCCACACCGTGACAGTAGTCATGGTGTGGCACCATGACTACTGTCTGTGCTGTACGTGGGTCCTACCTCCGACCCGTTACACATACATATACGAATACATATACATACAGTCACAATACATAAACATACACATATACATACTGTACATGTATATATATCTTTTTCACCTTGTTTTGTTGATTGATTGTTTCAATTTCTTTATTTCTTTACATTGTTAGGGAAAGTCTTCTGTGTAAGCTTAAGGCTTATTATTACTACTTATTATTATTATTATTATTATTATTATTATTTGTGTTTTTTTTGTTTCTATGTATGTTCAAAGGAATACCTATACATAAATAAAAACAAGAAATAAAATAACCAAAATATATCAGATGACTATTGCCTCATGGAAAATACCAAGCAGATATCAAATACCATTCGCAAAAAACCTTTTAAATGAAATCTAAAAAAAAAAGTGTAAATTTATATGCAAGTATAAGTCTAAATTTGTTTGAATACTTATATAGAAAATGCAATATTAAAATGAATGTTAACAAAGAAGTATTGTGAAGGGTACATAACATTTTTATAGTTTGCACATGAGTCAGTAGTCATGGTGTGAAGAATTTCACCGGAAAGACGAGGTCGAGCTACATTTCCCAGAACAATTTCACTTCAAAGGTGTAAGCTGGCACAAAATAAAATCCACTGGTAAGACTACGAGGGGTCAAAAGTGCATCAAATCCAAATGGTCCCATCCAACAGGGAGTATAAAGGGGTGATATAAATACCTTTCAAATCAATTCCTATTAAAAAAAAACCGCTTTAGGTACTTCTCAGCCTTCGAAAATAAATTTGAAGCAAAACCAAAGGACTGCAAACTAAATGAGTATTCCCCCCATGAAAATAAAAAAAAAACATGAAAGAAAATAAAAACTGCTGACATGCTTTTATGGTCAAATTGGAACATCAGCAGATGTTTGGCTTTATACACCAATGTATGAGGGACAATCCCTTTCATGCTAACTTGCCTCAGATATGTCCTATGATGTTAACCTTAAAAATATTTTGTGTTATGGATGAAAACACTGTTTTGAGAAAATGTCAACTTGTGGAAAATTGAAAGACAAAAACAGAAGACAGCAATCTTTTTCTTTTGGCAGTAGCATACCAAAGTTAAAGCATATTGAACATGACATTTTTCCATAGTAAGCCATTTTTTCATTTTGTGTTTGCTTTTTTGTTACTAACCTAAATAATTTTCTCCTATGAAGTTTAATTTGTCCAGCAGATTTTTGTTCATGAAGGGTACATATCTAGTAACAGTGTAATTATGCTACAGAAAACTGCACAGCATAAACGGCTTATATGCCACAAAAAAACAACAACAAAAAACCCCAAACAGACCCAGCTGCAACACTGAAAGAAGGCAAAATAATAATGAGAAATAAACATATATTTTGCACCACATCATAAAATGAAGCTTTGTAATCTTTTGCATATTCAGTAGAAAAATCCAAATAATTAATGTATTTATTAATTTTCTTCCATTTATTTGGAAGCTGGACCCTTCACAAAACCACAAAACCAGACTTCCTCCGCCTCCTTGCTGTGCCTACAAATTGATAATGGTAACGGAACAGGAATCTTGGTCTCAACAGGATCAAGTCTGACTTATTGCTGACAATGCAAGTCAAGGTCTTGCTCTAGTCATATATGAGGTGGAAGGCCAATAACAATGAGCTAAATACCCCATATTTGCTGAGCAGTCCTCACAGAGCATTACAAGGAACACATTTTCATGTCTTTTCCAAGTTCACAAAGGACATGCAGACTGGTTGAGTCCCCCTCAGGAAAACCACAACCCCAGCATACCCTGAGCCACTGCCCTCCTGCCCCGCAATGTTGTGAAGGCATGTCAACCAGGACAGCCAGCATCCAGAGCCGTAAGGTACTTAAGGCAACTCTCGTGAACCCCTAAGGCCTGGACAGAGAGGAACTTCTCATCTACTTCAGTGACCTCAGCCCCTGAGATGGACAAGTCCCTCTCCAAGTCCCCCATCGCTGTATGCTTCCACTTCCAATCTAGGTGAGGTAAACTTTTGTAAACTGTTGTCCTCTTCGTTGTTTCTCATAAAGTATCATGAACCGCTGTCAGTCTGCCCTGTTACCTACCAGAAATTAGCATTGGGAAACCCTACCCATGACAAAATGCCCCAACAACGTAGTGCCTATAGGATCATCATGGAACAAAAGCCTTTCCACCATGACAAGGTGGTGATGCATTGAGGCGTTCGCCATGAGGTTCTTCATTCCCACACTTAACTTCATCATTTTTTCTTTGACAAAGACAATTAATATACTGTAGTCAATATTTATTTATTTATCTATAAATAAGGATCATTATGAATAAGCACACATTTCTTAAAATATTAAAATTCATTGTACTTAGATTGTTTTTTGAAACATCAATGTCATAAAGTAATAAATGAAGGCTTCTTCTTAGTTGTTCTGCTGGATCTCTGTGAAATGCCCTCTGCAGTGATTCCCCACCAGTTAAATGTATAAATATATTTTAAATAACTCTTTTGCTATGCAGGGGTTCTGATATTTATTTTTAAAAACAAGTCATCATTTTAGATGATGCTGACAATTACTCTTAAGCTGCAAAGTCAGCAGAAGTCATGTCCTGGCCCTATTTTGGCAATAACCCATAAATTTTTATTATTGTTATAGTTATAGCAATAGTAATAGATCTATCTGTCTGCAAATGTTACTTGATGCATTTAACATTGAAGTCAAGTAATGCTGAAACTCAATTTTTATAAGTTGAATATTATATTCCAGTTACCGTCTGTTATTCATTGTAAGTTTGAGCAACATGACACAAGACCTGTGTTTGACCTGAATGTAATAGAGCAAATAAGTTTCATGTCTAGACACTGAAAAATGCGATGTTGATTTTGACTGTGCCAAAGATAACGTTTCCTTCTTTTGAAGATTTGAACAACAGGGTCATCAGTTCTTCTGAACTCAGGTAAAACATGTAAATGGGTGATATGAATGAAACTCTATAATTATATACAGTGCTACAACAACCTGTACATTATTATGAGCAAATGCACACAAAAATGTTAGCCAATACAATATATTAGAAATACATTATTTAAGATGTAAAAGCATTATTTGTGTATGGCATCACTGAGCAGTATGACACCAAAAAAAAAATCAAATATCATTAGAGTTAAACCCCCTTATAAACTCTTTAGTTCTTTTTAACTACACAATGTTCTAATTGTGCAATGTAAATGTGGCTATTCACTGTCAGAAAAGCAAAAGGTGTTTTGGCCCCCATATTCTGGATTTTTTCATCCTTGGTGTTATGATTTTACAGCTCAGCATTGAGTTCAACAAACAAATAAACCATTCTATTCCAAATGTTTGTTTGTCCTCAGAATTGACATTTTTATGACATTTTCCTTGAGGTACTTGAGGTACTCAAGGCATATATATATATATATATATATATTTATATTGCATGTGTGTGTGTCTGTGTCTGTGTCTGTGTCTGTGTCTGTGTGCGTGTGGGTACAGGCCCATAACATACACACATGGGGCCTGTAGGTATGCAAGCGATGGCACATACCCCAGCCATCCACAAAGCTTTGTGGATGGCTGGGGTATGTGCAAGGCTATACAGATGTGTGTGATTGTTGAGACGATTGTTCTGCCTTCTCCTGAGGTAAAACTGCCACAGCTTCTTATGTCTTATGTCTCTAGTACTTAAAATATGCCTAAACCCTCAAACCCCTTTATCTTTTCAGGTATCTTTGTCAGAAGTGACCTTTAAGGCTTTCTAATGCAGGAGGTACGCTGTATGTTTAAGGAGCTTAGAGAGTTAGCATGGTTATGTAGCATGCAACACTTGCCAGGATGTGGTGGTGTGATGGATGTGAAACATTGTTCAAGTAATTTCTGTAGGTAAAGGATAATTAAAAAGCCTGCCAATGTAATAAGTGATATACAGTAGACAGGATTTCCTTGTGTTACTGTGACTATACATTAGTATTGAATGACAAGGTAATGAACCTGAAACCTGCATGGAATCAACTTTATAAAACAAGTTACAATGTGAACATAACTGAAGGACAGATTATATTAATTTGTTTATGTATATAGAAATTCCAAATTTCTGTAGCTATGCCATGTTGTGTCTGTGTTTCTAAGGTGTTTTAAAAAAAAAAAAAAAATCTTACTATATTTGTGTTAAAATATCTGTCAAAGCTTTAGATAAATTGTGCGACCCTTGAAGGGAAAAGCCGAAAGGAGAAGAAGTTTGATACCTTTTTAAAAATGCTGTAGAGAATGCTGTTGTCTTCTCTTCCTTTAACTTACAGTCATTATTTTACTACCATTAATGAAGAGTTACTAGTAAATCTATTTCATATATTCTTTTTTGGGATGTTGATTTAAAAAAATAATACTAAATATATAAATAAAAAAGTTTTTTCTTAAATACAAAGGCCAAACCAGTTCTTCTTTAAATTAAATGGTTTGTGATATTGGAGCTCTAAGGTCACAAAGCTCAAGACACGTCTTCCTAAGGAGTCCCTGTGAAGGTTTTGTCTATGTGAAGGAGACAGATGTTGTGTACGGTGTAGTAGTTGGCAGCAGCTGCAGTGTGATTATGATAACAATAATTCCTTGGGGAAGGAATTTTTTTATTAGCAGGATTTGTCTGTTTATTGTCTGATTTTTCCAAATGCTTTTGATTTTTGTCGAGGTGGGGTGTGGCCCAAAAAGCAACCTGAAGGTGGAGATCTTGATCATCTCAGGTAGACACAAAATTACTTCAAAGGATATCTTGCCATTTTATGATAGGGGCATTTACAATATTGTGGTACTTCATTTCATGCATAAAGCTTATTCTTGCTTGGACAAAATGTTATTTAAGCTTTCATAATTGTGCACTTATGCTAACAAGGCAGTGCGTGCACTTGACATAATCCAGGTTTTCTCTGCAATATATTTCCTCTCTCTTACCACATATGTTACCAATTTATTGGTTTTATAAAAACCAAGAAAAAACGGTAACGTGGAAAACAACAATTCACCAAGTCACATGTCTCTGACAAGATGGAAACCCTGACCTGAGTGATTTAGTGTATCTCTACATTTTCCCTAACCCTGCTTATGGTCTCATGTCACAAACATTTTATGAGGAATGCCTGGAATATGAATACATTACAAGTTTTCATTTTGAAGCTTTTGAAGAAACGCAACCCATGGGGTCATGCCTGACCCCACATGTGTATCTATGTTATGGCATTGGCGACATAGTTGCAGTGAATATATCTGCAATTTGTATTAATGGACAATCAATTAACTGAAGTATTAATAACATAAATTGTGTAATCATAATTTTCCAAATAACAAAGTTCATAAATGATAAACTAAAGCGGAGCATGTTTAATGGTTCTAACCTTTAACCAAAACTATTGCTCTGAAATGGCTTGTCTCAAGCAAAACATTCATTCACTTAAACTGTCAAAGGTGAGATGAGATTATAGTTGTAAGGTTTATTTGTTTCATGTTCCACGGAAGTAGACAGTTAACCTTTCCTAGCAATGCCTGTCCACTTGTGTCTTGTGTTTATTTGTGTGCAGAAAAGATTAGCCCAACCTTTTCGTTTTCTTTTTCTGAATATCAGGTCCTCACATGTAAAAAAAAACATGGTAATTGTCATTATTGTTTAACTTAACAAGTTAATGATTGAAGCCAAGTTTTAAACTGCTATGCATGGATAATCTGAAAACTGTGACCTGGAGCTGAGGAACTGTAGTTTTCTAGCCTTTGCAGGAAAAATTAGGGTTTCATTTCGACTATTGGAAGCTTGAATCCTTCATTTGGAAAATATCTACTCAGCATGTGACGATTGCTGCCCCTGTCAAAAAAAAAAGAAAAAAAAGGCTACTGAGAAATGTGTAATTTATGTCAGCAGCTGTTGTGTCCTCCAGTAGATGACGCTGTAGATTCAAAATTCATAATTCACAACTCCAGAAAAGTACAAACCCAAGTAACTCGTATGCAAAGAAATTGTATATCATCACACTGCATTAATCACATTTGCTTATTCAGGTAAATTGCAGGAATAATTTATGGTTAAAGTTTGACGTGGAATGCACATGAAAATTTCACAAATAACTTTTTTTGTCAAATGAATCAAGAACGAGCAGGAGAAACTAAACAAGCGTCAGTATATTTTCAGGAATGTAAAGTATCTGTAATTTCTTTTTCTTTTGACCACTGACGATAGGCGTAGACTTACTGTATGAATTCACCTATATTTCTGTTGTATGTGTGGATACCATGCGTGAGTTTTTGACTAATCTAAAGCACCAAAACGTTTATTGTGGAAGTTTGTGGCTTCATGATTCTCTGGGTGTTGGAGCATCGACTTTACCAAGCATTGCTCTATGATGACTTTGTGCCAGCGGGGGTGAAATGATGAAGAGGAGCGATGGTGATGCGGCAGTGGAGGAGTTTGACCTCCCACCGGAGGAGTGGCGTTGA